>NC_136852.1:5164144-5215710 GCF_951799975.1 Gobius niger | reverse complement strand
GGAGAGAGAGGAGAGAGGAGAGAGGAGAGAGAGGAGAGAGAGGAGAGAGGGGAGAGAGGGGAGAGAGGGGAGAGAGGAGAGAGAGGAGAGAGAGGAGAGAGAGGAGAGAGAGGAGAGAGAGGAGAGAGAGGAGAGAGTCAAAAGCAAAACTCAAAGTGACTTTCCGAGCTCCTCGTTTTGTGCGGCCTGGCTTCATCCCCTTGTTTTCTCGCCCAGTTGTCTGCAGAACTACATCCCCCCGCAGTCGCTGACCCTGTCCTGCCCCGTGTGCCGACAGACGTCCATCTTACCCGAGAAGGGCGTGTCCGCTCTCCAGAACAACTTCTTCATCACGAATCTGATGGAGGTGCTGCAGAGGAACCCGGAGTGCAGCCAGCCCGAGTCCTGCAACGCGCTGGAGTCGGCCAGCGCCGCCATCGCGGGGCAGCCGCTGTCCTGCCCCAACCACGAAGGAAAGGTGAGACCGTCAGACTCAGAACACGTCAAACCAGGAAGTGAGAATGACGTTTGTGGTTTGGAAACGTGAGGAGGTGTGTTGTGCAGCTTTAAAACTAGAACACCCGAGCAAATACGTTTATGTGATTTTCATTCTCATGGTTTATCTGAGTGTCCTGGGTTCGGATGATTTTCACCCAGCGATAGTGATGGAAGGTAGGGCAGGGTTAAAGGGATATTTCAGGATTTTTGGCACAGGGCCTCATTTTCTAGTTATCCAGAGTGTTGCTGATTTCTGGAGATATTTTTTTGTGTGTAATTCATGCAGTTCTTGTATTTGAAGAGTTTCGTGGCGCTAGGCTAATGCAAGGCTAGCGCATTTCTATGGTATCAGCTAGCCTGCATCTCTGTCTGAGCTGCTATCTGTCCATGCCCCGTCCAGAGCACTTCGCTCAGCTGACCTGCTCCTTCTGGATGTGCCCAAAACGCACATGAAAACCAGAGGAGACAGAGCTTTTTCCGCTGCTGCCCCCCCGACTGTGGAACGGTCTGCCCCTCAGCATCCGTTTGGCCCCGACTCTAAGCAGTTTTAAGTCCTCCCTTAAAACCCACCTTTTTACACAGGCCTTTTTCTATGTTCAACTCTCCATTGTATTTTTTGTTTAATTGACGCAAAGTTTATTATGCCTTGTTTGTATTTGTATTCATAGTTTTTATCATTTGTGAAGCACTTTGGGCAGCCGTGGTTGTTGTAAATGTGCTATAGAAATAAACTTGACCTTGCATTAAAAACAGTCTGAGCCGCTCCACAGAGCACCTGAGGCAAATCACTTATAACGCCAGACTAACCATATAAATGTCTGTGTCCATAGAATCATTTTTGGAATATAACTGACCTTGCATCACATGAATGATCGCATTTTGAGGGACTATTTTCTAGCAGATCACTCCGCCGCTGTGTAGCTTATGCAACCACGAAGCTGATGCTGCTCAAATATAAGTGTTAATTTTGACAACATATTTTAATTTAGTTTTAGTCTTTTGACGAAAATGTAATTCAATTTTAGTCTAGTTTTAGTCGACTAAAATTGCATGTCAATTCAGTCGACTAAATTTAAGACAAATTTAGTCGACTTTGCATTGATAATATTCATTATAATCATGTTTAATGTTGTTCCTCTGCTTCATGGAGCTGCTCCACATGAACAAAGCTCAGAGCTGATCCTTTGGCAGAGAATTTACATGATCTGAGGCTCTTTCAGACGGTCAATAGAAGTTTGGATGATTTTAGTCTCTCCTTTTCATTTTTATTAAGTCTTATTTTAGTCGACTAAAATATCTGGACATTTTAGTCATAGTTTTAGTCTCATGAAAAACTTTAAATTTAGTTTTAGTCCAATTTTAGTCGTCAAAAATATCACTTTGACTAAAATTAAGACTAAATATTTTAGATGACGAAATTAACACTGCTCAAATGTAAGTTATTTTAAATGCAAAATGGTTAAAATGATTCTATGGACACAGACATTTATATGGTTAGTCTGGCGTTATAAGTGATTTGCCTCAGGTGCTCTGTGGAGCGGGTCACACTGTTTTTAATGCAGGCTAGCTGATACCATAGACATGCGCTAGCCTTGTATTAGCCTAGCGCCACGAAACTCTTCAAATATAAGAATTGCTTACAAAAAAAATATCTCCAGAAATCAGCAACACTCTGGATAACTAGGAAATGAGGCCCTATGTCAAAAATCCTGAAATATCCCTTTAATCTATTTAGTCAGGCAACCTTGCCCCCTTTCAAGGTTGACATTCAGGGCTGCCACATTTGCTTTGCGACTTCAACTCTAGTTTTGCTCCTGTCTCAGAGTTCGGTGTCTCTGGCCTCACAGTAAGTGAGTAACACATAGTTATTTTAGTCAGCTGGTCATTTATACTCATTCAAAATCAGACATATTTAGTTTGTGCCGAGGACACTGAGCCTGAACCAGAGAAGTCTCACAAATCCCAGGAATGGCTGGACCAAAAACCAAGTTTCCATCTTCATTATTTAACTTTTTAGGCATTTTTTGTTCCCAAATTCCTAATTTTCCAGTAATTTTGGAGCATTTTCATCTGGTCCTCTCATGATGCTTAATGTTTATGATGTTTAATATAAAAGAACACGTCATCAAAATGTATCAAAATATGACAATCCATGACACATTTGAGTCAAGGACTTTTTATCAGGTATATTATCTCAGGTAAAAATCACCCGGCGTTAGTGATGGTGTTATGGATTGATAGTGTTCTAGGGTTAAGAATGTCACTCTGCTGTGCGCCCCCTGCAGGTGATGGAGTTCTACTGCGAGTCGTGTGAGACGGCCATGTGTCTGGAGTGCACCGAGGGCGAGCACCGCGAGCACGTGACCGTCCCGCTCAGAGACGTCCTGGAGCAGCACAAGACGGCTCTGAAGAACCAGCTCGACACCGTGCGAAACAGGTACGAGACTAAACCCCGGACCTGATTGAATAACCTCATCCAAATCCACTCTTAGATGACCCACTGCATAAATAACATTTTCAGAGTTAAAGGAACTGGTCACCTCCATACTGAGATATGTTCTTACTTGAGCTTAGACGAGTTGATGTGTACCTGTCTGGTCTTTGTGCCCGTGGAAGAGCTTCTAACCTCACCCCGTTTGGAGCTATAGGAATACATTGGGAGAGGCCTCAGTCTAACAACATCTTTGGTCGTTTTGCATGACCGAGGGAACGCACAAAGACCAGACAGGTACACATCAACTCGTCTAAGCTCAGGCAAGAACATATCTCAGTATGGAAAAACGATGGCCTGTTCCTTTAAGCGGGCATTAGGAGCTGGCAACAGTATGATCCAAAAATATTACACAGTGTGGCTTTAAATTGGATGCAAACTAGAATATATACATTTTTGGGGGGAAACAGTGACATTGTTTGACTGTTAAACTGTACAAGTTGTAGAAAATACAAAATAATGGTCCAAACCAGTTGTTCTCAACTGCTGTAGCTTGTGTCCCACCTTCAACCCATAAAAACAAACTATTTAAAATGTTTAGTTTCAACCAGTGTTAATTTCGTCGACTAAAATATTTAGTCTTAATTTTAGTCAAAGTGATATTTTTGACGACTAAAATTGGACTAAAACTAAATTAAAACTTTCTCATGAGACTAAAACTATGACTAAAATGTCCAGATATTTTAGTCGACTAAAATAAGACTAAATAAAAATGAAAGGGAGAGACTAAAATCAGCCAAACTTCTATTGACCGTCTGAAAGAGCCTCATATCATTTAAATTTACTGCCAAAGGATCAGCTCTGAGATTTGTTCATGTGGAGCAGCTCCATGAAGCAGAGGAACAAGATTAAACATGATTATAATGAATATTATAAATGCAAAGTCGAGTCAATTAGTCTTAAATTTAGTCGACTAAATTGACATGCAATTTTAGTCGACTAAAACTAGACTAATATTGAAAAGTTTTTTTTGACTAAATCTTGACTAAAATTAAATTACATTTTAGTCAAAAGACTAAGACTAAAACTAAAATAAAATATGTTGTCAAAATTAACACTGGTTTCAACCAATGGCCGCTGGTCGCTCTGCTTTATGACTGCGACACTAGGGGCCGACATTGCTGCAGTACCTCTACCTGTGGGCGGCAAAACAAGCTAGTTTTCCATTAGAAAACACTTTAGACTCGCTCTAAACAACTGTAAAGCCTGGTGCTGAATTTTTAAAAACTTTCTACAGCTAGATATTCCTCCTGTGATAACGCTGGGTTAGTTACAATTAAGGAAACCAGGCTGTTTTTTTTTTTTTTTTTGGTACTAATGAAGGCTGGACTTTATTGACCGACCGTATGCCCTTTTTTGGAACAGGCTCTGTCACATCAGGGGAGGAGGAGTTTGTAAATCCGCCATGATTTCCCCCTTGAACGTGGTTATTTTGTCAAACGGGGAGGAGTGAGGCGGAGCTCTCTCTAGATTTAACAGTCTATGATTTCAACTTATAATATAACGCAATAAAAAACATTATGGGGTTTGACGTTATAATATATATTGTCACAATGCTGTATTTCCTGAAAGACCTTTTAAAATTGCCCAAACTATTTCTCTACGGTCACTTTGGGACATGAGACTCACTAAACACGGTCCCATGACTCACTTTGGGGTCCCAACTCAGCAGCTGAGAACCACGGGTCTAAATCCAGCTGCAGTTTTGGCTGAAATTGTGCACATTTCTTTGCTCAAAACCTTTTCTATTGAATATCCACATTTCCCCTCATTCCTCTGTTTGCAAATCTTTGGAAAAGCATTACATTTGTCTCTCTGCTGCCTGTGTAAACCCTGGAATGGCGTAATGGCGGCTCAAAGCGACGCTGCCTCTGCCGTAGCTGTAGCGTCTTATTACCCCACAAACCTACAATCACGGCCTTTAACCTGAGCTCCTGTGTGCTTCGTTTGCAGATTGCCTCAGCTGAGCGCCGCCATCGACCTGGTGAACGAGATCTCCCGGCAGCTCGGCGAGCGCAAGGCGGAGGCCGTGAGCGAGATCAGCGACACCTTCGAGGAGCTGGAGAAGGCCCTGCACCAGCGGAAGAGCGCCCTCATCAGCGAGGTGGACAACATCTGCGGCACCAAGCAGAAGGTCAGAGGCGCTTCACGCTCCGCACTCTGTCTTTAGTAAAGGAACGCAGCAAATTTACTTTAATTCAGAGTTTATGAGGATCTGTACTTCAGATTAACCTAGGAGGGTTCGTCATTGTGCATAAATGTAAATTGTAAATGTGAATCAAAGCCAATGTCAGCTTAACCTCTTAACTTCCACCTGAACGGATCCCATTTTCTCCAGTTTGGCTTTACCCCAATCAAAAAGCTTCTTGGGGAAAAAAAGAACCAAAATAGCCACAAAAAAATGAGAAGAAAACAAGGATGTAAACACAACAAAAATGTGACAAGAATTCAACAAAAATGTGACAAAAACTCAGCAAAAATGTGACAAAAATGTCACAAAAATTCAACAAAAATTCAACAAAAATTCAACAAAAATTCAACAAAAATGTGACAGAAAATTCAACAAAAAAAATCTAAATTGGAATATGATTTGGCAAAATATGCAGTTATCGTCAAGAAATCCTAATCATCAGGTTATTCACTTCAATTTTATCCATAGAACATATTTCACTCCCTACATTCTATTCAAAATGAAAGTGCTACCTTCCCCCAATTGTACATTTTGCAATCTCAAAACCCAAGGCACATTTATGCATATGGTTTGGGACTGTCAAAACGTTAAAACTTTCTGGATGGGTGTTTCGAAAACACTAACTGACCTGTTGCTGAAGAATATTCCCTGCACTCCTGAAGTTTTACTCCCCAATGATAGCTCCACTCTAGACCTCAATGTAATGGAGAAGCGTGTATGGTTAGCTGGTCTTACAGCAGCCAAACGAATACTTGCTTGTAGATGGAAGACACCACACTTGGTCACCATGCAAAAATGGCAAAACTGGAACAATGGGCCTCACAAATGCATAATGCAAGCTCAAAAAATATAATTTTCTGGGACAAAGTATTTACTGCTATAAATCCTGGGATGTTCCATTGAACATCTATATCTTTGATCTCACCACTGTAATTTTACTATTGTATCTCCGCATCTACGTGTCTGTTTAATCTTGGTTCATTCGATTATGGGTATGAAATGGACAGTACAAATAATCATCGAATGTTAATGATGAATTTTGTCAATAGAAAATACCATGGGGTCAGGGTCCAGGGGTGGTGGGGGAGGGGGGGTGGGTGTTGGGTCCCAATGGTTGGGATGGGGTAGCATACTTTTGAGTTTGCAGTATGTATCTGCGCTTTTTTTTGTGTGTGTGTGTGCATCTCTCGCTGTACTATACACATGCTGAATATGTGGATTCTCACCCCTACACTTTAATGGAAAATTAATAAGAAAATTGATCACAAAAAAAAAAGAAAATTCAACAAAAAGTCACAAAAATTCAACAAAAATGTCACAAACTTCGACAAAAATGTGACAAAAATTCAACAAAAGAGTGACAAAAATTCAACAAAAATGTGACAAAAATTCAGCAAAAATGTGACAAAAATTAAACAAAAATGTGACAAAAATTAAACAAAAATGTGACAAAAATTCAACAAAAATGTGACAAAAATTAAACCAAAGAGTGACAAAAATTCAACAAAAATGTGACAAAAATTCAACCAAAGAGTGACAAAAATTCAACAAAAATGTGACAAAAATTCAACCAAAGAGTGACAAAAATTCAACAAAAATGTGACAAAAATTAAACAAAAATTAAACAAAAATTAAACAAAAACTCAACCAAAGAGTGACAAAAATGTGTGCACACTAGAGCATCTTAATTGTTGCAAAAGTGCTGCATTTAGTCGACCAATGGAAATCTTGGTCGACCACCACGTGATTGATCAATTAGTCGACTAAACGACCAAAAGGGGGCAATGTATCGTCTACAAGGTAATATCAAAATAGCTGTTTGGTAGGTATGCAAATTTATGATATTTAGTTAGAAAAGTGGAAAAATGGAGGGGGGCAGTGGATCGAATTGAGAAACAAATTTGAGGAAAAGTTTTAAATAATTGGAAAAAAAGGGGGGGACATTGGGAGGAGAATGAGGAGGTGGTAAGGAAATAAACTGAGAAAAAATAAGGAAAAAAACTGGAAAAAATGTGGAAAGTGTGTTTTGTAGTCTGTTCAGGACAATTATCTTTTTGAGCGACAAAACAATGTCAATTATGTTTGCAGTAGGGCTGAAAGATATATCGTATCGATATCGAGTTATGAACATTGAAAATATTAAAATCGAAAAAGTAAGGCATAAACTATATAGATTTTCATCAATAAAACTGTAGTCTTTTGTGGTTTTCTCCTAAGCCATAGTTATATCGTATCGATATCGAGATATCTGGCATGAATATCGAGATATGAAATTTTGTCCATATTGTTCAGTCCTAGTTTGCAGCACATTTTTCCATATTTCCAATGGTTTGCAAATGTATTGCCTCATCATTGTCATCGAGAAAGTCCACAAAAATACAAAGATTTTCAATTTGTCTCCCAGCCCGACAACGCACCCACTGTCAGCATCTAAATATAGCTCACTGCAGCTCTGCTTCCGTTCGTCATCTGCCAAAGCCGTGTAAATGATTTCTAATTCACACACAGGAACAGTTTGGACATGTGGGAAGTTTTGTGAGCGTTGCTGCTAAATGTTAAAGCACAACTAGGGTCACCAGCTGTTAGACTGAATGAAAACTGCCCTTTCATGAAACATAAACGTGCTCCATTATTGGGGAAAAAGCCCTCTCCTAATCAGTGTATATTTCCCCTGTGTGTGTTGCAGGTGCTTCAGGCCCAGCTGAGCTCGCTGCTTCAGGGCAAAGAGAACATCGAGAGCAGCTGCCACTTCACGGAGCAGGCTCTGAGTCACGGCAGCGCCACAGAGGTGCTGCTGGTGCAGAAGCAGATGGGGGAGCGGGTCAGCGCCCTGGCCCGGCACAGCTTCCCCGAACACCCCCACGACAACGGCCACCTGCAGTGCCAGGTAAAGAAAGTCTCTGAGTGGAACGAAGATGTGATAATAAAGAAGGACTGTAAATAACATGAATCAGTGGGTGTTGGCAGTCTTTTTCCAATGTCCTATGTAAAGGGGCTAGATGCAAGTTGGCTATTTTATACTCACTACTGCCACCTCAGGTATTACGTGTAACTGCACCTTCTATATTTAGCTCATGCATGACGGCAATTCAGACCCGAAGTAACAACTTTTTGAGTGACAGTGCAGGATTTTAGAGGCAGTTGTGGTGAACAGGTCTGAGCTCATTCTACACATTAGGACATGGCTGGAACATGTAGGGGGAGGAAAATACTTAATTTCAACATTTTTAAACTCTGTATAGTCCCTTTAAAACCTCTTACCACCCGCCTAAACCGAATGCCTTCTGTCCTCTTTTGCTATAGGCCTGTATAACACCTCATTTGAAAGCTAAGACCCACAAAACTGATCTTTTTCCTCGCGTTGTTGCTGTGTTGTGTCACCTTTTTGGTTGAGTTTTTGTCACTTTTGTGGTTGAGTTTTTGTCACAATTTTGTTGAATTTTTGTCTCATTTTTGTTGCATTTACATCCTTGTTTTCTTCTCATTTTTTGTGGCTGTTTTGGTGCTTCTTTCCCCAAGAAGCTTTTTGATTAGGGTAAAGCCAAACTGGAGAAAATGGGATCCGTTCAGGTGGGAGTTAAGGGGTTAAAGACCTCTCTGGCTTTGATGTAGTTCCACATTCTGACCACAAGAAGAAATGTCCTCAACTCAACCAAACCCAGTCCGACGATTTAGCTTCACTACAATAAATCCTGCTGGAGGAAATAAAACCTGCCTCTCTGTGCATGACCCCTGTCAGGTGGAGACGGACGGGCTGCGGCGCTCCATCCAGAACCTGGGCGTCCTGATCACCACGGGCGCCGTGGGGCACACCAGCGTGGCCACGGGCGAGGGGCTGCGCCACACGCTGGTCGGGCAACACACCACGGTCACCGTCACCACCAAAGACAAGGACGGGGAGCTGGTGAAGAGCGGCAACGCCATCCTCAAAGCCGAGATCGTTTCTGCCGACGGCAGCAGCACCGAGGCCGAGGTGGTGGACAACAAGAACGGCACGTACGAGGTGAGTCTGAGGGGGCACTGAAGGGGCACTGAGGGGGCACTGAGGGGCACTGAGGGGATACTGAGGGGATACTGAGGGGACACTGTGATACTGAAGGGGACACTGTGATACTGAAGGGGACACTGTGATACTGAAGGGGACACTGTGATACTGAAGGGGACACTGTGATACTGAAGGGGACACTGTGATACTGAAGGGGACACTGCGATACTGAGGGGACACTGCGATACTGTGGGGACACTGTGATACTGAAGGGGACACTGTGATACTGAAGGGGACACTGTGATACTGAGGGGATACTGTGGGGACACTGTGATACTGAGGGGATACTGTGGGGACACTAATACGGAGGGGGCACTGATACGGTGGGGATGCTGTGATACTGAGGGGATACTGTGATACTGTGGGGACACTGTGATACTTAAGGGATACTGTGATACTGAGGGGGCACTATGATACTGAGGGGATACTGTGGGGACACTGTGATACTTAAGGGATACTGTGATACTGAGGGGATACTGTGGGGACACTGTAATACGGAGGGGGCACTGATACGGTGGGGATGCTGTGATACTGAGGGGATACTGTGAGACTGTGGGGACACTGTGATACTTAAGGGATACTGTGATACTGAGGGGGCACTGTGATACTGAGGGGATACTGTGGGGACACTGTAATACGGAGGGGGCACTGATACGGTGGGGATGCTGTGATACTGAGGGGATACTGTGATACTGTGGGGACACTGTGATACTTAAGGGATACTGTGATACTGTGGGGACACTGTGATACTGAAGGGGACACTGTGGGGACACTGTGATACTGAGGGGGCACTGTGATACTGAGGGGACACTGTGATACTGAAGGCGACACTGTGATACTGAAGGGGACACTGTGGGGACACTGTGATACTGAGGGGACACTGGGGACACTGTGATACTGAAGGGGACACTGTGATACTGAGGGGGATACTGGGAGGACACTGTGATACTGAGGGGGACACTGTGATACTGAGGGGGCAACTCTTTTTTTAGGACATTTAAGACCCTCACAATTTATTCAATGCCTTAATGCCCTTTAAACCCGGTTCTCAAATGTTTCCCCCCTGACGCCCGCAGGTGGGGTACACTGTCCGCTCCGAGGGGGAGTTGACCTTCTCCCTGACCCTGTACGAGCAGCCGGTTCGGGGCAGTCCGTTCCGGCTCCGCGCGGTCAAACCCTCGGACCTGCTTCAGTCTCCGGACGACGTGAAGCGGCGAGTGAAGTCCCCGAGCGGCGGAGGAGGCCACGTCCGGCAGAAGGCGGTGCGACGACCCTCCAGCATGTACAGCACCACCAAGAAGAAGGAGAACCCCATCGAGGACGAGCTCATCTACAGAGTCGGTCAGTGGAACTTTGGAACTTTTGCTGTGACAATAAAACTTCAAAGGTTCAAAGCTCGATGAATCACACTATGAATACAATTGGGAGAAATCCCTCTGAGCAAAGCTTCAAAACATTGCAAAGTACAAGACTGGAATGTTTGGTGTCTTTAGGCGCTGCAAACTAGAAATTCTGTTGCAACAATGCGAGGAAAAATCTATTTTGAGGAACAGGCCCTATTCCCACATTGAATCAGTGTGATGTTTAAACACGTTATTGTAAAGTTTGTTGAGAGATAAACCTGGAGAAAAAGAGGTTTTCCTGCAGTGCCTCCCCTTTATTATTTTCAAAGATGTAAACTAAACAAAAGCTCAATAAAAAGTAGTGGTTTATAGGTTTTGTTCTGGCCTCTGTATCTAAAGTTTGTGTTGTTGTCGACAGGAACCAGAGGGCGAGACAAAGGCGAGTTCACGAACCTCCAGGGCATCTCCGCCTCCAGTAACGGACGGATCGTGGTGGCAGACAGCAACAACCAGTGCATTCAGGTGATTTACACTGTTTGTATGTTTAACTCAGCGAGAGGCAGGAGCAATGACTGTCAAGAGAATGTTTGTTTCTAAGATTAGAGCGGCACTTTTAGGTCAGTGTGAATCCAACCACAGTGGTTTGCGAAATGACAGGTTGATGCCCGTCGTCATGGGAATAAGTTTACCTGATAATTATTACGTGGCTGATGGTGCGGGCGCGTGTGAACACGGACTGAACTTTGAAGTGAATACAGTTGAAACTAGAGCGGTCTCAGGTCGACCCCTAAGGCGCTCCAACATGTGTGAAAATACCCTGACAGTCAATCATAACAGATGTTATTTCAGCCAATTAAATGGTTAAAAATCACCAAATGTTGTGGGTAAAGACACGCACATCCACAGGTCTACGTAAGTGTGCAGGATCAAGGAATGAGAGATAATAAAAGAATTAAAGATCCGCACAACTTTGTAGCTCCCAAGCTTTTTTAATGCTCACCGAGTAGTGACGTTTCGGGCCTTAGCCCTTCTTCAGACTTGGGAGCTACAAAGTTTTGCGGATCTTTTATTCTTTTATTAAAAATCACCAAATCCCACTGAGAAAAGAGTAAAGGTGCAGAAAACAGCACAGTTCAGTTTATTCCTTTGAAATCATTGCTTCTTGGCCATTGTTTTTATATTTTGATGCGTTTGTCAGGCTATTGTTTTGGAGTGAAGTACCTCCACAACGCTGCTGCTCGAGTCCTGACAAGAACCAGGAAATACGACCATATTAGTCCAGTGCTCCGGTCTCTGCACTGGCTTCAGTCACTCAGAGAATAGAATTTAAAACAGCTCTGCTTGTGTACAAGTCTTTTCATAGTTTAGCACCGAAGTCCATCTCTGACATGTTACAGCCGTCTGAGCCATCTCAGGGAGGGGTCTCCTGGTGGTTCCCAGAGTCAGGACTAAACACAGTGAGGCTGCGTTTCAGTTTCATGCAGCTAAAATCTGGATCAGTCTTCACGAGGATGTGAGACAGGCCTCAACTCTGACAATGTTCAAATCCAGGCTGAAAACAGTTCTTTTTACCCGTGAATATGACACTGAAAATATTTTATCTGCTACATTTTTATGCTGATGCTTTATTGATTTTATCTGTTTTCTTGTAATTTTATGCAACTGTGAAGCACTTTGATTTGCCTTGTGTATGAATTGTGCTCTACAAATGAACTTGCCTTGCCAATAGGCCAAGATTTAAATAAAAATTAGCATTTTCTTTTCTTTCAGTTCACTCTGTGCTTCGTATCGTGTGAATGGTTCAAAGAATAAACAATATATTTTACTGAGACTTTTTTGATTAAACACAGGGCTTCTATTTCATCTCTAAAGGCCTTGTGTTTCGTGTAGATCTTCTCCAACGACGGTCAGTTCAAGATGCGGTTCGGCGTGCGAGGGCGCTCCCCCGGCCAGCTGCAGCGCCCCACGGGGGTCACGGTGGACTCCAACGGGGACATCATCGTGGCCGACTACGACAACAGGTGGATCAGCATCTTCTCCCCCGACGGGAAGTTCAAGGTACAGGAAGTCTCAGCGTTTTCTTCAGTCGATGGTCTTCTTTTATTTTCTTTATTTTCTTTCTTTCTTTCTTTATTTGACAGGGACATTGCACAACAAATATGTTGCACAGACCAGAGAGAGCTACAAGCTAATTTTCATCTGTCGTCCCTGGGCAGAGGCAAAGTGACAGCAGGTTTAAACAGTGACCAATGAGCATCTGACTTTAGAGTTCGTTCACAATATAAAATACATCTAAGGCACCGGCAAAAGGATCACCTGAAACATTCAGATACAATATTTACAGTATTTACAAGCAATTACAATTATACAGTTTTTTAAAAACTTGTACCTTCTCATATTTACTTCTACCCCCGTGTTAATGCTCACAAATCTGACCGTCTTCCAACCACTTCTTCAGATTAAGTTTGAACTGTTGTAAAGTGCTGCTCTCTTTCAAACAGTCAATGGCAGCGAGCTCCACATCCCTGCAGCTTTTACAGAGAAACAATTCTGTCCAAACGTGGAGGATCTAAAGTTCACAGAACAGTCTCCTCTGGCCGAGGCTCGCGTTGTTCTACGTCACAAGATTTCACAAACATTCTCAAGGGCTGTGGGGCCAAACTTTAATAATTTGTATTTCTTCACAATGTTACAGTAGTGGTATGAAACAGTTTTTTTATCTAATATTTTGAGTGCCTGTTTGTACAGGCTTTGGAGCGGCTGTAATGCAGTGTTGGTTGATAGAGACCATGTTGTAATGCAATATGTAAGGTGTGAAAATATCATCGCATGCATGTAAAGCTTGGCTGCGTCTGTGCTCATTTGAGGGCGAATATATCTGAACTGTGATACATTGAATTTGATTGTTTTTATCCGTTTTGAAACATGCTTTTTTTTTCTTTTTTTTCCCTGTCCCAGAGCAAAATCGGAGCGGGGCGGCTGATGGGGCCGAAGGGCGTGGCCGTGGATAAGAACGGGCACATCATCACCGTGGACAACAAGGCCTGCTGCGTCTTCATCTTCCAGTCCAACGGGAAACTCGTCACAAAGTTCGGCGCCAAAGGGACGTCAGACAGACACTTCGCAGGTAACGTTCGCCACGAGCTTCATCACTGCTTATTTTCTCCTTCATTTATAAGATTTAGCATTAATGTATTAGCTGGTCACTTGCTAATTATTTCTCTATTGTTTTCCAAAAGGTCTTTTTCATTCAATGCAAAGCGAATGGGCCAGATTTACATTTCTGTTTTTGAAATGATTGGTCAAAATTATGTTCACCATGGAACATATTCTTTGATATACATTATGTTATTGTCATTTACAACTCAATATTATCATCTAGTGGTTGTTAGTTGGTCTGAATCTGTCATGTTGCAGTAAACTAGCTTTATTTTAATACATTATTTTTCACTATGTGTTTAATAAGCTGGGAATCTTCATGACTGTCCAAAAGGCTGCACTTCTCTCATCAACATTTTGATTAAAACAGTTTTTTTGTTTTAGGTGCATATTTATTGCCATTGAAACGAGTCTCAAAACAGCAAAGGAAACTAGTTATACAAGTATTTAGTAGTAAATGTACAAGTACCACTGATCCCGGGTTCGATTCCCACCTGGACGGACCTCGTGTCTGCGTAGGTTTCCTCCGGTTTCCTCTACCACTAAAAACATGTACAATAGGTTCTCCTCTGGAGCCAGGACTCCCCTGAAAAAGAGATTCTTAATCTCAGTGGGACTGCCCTGGTTAAATAAAGGTCAATGCATAAATAAAAAATAAAAAACAAATAAGATTTAACCCCTTAACTCCCACCTGAACCAAGCACATTTTCTCCAGCTTGGCTTTACCTCAATCCAAAACTTCTGGAAAAAAGGTGTGAAAATAGCGAAAAAGTGACAAAAAAATGACAAAAATGTGACAAAAAATGACCTAAAAATGACAAAAAAGTGATTAAAAAAAGATTTAAAAAAGACAAAAAATGACCAAAAAAAAGACAAAAAATGTACAAAAAAATTGATTAAGAAAATGACCAAAAAGTTCCAAAATGAGTTGAATACCCCCCAAAAAAAGATGGAAAAAAATTTGATGACGTGAGGAAAAAGATCCATTTAGATGAGTTTTGTAGATCTTAGCTTTCAAATGAGGTGTTACACTGGCCTACAGGATTTGGGTAAAGCTGAAGTGGAGAAAATGCTCTCGGTTCAGGGGGGAGTTAAGAGGTTAGGCTCCACTGTCAGGACGGGAAGTGTGGACTTTTTTGGGTGGGGGGCACATTTTTTTTCCTAGGTTGGGAAAGGCCAGCCGCTCCCTGATTGGCCAGTTGCCGACATTGGCAGCCAATGATAAGTGGAGCTCCAAACTAAACTATTAAACTAATCCAAACTAACCATATACTGTACCTGACCCTAATCCTAACTTTAAAGAGACTAGATAAAGTTGGTCATTTTATACTCACTACTGCCACCTCAGGTCTTAGGCGTAACTGCAGCTTCTATATTAAGCTCGTGAAGCAACAACTTTTCGAGTGACAGTGCAGGATTTTAGAGGCAGTTGTGGTGAACAGGTCATTAGGACATTACTGGGACATGTAGGGGGAGGAAAATACATAATTTTAACATTTTTAAACTCCATTTAGTCCCTTTAAGGATAGTGGAGTTTACAAAAGGTGTCTTTCAGGCATTAGTTTGAATCTGACCAATCAGGAAGTCGATAGTCCTGTACATTTCCCGTCCTGAGAGTGGAGCCTGCGGTGGTCTGGACCTCACAGTGGAGGAGGACCACTGCAGGACCTCCTGGAAGTTTATCACCTTTACACAACAGGGACAAATCTTCTTAGTTGTTGTGAGTCAGTGGCATTGACAGTGCATCTGCCCAGCGCCACCTACTGTTCTGGAGTGTGCATTACAAGGCTTTAAATGAGACAGCTTTTCATTTTAAACAGTAAACAGTCAGTAAATTCCCCTTTTTACCCACCACCTCTGACAATGATGATAAATAATGAATCTTGCCTTGCCTATAAGGGCTTACAATCATTTAAACTTCCTTAGAATCAAGGGTTAGGCACGAGTCAGCAGAGTAAAGGTTCGGAAAGGGGTTTGGCCGTTGTTTTATGGGTTACAAACATAATCATGGTCCAAGCAATAAACCTAAGGTACTTATAGATGATTAACAAATGCTGGAAAGCTTCATAAGTAAGAAAAGTGAACTGTTATTATGATTTACAGTGTTATGGATGACTAGAATGCAGCTTATTGGAAATCAGACAAATCCAGTGAAGATTCTGCCTCTTTTGTTCATTCGTGCTCCATGATTTTGCGTTGAACTCTGACCCTGTGCTTCACTTTTCCGTTGTTTTCACTCAAACCTTTTGTTCTTTCCTTTTTAGAGAAGAGCGGTGCTAATATTGCACTGGATCAAAAGCTTAGTAAATCTGGCCCTGTCTTCAGTAAGTAACGAACACCGACACGTTTGTTTTTGATGTTGCTTTTTGTCAGCTCTGTCGTCCGTCTGTGTGACGCTGTGTGATGGTGCATTGTTGTCAAGAGTTTTAAAAATAGAAACGACTTCCTCTAAAGGCATTAAAAAAAGCCCTGAGTCATCCTTCCCTTCCCTTCGCCTCTGCCTCTTCCAGGTCCTCACTTTGTGGCCGTGAACAACAAGAATGAGATTGTGGTGACGGACTTCCACAACCATTCAGTCAAGGTACGACCGGGGGTGCATTTCCCGGACATTCACTCACTTTACTGAATTTACTACAGTACTGTACTTATTTACTACAGTACTGTACTTATTTACTACAGTACTGTACTTATTTACTACAGTACTGGACTTATTTACTACAGTACTGTACTTATTTACTACAGTACTGTACTTAAGTAGGTTTTGGAGGATGAAAACGTGTTACTTTTACTCCACTACATTTGAAAGATTAATAGAATAGTTTCTACTTCACTGCATTTCTGTAAAACATTTCTGAAATATGTCCATGCGTTTTGTAGGGCTGGGGGAAAAAAATCGATTTGATTTAAAAATCGAGTTGGTAGGTCAAACCGATTCATATATAAAACAAAAACAAAAATGGATAGAAAA
Organism: Gobius niger; assembly: GCF_951799975.1. NCBI lineage: Eukaryota > Metazoa > Chordata > Actinopteri > Gobiiformes > Gobiidae > Gobius > Gobius niger. The sequence continues at coordinate 5,199,036 of NC_136852.1, read as the reverse complement.
TAAATAGAATATATAGAACGTGAGGGCGTTCCTAGGAGGACTCAGGCAAACCTATCCCTAAAATGGCCGCCATCAGAGTTTTTACAGATTACTCAAAAATACGTGAATGTGCCAAGGCAACACTTCAGGCATGTTTTTAATGAGGGAATGACAAAATAACATGCTGTAAAGTTTGAAAAAGTCGATTTTGCATAATACCCCCCCTTTAACAATCATTGTTGCACAGTGACTTTTCAGTTAGAGAAAGGGTTTCCCTTTGCAGTTTTGTTTATGTTGATGCACTTTAATTAAAGGTATACAGGAGGATTTTCCCGAATTTTAGGAAATCCCTCTCCACTTTTAAAAAAAAAAAAGCGCAACGCTCTACCTGCCTCCAAGGAGGAAGAATCTCCCAAAAACACTCTGGTCTTGTTTCTCTCTTCTGAAGCCTTTCTCTTCTTCTCATACACTTTGAAGACACTTTTTCTCTTGCCCCTCTGCCATTTTCAAACGACTCGGTGCGTTCTGCAGCAGCAATGAATGGCTAACAGCGTAACTCACATAGGCCTGAAAGTGACGCATGCACAGAAATTAACAAGGGGCGAGCGCGCACGACGGCCTTACGTAGGCGTATCAACAGAATGATTGACAATTAGGAGGACCAATCGTCTTGATGATCCACCCGGAAATAGAACATCCTCCGCTATACCTTTAAACACAATGAATATATATTTAAAATATATATACTGTTCGCAGTTATTTTGTTTTAAATCGAGTTTTTTATTTTTAAAAAACACAGAATTTTTTGGGAGAAAAAAGTCTCCCAGCATTTTGTTTATTTTAAAAGCTTATTAGAGTTGGGTAAACGAGAAAAAATGGGGCAAAAATAAGAAAAAAAATTGTAAAAGAATGTTGAAAAGTGGGTAAACATTGGACAAAAAATGGGGAAATAGAGAAAAATAAATTGGGGGAAAAATGAGCGGGAAAAAGAAGGAAATAAAAATCATTATTTGAGCTGAAAAAAACAAGTCACTTCCTGTAATGCTGTCCCGGAAACCTTTCATTTTTTCAATACCAGCAGTGCCTACACTTTTGTCCCGATACCACACTTGTATTGTTTAACGGTCCCCAGCCCAAGGTATAATTTAAAACATGATGCATAACGTGACCAAAAGTAATGTTCACATGCAGAGATTTTATCATTTATCATTAGCTGCACATCTCCACTGGGGGGCGCCATTGCCATCTTTATCTCACATATGGACTTGGAGCTGTCTGGACATAATTACTACTTTGTTCCAAGGCATTTTTACCTGTGGGATGTTGGAAATTGACCAGTTGCCTTGAAGATGACAGACTCCGAGGCTGGTTATGAATAAGCGAATACTGCTTTCACTTCGTTTACTTTTATTGGAGTAGTATTTGATCAGTATCTGCACTTTTACTCAAGTAATAAAATCAAGTACTACTGTTCAGCAAGCATAAGTCTCAGCTCGTGGTCAACTTCAGCCAAACAGCGCCCTCCTGTGGACAAAAATGCAGTTAAATCAAATACTCTAAAGATGTGTTCAGGAATCCTTGTAAAGTGCAGTATCAGTATCACAAACCCAGGCGTAATAAATGATCGTGTCCCTCAGGTGTACAACGCAGACGGGGAGTTCCTGTTTAAGTTCGGCTCGCACGGAGAGGGCAACGGACAGTTCAACGCCCCCACGGGGGTCGCGGTGGACGCCAACGGGAACATCATCGTGGCCGACTGGGGCAACAGCCGCATTCAGGTACGAACCGCCCTGAAGCAACCAATTGCCTTCAGAAGTTTCCTGATGATTTCTGAATGATCACATGTTGACCTAAATAGAGTCGACCTGTGTGTAATCTGATGTCAGTTCAAACACAGCTGCTCTGTGATGGTCTCAGAGGTTTGTTAAGAGACTATTGTGGAGCAGAAGCATCATGAAGTCCAAGAACACACCAGACAGGTCCGGGATCAAGCTATTGAGAAGTATAAAGCTGGGCTAGGTTATACAAAGATTTCCAAAGCTTTGAACATCTCTCAAAGTATAGTTAAGAACACCCTCCAGGAAAGGAAAGAGTTTGACATCACTGCACCGATCCGCTTTTTTGAGCTCTCGATACGATATTTTGACACTTCATTTGGCCAATACCGATCCGATACCGATGTGATAGTCTTTTTGTATTATTATGTTTTCATATAATATCATTACATATTACACTGCAACAAATAATTAACTAGATTAGTATAAACATCTCAATTTGAGCATAATAATCCAAATTTTAGTTGTTTTGACTAGTTAAGAAGTTCTTGGGCATTTGTCCTAGATTATTTCACTTGTTCTGAGATGTTTCTGACTCGTTTTGATACGTTTCGTCCTTATTTCAGGTCATTTTCTTTGCCAATGGGGTAAGAAAATTGGTCTTGTCTCATTGGCAATTTTACTTTCTTATTTCAAGCGAGATTTACCCTAGAACTGGTCTGAAATGTCCTCAAACAAGCAAAGTAAACTTGGTCCGATCAGGAAAAGTGTCTAGATGAGTGAAAACCGCTCAAAACAAGATACATTTCCTCAATTCAGGTCATTTGAGCCAATGCTTGATATTTACTTTTTGTAGTGTATAGCCTATGGATATTACCGTAGTTTTACCATTTACCAGAGGTTTTGGCTTTAGCTTTGAATTTTATATCAGAAAGTTTTTCAGAAGCAGGTGTTAGCGGCAGGTTAACGATAGAGACAATATCATATCCTCCTGTGTGATGTGGATGTTGTTCTGTTATGATTCATTGTACAGTTTCTGTGATTTTATTTTGGCAGCCATTTCAAATCTGTTTTGAAATGTGTCTTGTAAGCCCGTGAAGGCTGGGCACTTAATTATGTGCAAGACACAATAATAAGAATAAATCAAATCAAATAAATCAAATCAGTATCCTAGCTTAGCGATAGCATGAAGGCCGTGAATCTGGGTTAGTGCTAGATCGTATGCTCGGGAGGGACGGTCTGCTGTGATTTTGTATAGATCTATGAGTTGGTTTGTCTAAAAATACAAATAATCCTAATCCTAACCCAAATCCTAACCTTAAAGTTGACCGTTTCCCTGGCCCTAACCTTAATTTGTGTCATGATATCTCACGTTTTCACAGCAGGCTATGGGACCACAGATTCACTAACCGTGAATCTGTGGTCCTTGATCTGCAGTGGCTCCAGTCTCCAGTCCACCACTGTGCTGTGATAAACCTCGAAGCGCTGCAGATCCATGACCGCAGATTCACGGCCGTCTTGCATCGGACCCGTCCAGTCATCATATCCGATCCAATCCGATACTCTCAAAATGCCAGATCGGCTACCGATACTAAATATCGGATCGGTACATCCCTAAAACCTACCAAGACTCGGCCGTCCTCCTTGTTGTTAAAAGAACAATGGGACTTCTTAAGGTTTCCTTTAAAAATGCCACTCTCCTATAAAGGCCAGATTTGTGCAGTGTAGTGGTGGGTCTGTGGACAGTTTCCCCCACCTGAGCTGTAGCTCTCCGCAGCTTATCCAGGGTCAAATAAAGATATTTATGTGTGTGGACCATAGCGTGGCAAAATGTCGAAAAGTTCAAGGGTTACGGATACTTATGCAACCCACAGTATTTACTAAAAGTAGTTACTAACCAGTAGGAAATGAAGCAGGAAAAGTGTCTAAAGCCACAAAACCAATGCTTTGCTTCCAGGTGTTCGACAGCGCCGGCTCCTTCCTGTCCTACATCAACACGACCGCGGACCCCCTGTACGGGCCGCAGGGACTGGCCCTCACCTCCGACGGACACGTGGCCGTGGCCGACTCCGGGAACCACTGCTTCAAGGTTTACCGCTACCTGCAGTAGAGCCACAGGCGGGGTTTTAACGAGAACTGAGTACGAGGACTGACGAGGACCGACGAGGACACCGGGATGTATCCAGCCTTCTCACGCCCGGCCACAGGAGTTCACTTATTTATTACCGAGGAAGTTGGATTATGTTCAGTGGCTTCAGAAAGTTTCCAGACCTTTTTATTATGCAGTAGTTTGATGCTCATATAAAATAACTTTCTATTGATAAAAAAAAAATCTGCACTGGTTACTCTTCAGTGAACATTTTCAGTATCAGACTTTAACATTAGAATAAGCAGAGAGGTATAAAAACTTTCTGAACTCACTATATTGGACATTACGTCATGGACTGGACCAACACACTTTGACTTACTAGGTTCAAAGGGACTATATGAAGTACATTATTATTATTATTACAAGAAACAAAGGGGGAAAAATCGAGTTTTCACACTGCAGTCACAGCTCCATCTAGTGGTGAAGGTTCACATTGCGAGGTTTCTTGGGTTTTAGTTTGACGCGGTCACGGTGAGCGTTTGCAGAAGCATTTTGTCACAATTTAAAGTAATGTTCTTGTCGATGAAAACGAATCTAAAACTTTATTTAAACGAGTTCACGGTGACTAAAACTATGACTAAATGTCCAGATCTTTTCGTCAATCAATAAAAACTACGTACAAATGAAGGCGCCAGGGTTGCCAAGTCTGGAGTTTGTGCTAAATTGTGATGTGAAAGAACAACAAAAACGATCTGTGTTTTGACGAAGCTGCTTTCCATGTAGAATATTTTAAATACAGCTTAATTCTTCATAAAACTCCCTTCAAATCTTCCCTTCAAATCCAAGCAGCAGCGGCGCTAGACATTTGTCCCAGTTCTTTCTTGGGGTTGCTCTCAAAACATGCAATATTTGAGCCATTAAACACACAATAAAGGTGGAGGAGGAAGCTCGGGACCTGGCTTTAACTCCAGCGCACACTGAGGAGCCTCTGAGATGGTTTTAGGTCGACCCTGGGAGGACGTGTGGCCAGAGGAGCAGGACCTCGTGAATTAGTGGCTCTGCACACTCACGCAGAAGCTCCCCTCACACCCCGCTTCTGCCATACTTGCCATCACACCGAGCTGATTATCAGGTGGATGGCACGACTTGAGAGAAGGGCAAGGGTGAACTTTTTACCGCTGTTGTCCAGACTTTGACTCGCAGCTGAAGGACTCGGTCTGTTGGGTTCAGGCATGAACACGTCGCTGTATCAAAAGTTCAGAGCCAGAGGATGAAGTGTCTGACTTTATATCATCATCTGAACTTCAGCTCATTGATCCAAGCGAATAAACAACAGTAATAAAGATCCTGGAGTCCGGCTCAGCTCGACCCCTGCTGTCGCCGACAGGGGCGAACTGGGACTGAAAAACGGCCCTGGACTCTCGCCCAAATTAGAGTAAATTAAAGTGATAGTCTGTAAGTTTGCAGAGTGAGGAGAGATAGAGTGAAATTTGAAAGTAAATTCCTCCCTTCTTGGGAGCCCTCCAACCCTGATGCCGCCCCTGAATCCAACACTGCAAAAAGTAAATATCAAGGTTGGCTTAAGTTACTTGAATTGAGGAAATGAATCTTGTTTTGAGCGGTTTTCACTCATTTAGACATTTTTCCTGATTGGAGCCAAGTTTACTTTGCTTGTTTTAGGACATTCCAGACCAGTTCTAATGTAAATGTCGCTTAAAATAAGAAGGTAAAATTGCCAATGAGATAAGACCCATTTTCTTACCCCAAAGAAAATTACCGGAAATAAGGATGAAACGTATTGAAACCAGTCAGAAACATCTCAGAACAAGTGAAATAGTCCAGGACAAATGCCCAACAACATCTTAGCTAGTCAAAACAACCAAAATTTTGATTATTATGCTCAAATTGAGATGTTTATACTAATCTAGATTATTACTTTTTGCAGTGAAGACCATCAGTCCTGCTATTTCTGTGAGAAGGGTTCAAAATCAGTTTATTTCTGGAACACTTTACAACCTGGCAAACCAAAGTGCTTACCATAAAAAACATCTACACTAAACGACACAGGTAAAACTAAATATCATAATTTTCCTGCGGTTTCTCTGGACTTCTGAGCGGGCAACCCTGGCCAGTTAGCTCCACCTTGAAAGCAGCACCAGACTATCTTTTATATGAGTGCGAGAGCGTCCTGCAGTCACAGCAACAATACCCATGGGTGAAGTACTTGTTTGATGGAGATGGACATTATTAAAACCTTTAAAATCCTTTTTTTATGAACAATTATCCTAGTATTTGCACCGTTCTGGTATTTCGTGGCTCCATATGGTCCCTTTAACCCCACGGTTTGTGACACTTGACACAAAAGCAGCTTCAAGTATTTATATTACCAAGCCATAACCTGTTCAAATGCATGAAAGTTTTTTGGATTTGGAACCAATAGCATTGGCGTAGCGTTAGCGCGCGCTCACGACTCTTCTACCGCCGCTTCTAGCTTCTTTAGCCTCCTCCAGCTAACGCGACACCGCTAACCGTCTCTAGATCTCACAGCATCGGACATCGTCGCCGCCGCCACGTGTGCTTTGTTTTATGTGAACTGTATATAACCTAATGTACATTGTAAATAGCTGCGTTTCTGTGCTAGCAGCGCTCCCGGGTCGGTGTGTGCAAATAGGGCAGCTGTTAGCTTTAGCACATTAGCTTCTCAATGTTCATATTTATTTCTACGCAGCACAATGATGTTTTCTTGTTTAATGTTTTTGTTTATTTTTTATCACGGGGGGAAACGAAAAGAGATAAACTTCTAAATTATTTTGTACACTAGCCTAGCGTTTATATGTTTTTCTATTTTTGGCGTTTTTTTTTTTTAAATAGGAGCATTTGGTACCATTTTTTTTTTTTGAGGGATTTCACTGCACAGGTTCAAATTGTGAGGAGACATATCATGCAAAAAACAACTTTTCTTTCAGCTTTTAAACATGGTTGTACATTGGTTAACACTGTTTCCAATCCGTTCTCTTGTGGCTATTCATGCAGTTTCTTGTTTGGCGGCCATTTTGAATACCGAAGTAGCATTATTTCATACTACAACATGTAACAATATCTCTACTCAGGAGGAAAATGAAAGACAACAGATTTACAGCGGCATTTTATTTACTCTTTAAGGTTCTAGATGCAAGTTGGTCATTTTATACTCACTACTGCCACCTCAGGTCATACATGTAACTGCAGCTTCTATATTAAGCTCGTGCATGACGGCACTTCAGACCCAAAGTAGCACCTTTTTGAGGATTTTAGAGGCAGTTGTGGTGAACAGGTCTGAGCTCACTCTACACCTTAGGACATGGCTGGAACATGTAGGGCAGGGGGAGGCAAGTTTGTGTCATTGGCAGTGTTTGGAATAACGCCGTTTAAAAGAACGGCGTTAGGTAACGGCGTTATTTTTTCAGTAACGGAGTAATCTAATTCATTACTCTCCTCGTCGTTACAACGCCGTTATCGTTACTGGGTAAACAAAGTGGCACGTTACAATTGGGCTGAATGAAGCGCCGCGGTGTCAGCATGGGGAGAGCAGTGGAGAGGGTGGGCGGAGTCTGACGGAGCAGAACACGCACATCTGACTGTCCGTGCAGAGTACTGCATCGCGCTCTCTGCTCCATAAACTACTTGTGTCCCCGACCCGCGGCTTGTCATCCCCACAGCGCGGTGCAGCCGCAGGGGAGAATCAAGTTGGTGATCATTGATCAGTAGTGTTGAAACTTATTTTTAACCCAAAGACGCAGTGGACGCGGTGGAGACACGTCTTTCTCCCTCTCTCTCTCAGCGCCTTTCTTCTTCCTCTCTCCCCGCTCTCCGCTCCATAGAACAGTGCAAGGCCACTAACCTTTTGGGGCATGTAAACTTATATTTGCTGTCGATTGTTTCACGGAGAGACATCATGCTTGTGCGTAAAGTCTGCCCTGATCGTTGGCACATGTTACTCTTGTTCCTCCCCATTCTCTTTGAATACGGCCATATTCCTACATTAATAAAACAGCGGCGCAAATACAATACCACTCAGTCACAGGGGCCTCCCCCACTCACCCCCCATTCAGTTCATTCAGTTACTATGAACATCTTTGAACATCTTTGAACACCTGTCTGTTCTAACCATTTCAATTGACTTGTGAAAACAGCAACAACAAAAAACAAAATTCTTTGACATATAGCAACACAAATAGTTACTTTCCCTGGTAACGAGTTACTTTTATTATAGAGTAATTCAGTTACTAACTCAGTTACTTTTTGGAACAAGTAGTGAGTAACTATAACTAATTACTTTTTAAAAGTAACGTTCCCAACACTGGTCATTGGAGCGCCGATTTTCTTCATTTCCAAAATGTCAATGGCCGAAACTCACAATTGTAGCCCTGAAGCACCTTTTTCTACAAATATAAGTTTTGCCAATAATATATGCTGGGAAATGTGAAAATATTGACAGTATTTTCCACATTGTAGAGTCCTTTTCATGTATTTGGTCTCTGATTTATGAATAAATGTTTCTTCAAAATTCTCTTGGGGGCCAAAGGTTTTATGCCGGAGGGCCGGGCCTGACGTTGCCTACCCCGATGTAGGGGGAGGAAAATACAAAATTTTAACATTTTTAAGCTCTGTATAGTCACTTTTAATCTTTGCTCAAGAAGATAACAGTAAAAACTTGGCCCCAGAAAGCACACGTTGATGTGATATAACCAGCAAATGTGGCACAGACGTCACATGTGTGGCTCACATAGATATAACAGAGATAGATTAATACCTATTCAGCCCCATTCATAGAAAAGGTCCCGAGTCCTGTGTGAACCTTAATGGCCGCTCTGTCTCCTCCTACGCAGCCTGTTCCTTAAAAGGGCAAAAAGGCGGGAAGCCCTGTGCTCGAAGAGTGGGCGGAGCTTCCACAGAGCTCCAGAGCTTGATTGACAGGCTCTGGTTCCAGTCAATGCACTGAAAATGCTTCCAATTTTCTAGCTGATGAACAAAAAACAGCCCCCCCAGCGTGGTCACATGGGTCATAGCATTTTTTAGAAGAAGAAAAACTCTTCGGAGCCAGACTTTTAAGCCGTTCCTGGGAGGTCGGATTTGTCCCATTAGAATCAATGCTCCCAAGTGTCTCTTGGAGTAGCTCCTGACCACAAGGGGGTGGTATTACAGCAATGTCAGCTCCCCACCATAAGGACCATACAGAAGCGCGTTCCTCGCCCATTGGTGCCTCACATCTGTGAACACTGAGGAAATACTACAGTAGCAGCTCTGACCTCTGTCACATGGTGTATCCAAGGCTAGATGTTTGTGGTTCAGGGCTTTCTCTTGAAGAGCTGAGCTGTTGAAGCTAAATGCTAACCAGTAGCATGCTAGCATCTTAATCACTGACTCGCTGGTTTCTTTCATCTTGTGTCCTAAATGTTTTCTTCTTGAGCAATGATAACCAGTACATAAAAATGCCTCTGTCAATCAGTTGTCTTTCATTTTCATCCTGAGTATAGGTATTGTTACATGTTGTAGTACTGTATAATTCTACTTCGCTATTCAAAATGGCCGCCATAACAGCAAAAGTCACATGACAGAAAGGCCGCCTGAGATCAAGAAAATGTTGCCTGAAAGATCAATCCAAAAGTGTTTGAAATGGGCTCAACATGGCGCCTTTGATTTGGTAGCATGCCGTTTGGTAAAGAAAACAAGGCTTGTGTATTGTTTTTTGCACGTTTATCCCCCTCGGCTGCCAGCAGAGGGCGCTCAAATCAAACAATGAGACGCAGAATTTATTTCAAGCTTAATAAAACGATTGAAAAATGCTGTTAAAGACCTTGTTGTAATGGTACCAAATGTTCCGCTTCAAAACAGAATGGCCAAAACTGTTTCAGAAATCCCTTTTATTTATTCACTCAATACTGAAATCGAAAAATAGCAACTTTTACGGACGTTTTCGCATTATATCCAGCAATTCACACTCGACACGGCTTTTCGTCATCGCTAACACAAACCGGATCACACAGTCACATCTCAGGAAAACCCTCCGATAAACACATAACCATTTTGTATCAGAAAATGCTCAGATACGAGTTCTGTTTTGAGGTTTTCGTGTGTTCTTCTCGGCTTGGCTACTCGCACCGGGTCTGGCGCGGGGAAATAAACGAGTTACGTAGTGATTCGGGAGGTTTTCACGCCCTTCCTGTCACGATTAGGGACACACTGAACAGCGGTGTTTCCAGTGGGCGGAGACTTTGGGGGTTGTGATCAATGCTCTGGTGCATCAGGGAGACTGAGGGGATTTGTCTGGGCTCACTTTGTATTCTAGAGTCTGCTCACCAACAGAACTGAGCAGTGAATAGTTATTAACCGTCAAACACCAGAAAAGCGACTGTGACATTGTGGGCAGGCAGTGTTAAAGTAATATTTTTGCGCTTAAATTGGACTAAGACTAAATTAAAAGTTTTTCATGAGACTGAAACTATGACTAAAATGTCCAGATATTCTCATTGACTAAAATAAGACTAAACAAAGAGACTAAAATCATCCAAATTTCCAATGACAGTCTGAAAATCCATCATAAATTCCCTGCTAAAGGAACAACTCTTTACTTTATTCATGTGGGAGAAGCTCCATGAAGCAGAGAACCTTGATTAAACATGATTATAATAAATATCTCACCTATGGTCGTGAGATTTGTGCTGGGCAGGCAGTGTTAAAGTCAAAGCAATATTTTTGCACTTAAATTGGACTAAAACTAAATTAAAAGTTTTTCATGAGACAAAAACTATGACTAAAATGTCCAGATATTCTCATCGACTATAATAAGACTAAATAAAGATGACAAGAAAAGACTAAAATCATCCAAACTTCCAATGACAGTCTGAAAATCCATCATAAATTCCCTGCTAAAGGAACAGCTCTTTACTAAATATTCCCGCCCTCACCTATGGTCGTGAGATTTGGGTAGTGACCGAAAGGACGAGATCGCGAATACAAGCGGCCCAAATGAGTTTCCTTCGCAGGGTGGCTGGGCGCACCCTTCGAGATCAGGTGAGGAGCTCAGTTACCCGAGAGGAGCTTGGAGTAGAGTCGCTGCTCCTTCACATCGAAAGGAGCAGCTGAGGTGGCTCGGGCATCTGTTCCGGATGCCTCCTGGTCGCCTCCCGCGGGAGGTGTTCCAGGCATGTCCTAGTGGGACAAGGCCTCGTGGAAGACCCAGGACACGCTGGTGGGACTATGTCTCCGAGCTGGCCTGGTGTCGCCTCGGGGTCAGAACAGCTGGAGGAGGTGTGTGTGGATCGGGAAGTTTGGGCATCTCTGCTGAGACTGCTGCCCCCGCGACCCGGCCCCTGATAAAGCGGAAGAAAATGGATGGATTGATTATAAATGCAATCGACTAAATTTGTCTTTTGAAATTGAAGAGATGATTTTGACTAAATCTCGACTAAAGCTAAAATTACATTTTCGTCAAAAGACTAAACTAAATTAAAATATGTTGCCAAAATTATCTCCGGGGGCAGGTTGTCATGATGCGTGGGGTTGGTTGTCACGATTGTTTGAACTTGAAACTTGTTTGAACTTGAAATCTGATAAGCTTTTGTAACTTTTTGGTTTGAAATAAAAGGACAAAATAGAGTTATGAACAAATTGCGCCCTTTAAAAAACTTAATCTTAACTAATTTTTTTTTGCCAAGGTGTAAAATGACCCAAACATACGGCCTCTACAAAAGCTAATGTTAAATAGGGATCATAAAAACACAAAAGAAAGCATGAAAAACAAGTTACATGGCCTTTAAGCTAATAAAGTAAGTAATTGAACTTAAATTTTCAAACCAGCCTGTGACTGGAGAGGGCGAGGCGGGGCGAAGTGTCTTGCCCAAAGGCGGTATAGCCATTAGTGATGTTTGGAGCGTTGCCATAGCAATTGGGAACTCGGAAAAAAGTATGAAATTGTTTAAGCGGCACAAAATGGGTGAAAAATTTGCATTACCGTCAAAACAAGACTTAAAAAATACTATTTTCTAACCATACAAGGTTTAAATGGAACTAATCATGAATGAAAATGTGTAAATCTCAGTCATGGAAGACACAAGAGATTTTGAGATGTGGATTTGATCACCAAATATTGTAATGACGGTAAATTTGTAGGGGAAAATGTTCCTCTAAGTCCAGGATTCAAACTCAGGACTTTCCTCTTTGCATTGTTTGAGATTATCGGCTTGTTTGATTCAACTCCTAAAGTGCTTTGGTCTGGTTTCATCCCCGTGCGCGTAGCCAAGCCCTCTCTTTACATTTCGAATAGAAGACCGTTCGCTCACCCTGCTCTCCACTCTGTCCTCTGACGCCCCCTGCTGTTCACTCTCCACCGTGTCACACAAAAGACTGTAGAATGTAGACATTTCACCCCGGACCAGGCGACTGCGGTCTGCGATCCTTCGAGGGGAGCTACAGGCGTCGGTCGCGTCGCTCATCATGAACACATGCTTTTTCTTTATCGATATGCACTGGTAATAAAAGCACATGGTTTACTCTGGAGTCGTGTCTTCTGTCTCTCAGTCCAGCACCACAGCAAAGTAAGGATGTTATGTCATCTTTCTTTTACAAAATAATATCTTCTATGACCGATTTTTGAGGTTTGAGGTGAGATTTCTTTTTATTCTCAACCTTATGGACAGATTTCTTGATATAAGTTACTCCATGTTCTAAATTTTTAAGGTTTTGGGACAATTCCTACTGACTTCAAACTCTCCCATCTCGGACTGAACAATATTATCAAGGTTTTCTCAAAGGGATTTTTTAATATCTAATCCCCAGCCTGATTTATTGAGTTCTGAGTTTAAAAAAAAAAAACAAGCCTAATAAACAGCTTATCTTAGCCTCTGCCTGAACCAAATGCATTCTGTCCTCTTTGGCCATTATATAGGTCTGTGTAACACCTCATTTGAAAGCCAAGACCCACTAAACGGATCTTTTTCCTCGCGTTATTGCTGTGTTGTGTCACCTTTTTTATGTTTGTTTTTTTGGTCACATTTTTGTTGAATTTTTGTCACTTTTTTGTTGAATTTTTGTCACATTTTTGTTGAGTTTTTGTTGCATTTTTGTTGAATTTTTGTACATTTTTTTCAGATTTTTATTTAATTTTTTTCACATTTTTTTCACTTTTTGGTTGAATTTTTGTCTTTTTTTTTGTTTAATTTTTTCACATTTTTTCACTTTTTGGTTGAATTTTTGTCACATTTTTGTTGAATTTTTGTCCTTTTTTTGTTTAATTTTTGTCACATTTTTGTTGAGTTTTTGTTGCATTTTTGTAGAATTTTTGTACATTTTTTTCAGATTTTAATTTAATTTTTTTCACATTTTTTTCACTTTTTGGTTGAATTTTTGTCTTTTTTTTTGTTTAATTTTTTTCACATTTTTTCACTTTTTGGTTGAATTTTTGTCACATTTTTGTTGAATTTTTGTCATTTTTTTTGTTTAATTTTTTTCACATTTTTTTCACTTTTTGGTTGAATTTTTGTCACTTTTTTGTTTGCGTTTACATCCTTGTTTTCTTCTCATTTTTTGTGGCTGTTTTGGTGCTTTTTTCCCAAGAAGCTTTTTGATCAGGGGTGAAGAGAAAAAAGAGAACATGGGATCCGTTCAGGTGGGAGTTAAGAGGTTAAAGCAGAACTAAGTTACTCGTGCCCCTAGAGGCCATAAGCGCCACTGCAAGTGTCGTAGCATGTTCCGTGAGAGTAAATACTACGCTGACAGAAAAGACAAAGGGACAGAGGGATATTGTACATCCAATTACGCAATGGAGATTTTAAAAAATTCACACAAAATTGGCTGAAAATACTGTTTAAGTGGCGCTAGCCCGCAGTTAGCTTTACCCGTTAGCCTGTTAGCTTCTTCTTCATGATTCTATTAGTGTGTATTGGTGACCCGGTGGCAGTCAAGTTGCAAGCCTGGTAAGATATGTTCTTACCTGAGCTTAGACGAGTTGATACGTACCTGTCTGGTCTTTGTGTGTGCCCTCAGTCATGCAAAGCGATCTAAGATGTTGTTAGCATTTGGCTTCTCCCAGCGTATTCCTATGGCTCCAAACGGGGGTGAAGTTAGAAGTGACCACGTTCTTCCACAGGCACAAAGACCAGACAGGTACAACTCGTCTAAGCTCAGGTAAGAACAGATCACAGTGTGGAAAAACTGTGGCCTGTTCCTTAAAGAAGAAAACGCATACAGTGGGAAAGAAAAGTAAGTATTTGGAATTTCGCACATTTGTGCCTAAATTTGTCACTAAATGTGGTCTGATCTTTATTAAAATCACAATAATGAGTAAACAGTGTCTGATTAAACTAATCCCACCCGAACATTTACATTTGATCATATTTTTATCGGCCATAACATGTAAGCATTCACAGGACAGCGTGGATTAAGTAAGTACACCCCTCCTAAATAAAAAGATAAGTAATGATGATATAGTAATATCATTGTTAGTATTATTAACAAATACTACCCAGGTGATGTGACCTGTCCAGTGAGAAGCCTTGACTGAATAGTGTGAATTTGATTAATTGGATTTTTTATTTGTAGCCCCACTGCCTGCTTTTTTTTTTCTTCCTTTTTTTTAAATTTATTTTTTCATTTACATTTTCTATATTTTTATTTTATTTTTTATTTTATTTTATTTTTTTGTTTATTTTATTTTATTTATTTTTTCTTCCTTTTTTAAATTTATTTATTTTTTCATTTACATTTTTTATATTTGTATTTAATTTTTTATTTAATTTGTTTTGTTTATTTTATTTTATATTTTTTATCTTATTATTTTGTTTTATTTTATATTTATTTTATATTTATTTTATTTTGTTTTATTTTGTTCTATTTTATTTTATTATTATTCTTTCTTTTTTTGTGTTCCTGGTGCTCTGTGTTATTTGATGTGTGTCATGTACAAATTCAATAAAATTACAAATTATATATATATATATATAAAAAAAAAAGTAAGTACACCCCCTGAATCTCACTGAACTGCAGCAGTTTTGTAAAGAGGAAATTCTCAGATTCATCCTGATTATTGTCTAAGGAAAGCAGTTATTGCCACAAAAGTAGAATCATGATGTAAGGCCTTAATTAAAACTAAAACATGTGAAAAAGCTCCGTAAAAACTGAACAGAAACACAAAACTGCGTCATTTCGGATTTTTATTGAAAAAGCGTCTTCCTTTGCAGACCCTGTTTTGTGCTTGGTACAAATAGTTACAGTTTCCCCATCACATAACGCCATAAGAACACGACAGTACAGTGCTATATACATTACATACATGTGCGTCACGAGCTCGGGAGCGCCCCCTGTCTGTCCGTCCGTCCGTCTGCAGAAGCCGCCGGTTTTACGTCGCCGATTATTGCATAGAGGTTTTGGAATCGGCGCTTCTGTCGTGCCCGTGCGGGAAAGTGAAGTAACGCAATGAGGTAATCAGAGTAGAAATGACGAGAACGATCGCTAATGTAAACAAAGTGAGTATGTGGTGATAGTACTGCAGGAGGAGCTGGTTAACACATCAGCATGGATACAAACCTCACTGGCATCGGGTTTATACAGGTACTTATACTTTATGCTATACTTTAGAACCGGAAACTCAACAAATCCGGGCACATTTATTAAGATTTACAAACATTCCATTAAACAAAGGAATACGGGGAATGTTCGATGTTAAAACAATAATTCAGTCCCTCCAGGATTTGGCGACTTAAAACAAAATCAAGAGGAATCAGTGCGACTTTCCTTCAACTATTCCAATAATCCTTAACCTCTTAACTCCCGCCTGAACAGAGGGCATTTTCTCCAGTTCAGCTTTACCCAAATCCTGTAGGCCAGTGTAAGGCCTCATTTGAAAGCTAAGATCTACAAAACTCATCTAGATGGAGACGTCCTCACGTCAGGTTTTTTTTCCATCATTTTTTGGGGGGTTTTCAACTAATTTTTGTAACTTTTTTGTAATTTTTTTGGTCAAATAGTAAATTTTTTGTCACTTTTTGTTACATGTTCATCATTTTTTTTTGTCATTTTTGTAAAAAAAAATTGTCCTTTTTTTTGTCCATTTTTTGTGACATTTTTGCCACTTTTTCATCATTTTTTCGTCAATTTTTTGTACATTTTTTGTCATTTTTTTGTCCTTTTTTGTTAATCTTTTGTGACATTTTTGCCACTTTTTCATATTTTATTCGTCAATTTTTTGTACATTTTTAGTTATTTTTTTGTCCTTTTTTGTCAAATTTATGTCTGTTTTTTGTGACATTTTTGCCACTTTCTCATCATTTTTTTGTTAAATTTTTGTCAATTTTTTGTCTAAGTTTTCTCACTTTTTTCTCACATCTTCATTGTTTTTCGTCTCAGTTCTGTCGCTATTTTCTCACCTTTTTTCCAGAAGCTTTTGGATTGGGGTAAAGCCAAACTGGAGAAAATGTGCTCGGTTCAGATGGGAGTTAAGGGGTTAACTCTGCTACTTCTGCGCAACTAAAGTGATCAGTTAAATCCATTTTACTTGATGTATTTGCAGGTAGGAAGTTAGAAATTATGCATATCCAAATCTCAAAGTGTATTAATGCCGATATGCCAGTGTGAGGCCTCATTTAGCCTCTCCTCCTCTTTAGTTCCAAACCATATCATAAGGCGTAATAATACCAGGAGTAGTTTGACATCCGCGCAGTAAAGTGCGGACGTTGAACTACTCCTGGTATTATTACGCCTTATGATATAGTTCCCCTTTTATCCGCTTAGAAAATCCACTTTGTTTCATTTTGTGTAATTATACTTATATTGTAACACTTCACGTAACCATATTTAAACAGGGAAAACGTGGAAGAGCTTGGTAGCTTTTATCTTTACCTCGTTTGGAGCTATAGAGGAGAGAGGGAGAGGCTAAATGCTAACGCCGTCTGTGCACGCGTGAAGACCAGACAGGTCCACATGAACTCGTCTAAGCTCAGGGAAGAACATATCTCAGTATGGAAACACGGTGGCCTATTCCTATTAAATTTTGTCAACTAAACTTACAGGCAATATTAAAAACTAAACTAAAATTGAAGAAGTCCCTCAACGAACCACTCCACATTGTGCTCTGGTTCTCAGATAGCTGGACTTGGGCTTCTCCTGTTGCTCAGTAATAAATAAGTTTATCAAAATGATCCTTTTCAGTTAGATTTCCTGTATCCGACCTTTACCAGTTTGTATCCAGCCTTCAGCCCCCAAAAAAACAGGACTAAACGAGTAATATTTGTACTAAAAGTAACGGTATTGTACATTGCAGACCAGCTGGCTTCAAGTGCAGTCCTCCCAGTGTTCCAGTGGATGCTGTGTTAATGCGGCGACGGCAACAAAACACAAACAAAAATCAAACTCAATACAGTCGTAGTGATGATTCCATTTAGAAATGTATAAAAGGCATGCAAAACGCAACGACACGAACAGTTTAAATTAGTCTCGGCTTGTGTCTGGTCAGGCACAAAATAAAAAAAGAACAAGAGCCTCTGTTGGAGCAGGTTCAGCCTCTGGGTTTGGTGATACAAGCAGCGAAATGGCGTGAGTTTAGTTTCAGAAAAGCCCGTTACTTGCCTGATAAAATTTTAATAAAATACTGAATAATCCTAGTTTAGATGGTCACTTTATTATAATATATGCAGGATCCTTGATGTCAGGGGCACTGGGACAATAAATGAATGACTCAATGAGACAGAAAGGTTGTGAACGACTGCTTTAGACCATCCTTTGATATTTTTGATGAACTTAACCAGTAAAAATGGTTGAACAATGTCATAATCTTCCAAGAAATTTAGATTTGATGCCTGTTTGAGTCCAATTTAAAGGGATATTGCAGGATTTTTGACATAGGGCCTCAGTATTGCTGATTTCTGGAGATATTTTTTTTGTAATTCATGCAGTTCTTATATTTGAAGAGTTTCGTGGCGCTAGGCTAGTGCAAGGCTAGTGCATTTCTATGGTATCAGCTAGCCTGCATTAAAAACAGTGTGACCCGCTCCACAGTGCACCTGAGGCAAATCACTTATAACACCAGACTAACCATATAAATGTCTGTGTCCATAGAATAATGTTTGGAATATAACTGACCTTGCATCACATGAATGATCGCATTTTGAGGGACTATTTTCTAGCAGATCACTCCGCCGCTGCATAGCTTATACAACCACGAAGCTGATGCTGCTCAAATATAAGGTCTTTTAAATGCAAAATGGTTAAAATGATTCTATGAACACAGACATTTATATGGTTAGTCTGGTGTTATAAGTGATTTGCCTCAGGTGCTCTGTGGAGCGGGTCAGACTGTTTTTAATGCAGGCTAGCTGATACCATAGAAATGCACTAGCCTTGCATTAGCCTAGCACCACGCAACTCTTCAAATATAAGAACTGCATGAATTACCAAAAAATATCTCGCAACACTCTGGATAACTAGGAAAAGAGGCCCTATGTCAAAAATCCTGAAATATCCCTTTAATGCTTTTTAACGACATCTAAGGCCTTGATGTCGCCACAGTTCATTTAATGACTAAGAATGATCAGCTAAAGCAGTGGTGACCAAAGTGGGGGGCCTCAGAGGCACTACAGGGGCCCCCAAAGCTTGTCTGCAAAACAAGTACAATGAAAAAAGTTCATTTTGATCGGAAAAATACATTTATCTAGGCTAAATACTGGTTTAAACTGGTGCATTTGTCCACTGTCATCACTAGATGTTACTTTTATGCAGTAACATTATGAAAAAATCTTTTGAATGGAGTAAACTATTGTGATTTGGGGGGCCCCGAGAGATTTTCTTATCAATAAGGGGTCCGCGATGTCCCGGACTTTGGGAATGGCTGATCTAAAGGAAGAAATTACATATAATTGCTCGAATTAAATCTAAAGTTTGAGTAAATTTGGTCTGGTAGATGAGATAAAACCTCACCAATGGAACAATCACATTTTAACTTAAAGCAGAACTATGTAACTCATGCCCCTAGAGGCCATAAGCGTCACTGCATGTTACGTCTTTTTTTACTCATTAATTGTCTGTGAGAGTAAATACTACTTTTTTCACTCAAACTTGGCTGTAAATACTGTTTAAGTGGCGCTAGCCCGCAGTTAGCTTTGCCTGTGATTCTGTTAGTGTGTATTGGTGACTCCGACCTGGAGGTAGGAAAGTTGCAAGCATGGTTTTCTGGACAGAGACACCAGGGGGAGATGATAGACCCCCCAATCATCCCCTAAACACTTGTATTACCCCCAGACGGACAATGGAAAGGATTTATTAAGGTAAACAAGTTACTTAGTGCTGCTTTAATTCAGATTTTGTATCATTTCAAGTGGGGTTAACGCTTGTTCCAATGGCATTTGTATCTTATCATATCTCAGGTCATATCGACTCAAACTCAACGTAAAGAACTTTAATTTTAAATCATGGGGCGTGTAAACAAGCAGCAGCCTACCTCTCTTTTAGCACAGCTGCGTTGTTTTCTCCTCCCCTTTTTCCTGCAAACTGCATTTGTGATTTTACTGGACACTTTTGTACATCTTCGCTTTGTTCTAAGACATTCTAAAGACACCGAAGAGGCACCGAGACACCTGCAGCAGAGTGGAGGCGTCACAAGAGGCGCTACAGGAAACGAAAACAGACCAACAAGGAGGTATCCGGGCAAGACTTGCTGCTGAAAGATGGCGAAAGACTGTCGTGGAGCAGAGGTAACGGGCTTTTCTGTGCTTGTATCACACGGCGGACGAGCTAGTGCCTATACCGTAATCGCCGCAGTGTCCGAACGGGAATTTGAAAAGGGGATCAGCGCATATCAGTCCGAATATCGTAAAGAAAGAAAGAAACCGCTCTCTCTCTCTCTCTCTCGCTGAAGTGGTGTCGCCTTTTTTTCAAGTAGATTCACGAGCTCTCAGTAGTTCAACATTGTCTCTTTTCAGTGTAGGCACTTGCAAAGACAAAAAAAAATTCCACAGAACGTCATCGTCTTTCGTGAGAGAAAATGATTGAAATGCAGAATATTCATCTCGATTTGAGCGGCGTCTCAGATCGAGGCGTCAGTAGTCGGTTTTCTTCACGAATGCGGACCTCGTTTTCTGAACTTTGAGATTTTCAGAGCAAGATTTTGGTTTGTTAGTTCGTGAACATTAGCTCGTTCTGGCCCCAGGTATAAAGGGGAACATGCTCAGTCTGAAGTTTGTTGGGTTAAGGTCGGCTCACACTACACGGTTTTATCTAGAATGGGGGGTCAGCGCTACAAAACGTGTGCGGGTCCCGATTGGTCAACGGTGTCAATAATGTCACAACACCGCGGGGCGAGGCTACGGCTAGTACGAAGACTTCAACATGGCTATAGTTCTGTCAAATGGAGATAGAAGTCGGCGACATGAAGAGGCGAGGGGAGAAAGTGGAGAGAGGGGAGGGGAGAAAGGAGAGAGGCAAGTGGAGAAAGAGGAGAGAGGCGAGGGGAGAAAGAGGAGAGAGGCGAGGGGAGAAAGAGGAGAGAGGCGAGGGGAGAAAGAGGAGGGAGGGGAGAAAGAGGAGAGAGGCGAGTGGAGAAAGAGGAGAGAGGGGAGGTGAGAAAGGAGAGAGAGGCGAGAAAGTGGAGAGAGGTGAGAAAGTGGAGAGAGGTGAGGGGGGAAAGAGGAGAGAGGCGAGGGGGGAAAGAGGAGGGAGGGGAGAAAGAGGAGAGAGGCGAGTGGAGAAAGAGGAGAGAGGGGAGGTGAGAAAGGAGAGAGAGGCGAGAAAGTGGAGAGAGGTGAGAAAGTGGAGAGAGGTGAGGGGGGAAAGAGGAGAGAGGCGAGGGGGGAAAGAGGAGGGAGGGGAGAAAGTGGAGGGAGGGGAGTGGAGGTGAGGGGAGAAAGGAGAGAGAGGCGAGAGGAGAAAGAGGAGAGGCGAGGGGGGAAAGAGGAGGGAGGGGAGTAAGTGGAGGGAGGGGAGTGGAGAAAGAGGAGAGAGGCGAGTGGAGAAAGAGGAGAGAGGGGAGGGGAGAAAGTGGAGAGAGGCGAGAGGAGAAAGAGGAGAGAGGCGAGGGGAGAAAGAGGAGAGAGGCGAGGGGAGAAAGGGGAGAGAGGGGAGGGGAGAAAGGGGAGAGAGGCGAGTGGAGGTGAGGGGAGAAAGTGGATGGAGGGGAGTGGAGAGAGAGGCGAGGGGAGAAAGTGGAGAGAGGCGAGAGGAGAAAGAGGAGAGAGGCGAGGGGAGAAAGAGGAGAGAGGCGAGGGGAGAAAGGGGAGAGAGGGGAGGGGAGAAAGGGGAGAGAGGCGAGTGGAGGTGAGGGGAGAAAGTGGATGGAGGGGAGTGGAGAGAGAGGCGAGGGGAGAAAGAGGAGAGAGGCGAGGGGAGAAAGTGGAGGGAGGGGAGTGGAGGTGAGGGGAGAAAGTGGAGGGAGGGGAGTGGAGAAAGAGGAGAGAGGTGAGTGGAGAAAGGAGAGAGAGGCGAGAGGAGAAAGGGGAGAGAGGCGAGTGGAGGTGAGGGGAGAAAGTGGAGGGATGGGAGTGGAGGCGAGGGGAGAAAGTACATCTCCAAACTCCAAACAGTTCATCTAAACTCTGTTCGTGGTTGTAATGTAGCTTGAAAAGGTGGTTGTCGTGAACTTCTGGAATGCGAGTCCAGTCCTGACCCCCCAACACTACGAGACCCGACTCTGTGTGACCGCCTTCGACTAGACACGACTCGAGAAGACTCGGCACGACTGAGAATTAGAGCAAAATCGCTCATAAAAGTCGTGTAGTGTGAGCTGACCTTAAACTAGGCCTTGGCAGAATTTGAAGAAATCACCGCACTCAAAAAAAAAGGAAAGAAATCGTACTATATGTATATATATATTTGGCACAGCTCATTCAGTTTTCCCTTGCTCGTCCAGGCCTTCACACCGACTCAAATAAAGGTCATATTCCGACTCCACGTCACTCATTTTCTCTCACGTCCTCCTCAGCTCCCGCGGTTGCATCTGGTCCGTCAAACCTCCGAGCTGTCCCCGCTGTCCCGCGGCACCATCGGCTCCGCGCTGTTCGAGTTTTTCGGCGTCTCCTTCCGCTCCCGTCGCGACCGGACGAGCACGACCACGAGTATCGCGATGAGCGCCGTCAGCAGCAGCCCCACCACCACCCCGACGATCAGCACCAGCCCGTCGCCCCCGTCGTCTTTCCGGTTCACCTCCCGCGGGACGACCCCTTCGGTGAACACCCCCGTCCGCTCCGGGCTGGTGCGCGCCGGGCCGCCGCGGTCCAGGGCGATGTGCAGGATGTTGGTGCCGCGGTTGTTGGACTCGCCGATCTGCTCCGCGATGTCCGGGACGTCGTGGGTGGATCTTTTGGAGAGGCTGTGGAGGTGATGAGGAGGAGGAGGGCGTGGGGGGGAGTGGCGGGTCAGAGCGTGGTGGCGGGACTCCAGGCTCCTCTTGCCGATGCCGCGGTTGGCGCTCTCCCGGGACCGCACCGTGTAGATGGTGTGGATGTACCACTCTCGACCGGCGGAGACCTGGAGGAGAAGAAACGGGAGGTTACACTAAAGTAAACTAATACATAAAATCCAGGGGGTAAAGGACTCATGAGTAAAAGTACAGATACAACCCTATAATTACAGCAGCTAATTCAATATGGATTAAACTAAATAGAGCAGGTCGCTGGGACTTTCTAAGGCAGGGGTGGCCAACCCGCGGCTCTCGAGCCGCATGCGGCTCTTGGCCAATCAGAGTGCGGCTCTTTGCATGATTGGAGATGTTTAATACAATGCGGCTCATTGCAAAATAATTGGTAAATATTTCCCATAAACTGTAACAGTCTTTGACCAAAAATCCAACCATCGTCCTACAGACCATGTTTCCATCTCTACATGAATGAGAGTCTGTATCTCCCTCCTTTTCGAGGCGGTGTGTAAAAGGAGCCCGTGCAGCCTCACTCACAGCGGGATGTAGGTTGAACAATAGGCAGGCAGATCGTGGCACTAGGATCAGCTTCTGTGATTTTCAGATTTCTGATCAGCTACTCTTTATTTGATGTAATTTGGCCTCATATTCACAGAAAAAGATCAAAATTAGGAAATGGAAAAAAGCGGAGCTATAATGAAGCGTATGATGCGAAGCGCGACATCGTAACGCGGAAATACGCAAAGTCATGACTTTTCTTTCACACGTGCTATAACTGTAACAGATGCAACTTAAAACAGACTCTCAGATTCTCCAGAGGCTCCTGATTAAAGTTTATGAACTTTGTGCAGCCGAGAGTGCGTTCTCTGCACAGTCTAGTCAGGACAAAGCTGCAGGCACTGAGCGCACAGGCCAGGGGCGAATCAGAGAAGGGGGCTCAGTGGGCAGGGCCCCACATACAAACACACCCCAGCATTAAAATAAATAAATAAATAATAATAATCTAATTCTGTCTCAGTCAGAACAGGAAACACAAAATGTCATTTAATAATAAACATGTATTTCAATCTTGTTGAGGAGTAAAACCATTCAATCTAACACAATTATTAAAAAAGAAAAAGGCATAAAGTTATAGTTTATTGTGATTAAATAAAACGGTCACATTCTATTTAATCACAATAAAGTACCGCCCCGGGATCTCGCTAATGGTCGGTGCCTTTGTGGCTCTTCACAGGATCAAGGTTGAAAATTTCGGCTCTTGGTCTCCGACTGGTTGGCCACCCCTGTTCTAAGGTCACCATTAGCTCCTTTATGGAATAATAAAAGAATCTTAATTGGTAGATTGGAATTAGTTGACTGGCAGCAGTGGCGTAAAGGGGGAATCTCAAGTGTTCAAAATCTATCTGATGCAAAGACTAATAGTTATCTAAATTTTGACGAGATGGTCGCTAAATATAATCTGTCACGCAGTCAATTCTGGAGATATGTCCAATTGCGTAGCTCACTATCTAAATGGTTAGGAAGCCCTCTAATTTGCCCTTCAGGTAGCCCTGTTGAAGCGTTCGTAAATCACTTATCAGTACTAAAGGGACTACCTCTAAACTATATAAATTGTTGCTTGATCAAATGACCGATCCATTATCCAAAACTAAAAAACACTGGGCCGAGGACTTGGCTTTGGACATATCTCAGGATGACTGGGATTCATGTTTACATAATATCACTACAATGTATAAAGAAATTGGTAGCAAATTTATCCAGTTTAAGATAATCCACAGATGGCATCGTACCCCTCAACAGCTCCACAATGGAACAATAGATTAAGTGGGTTAAGCCTAATGTAATAAATGTGTTTGCATCGGATGACAAGTTTTGCTACAAAGCACAGAAAACAGATTATTATTTGGTTAGCCCTGCGCTCCTGGCACAATACAAACACAGGCAAACATGACAGTGACACACATACACACACATTGGAGGCTCTTCATTGGTGACATTCACTCGCACGCAGCTTCTCAAAATACCAGAAAAACTTGCTAGCGCCAATGGATTATATGGATTTTTTCTTCTCTTTGCAACAGGATTTTTCACCGGAGACAGAAGATAAGCCCATTGGTTTACCGTTTACTTTGCGCTTCATATTTGTCTCAGCGCTGGGGTCAACTTTTAGCGGGACATACAGTAAATGACTCCTTTATTCTCTCATAAAGGGTGAACTCATTGTTAGAGCATCAGACATGTGGCCACAGACACGTAACAGCAGACTATTGCCTGAGTCTGAATGAGAGTTGTCTGTAATATAAGTTCTGTAGGTATTTGAGGATATATGTTTGTAAATGCAGTAAATGTGGTTGAGTATATCTGAAAGTAAAACGTGTACACCAAGGGGTTAAAGTGGACCAGAACCCTCTGGAGCGGGTGCCACCACCTTCGTTAGAGAAGGACAAAAGAGCGCATGGGGATGTGTTGGACAGAAGACTCTCTGAAGTGAAGAGAGAAACTGAAGGAATAATCATGCAATCATGTCATCAATCACTCCCCATGGGAGTTTAAAACTTATTTTAAAACAAAAGTCCCCTTTAAACATTGTGTGTCAGTGTTAATTTTGACAACATATTTTAATTTAGTTTTAGTCTTAGTCTTTTGACAAAAATGTAATTCAATTTTAGTCTAGTTTTAGTCGACTAAAATTGCAAGTAAATTTAGTCGACTAAATTTAAGACGAATGTAGTCGACTTTGCATTTATAATATTCATTATAATCATATTTAATCTTGTTCCTCTGCTTCATGGAGCTGCTCCACATGAACAAAGCTCAGAGCTGATCCTTTGGCAGAGAATTTACATGATCTGAGGCTCTTTCAGACGCTCAATAGAAGTTTGGATGATTTTAGTCTCTCCTTTTCATTTTTATTTAGTCTTATTTTAGTCGACTAAAATATCTGGACATTTTAGTCATAGTTTTAGTCTCATGAAAAACGTTTAATTTAGTTTTAGTCCAATTTTAGTCGTCAAAAATATCACTTTGACTAAAATTAAGACTAAATATTTTAGTCGACGAAATTAACACTGTTGTGTGTGCCTAACACTGTGTGCAACAGCCTCACCGAGAGTTTACATCAACAGCCGACACTGCAACTACTACTGGTCAAACAATACTCCAAGACAAGTAGAAGATGTTCAGTCAAATGATTACATAAGGGAAAGTACTGAGAAAATACGTAGGTACTAATCAGTTTAAATAAGTATGGCAACACAACGGGGACAAAGCTTCTTCCTTGTGGAGAGTCATCAGCATTGACAGTATATCTGCACATAACCCGGCATGTAATCGATATTACATGGATATTTTTGGGTGTAACGGCCAATGAAAAAAATTAAAATACTACACAATTTTGAGAGACCAATGCCGTATGACTTGGTATTAACTAAAGCCAATTGAAACAACAGAAACGCTTCCTACAGTTTCTCTTTGTTCATTTTGTGAGGGCGGTTTTGTCTCCTCACTCACAGATTCCCTTCTTCTCCACTGAAATATCACTGAGGATGTTGGAAAAGCATCAGCATAGAAGGACACTGGAGCATCTTTTAAAGAGAACTTTAAATCCCCTCCCAAGACGTAGTTAAGCTTTTAAGAACCAAAATAAAAGGTTTTGTCCAATAAGGAGCTGAGAGGTCAGTGCGAGAGCTCGATACGCACCTACACTACAGTCTGACTGATGCAACACAAATAAATGTGAGCGAGTGAGGGCTTTTATCATCAAGGGGAACATGAAAGAGCACTTAGGCACGCAATACAGGGGGCCGCATTGCAATGTTCATTATTTTCTTTGGAAATATGTAAATACAGTTGATCAAAATGAATGTTAAAGTGTGTGTGGCAGGATTTAAGTTTCCCTTATGATCACAGTCTGATGGGACAAAGCTCCACTTTCATGAAGAAGCAGGTGGAAAAGAAGGCGAAGAACAGGGCTGTGGAACTTTATATATTTTTTCAATACCAGTACTCGATAGTGATACCTGAACGATTTTTTATGATACTGATACTAACATATTTGTCATAAACAGAAAAACAGAAAACAGAACAATGATGTGTGGAAGATCTGCACTTTTACAATATTGGGTTCACCTCCAATGTCGACAAATGTGTGAAAAATGGGGAATAATTTGGGGAAAATTGTGGCAAAAATAAGGAAAAAATTGGGTAAAAAAATCATAAAAAAGGGGGGCAAAAATAGGGGGAAAAAGGAAAATAAATTTGGAAAAAAAAAAGACAAAATAGGGGGAAATATTAGTAATAAAAATGAGCAAAAATTGAGTCAAAAAAAGGAAAAAAAAAATTAAAAAGGGGGAATAAAAGGACAAAAAATTTAGAGGAAAAAAAGAGCAAAAGTGGAGGAAAAATAATAATAATACACCGCAAAAAGTGCCCTACTAAAAACAAGAAAAAAAATCTTAAAACAGGACATTTTGTCTTGTTTTAAGGAAAATATTCTGCCAATGGGGTCAGCATTTTTTTCTTGCTAAGAATTCTTTTTTCTAGAATATTTTTCTCATCATAAAACATTACATTTCTTTCAATACCAGTAATACCCAAACTTTTTCTCCGATACCTGACTGGTGTCATTTAAAGGTACCCAGCCCTGTCTATGAAAATGAATTGTGTTTCTCTCAAACCCTTTGGTGCTAAAAGAGCATTGTGTGCCCAGCAGGGGGCAGCAGAGAATAAGACCATTTGCTTTATCACAGGTGAGTTATTTGGGAAAACATACTTGTAATGTTTCTGTGGGTGAGGAAATTACAGCTTTCTTCCAAATATTTAATTTCATAACCCACTGCCTAAATAGTATTGTTGGTGTCGAGGCGATTGTTAGTTTGTGGAGTCTGAGTTTCACCACAATTTCAGAGCATCATACAGTATAACGGGTACAGTTTCAGGTCATTAAGTGTGTTTTGGGACATGTTTTTTTGCATATTCGATGTATTCGTGATGTAAAAGATGTCAGTATTTTCAAAAATATATTACATTCAAGTTGAGTCAGAGCCATTCGGAGCCACCATGACACTTCCTATAATTATAAACTGAGGTCGATATCGTGAGAAAAGTGTAATCTGATTATCAAAGCTCCTGCACAAGTCGCCGCCTGTTCTCCCTCAAACGTTTAGTCGTCAGCCCGGAGTCCTGTTACCTGGAAGAGGGCGTTGGAGTCCATCTTGAACCCGTCAGAACCCGGCTGTCGGACCAGAGGCAGAGCGCCGGGATCGTCCACCGCCAGCAGGGCATTGAACGCCACGCTGCCGAAGGAGCGCGCCTGGGTCTCCGGCTGCGCCTTGTCCTGGAGAACGAGAGGTTTGAATAAATCAACATTCAGACGCAGAGTCAAAAGGAAGAAAAGTTTGTGTTTTGTGTATCTTAATCTGTCTTTATGGGTTATGTCTTCATATTTTTATGGCATTTTCTCTGGAAATATGAGGATTTTCACATTGTTTCCTACTTTGTTTTCCCTGTTTATGTCACTACGGAAACATAAATCAGACTCTACATTAAAAAGTAGTATCAGTTCTTACTTAAAGCGACTACACAGAGTTTTAGTTTTTGAGTGCTTTAACTTCTTACCACCCGCCAAAACCAAATGCATTCTCTCCTCTTTGCCATTGTCATCACTTTTTATTTCCCATATGTGTTTTAGTCACTTTTTTATGGCACTTTTGCTACTTTTTTAAATGCATTTTTGTCTTTTTTGCTGGATTTTTGTCACTTTTTTGCTGGATTTTTGTCTTTTTTTGCTGGATTTTGGTCATTTTTTTTGCTGGATTTTTGTCATTTTTTTGCTGGATTTTTGTCACTTTTTTTACTGGATTTTTGTCACTTTTTTGCTGGATTTTTGTCACTTTTTTGCTGGATTTTTGTCACTTTCTTTGCTGGATTTTTGTCACTTTCTTTGCTAGATTTTTGTCATTTTTTCGCTGGATTTTTGTCACTTTCTTTGCTAGATTTTTGTCATTTTTTTGCTGGATTTTTGTCACTTTCTTTGCTAGATTTTTGTCATTTTTTCGCTGGATTTTTGTCACTTTTTTGCTGGATTTTTGTCACTTTTTTTACTGGATTTTTGTCACTTTTTTGCTGGATTTTTGTCACTTTTTTGCTGGATTTTTGTCACTTTCTTTGCTGGATTTTTGTCACTTTCTTTGCTAGATTTTTGTCATTTTTTCGCTGGATTTTTGTCATTTTTTTGCTGGATTTTTGTCTTTTTATGGTGGATTATTGTCATTTTTTTGCTGAATTTTTGCCACTTTTTGGCTGGATTTTTGTCACTTATTTTGCTGGATTTTTGTCATTTTTTGCTCTTTTGTTACTTTTTTGCTGCTCTTTTGTCACTTTTTGTTGAGTTTTTGTCATTTTTGTCCCTTTTTTTTAGTCACTTTTTAGCGCTTTTTTGTTTTTTGCGTTTACATCCTCATTTTCTTCTCATTTTTTGTCTCTGTTTTGAAGAAACTTTTAGATTTGGAGAATTTGGAGAAAACATGTTCAGGTGGGAGTTAAGAGGTTAACCGCTTGCCCCCCACCTTAGCCGAGCGCATTTTCTACAATTCGGCTTTACCCAAAACTAAAAGCTTCAGCTGGACTGGAGCCTGCAGCCAATAGGCCAATCCAGTCGAATTTGAAAGCCAAGACCTTCAAAACTGATGAAGAGAATGAGCTCAGACCTGTTCACCACAACTGCCTCTAAAATCCTGCACTGTCACTCAAAAAGGTGTTAATTCAGGTCTGAAGTGCCGTCATATAGAAGCTGCAGTTACGCTTAAGACCTGAGGTGGCAGTAGTGAGTATAAAATGACCAACTTGCATCTAGTCTCTTTACATTATTGAGAGTCTTGTGATGCAGCTTATGGATAACGTTCCGTGTTTAAGGCTAGTGTTTTTTGTGGCTGGACTTACGATGATCTTGAACCGGTAGAGCAGCGAGGGGGCGTCGGCCAGGCAGCCGAACTCGAACCCGGTGGGGTCGTACTTGGGCACGTACCCGTCCGCCCCGGTGCAGAGGAACACCTTCTCGATGCTACACATGAACGAGTCGCCCAGGTTCTGCACCGGGTCCACCATCACCCGGCCGTAGATCACGTCACCTGAGGACACGCGGAGAAAAGTTACCGATGCTGGACTGGACAACAGTTATAAGAGAGAGAAAAGAAAACACAACAATACCCAGAAGGAGTAGGCTGAAGCAAACAGTGCTTATTTATGTCTTCTCCTGCCTTTGCCTATTTATTATATTCTTTGCTGACTAATAGCAGCTCTGAGCTTTGTTCATGTGGGAGAATTCAGATGAAAACACAATGTTGACTAAATAAATGTTAGTCTTAGTCTACTAAAACTAGAGTAAAATTGAAGAAAATGACAAAAATAAAATGACATATTTGTCAAAGGACTAAGACAAGAACTAAATTACAATATGTTGTCACCATGAGCACTGCTTTGTAGGTGCTGTTTACTTTCCGGTTTTGAGTTTTATCATTTGAAATGATTCTGCAAAAAGAAACAGTAACGATGAAATACAGGGTAGAGCAGGTGAACAGCATAGACTGTATATTGATAGAAATGGCCGCTGGCTGCTCTGCTTTGTGACGACACTAGAGGCCGCCATTGCTCCACCATTGCTGCTAGTCTCCCATTGGAAAGCATTACACTTTAGACACGCTAAAAACAACTTTAAAGCCCGGTTTCTACAGCTAGATATTCCTCCTGTGATAACGTTAGTTACAATTAAAGGAACCAGGCGGGTTTTCTCGCACTAATGAGGGTTGGACTGTTAGCATTGGAGCAGCGCGAGCTACACGTCACGTAAGGACCGAGTCTACAGTGAAGATCCCGCCCTTATGCCCCTTTCAGGAACATGCTTCATCAGAGAAGGGGAGGCGGAGTCTGTAAATCCACCATGATTTCCCCCTCGAATGTGGTCATTGTGGCAAACGGGGAGGAGTTAGGAGGAGTTGTCTATTATTTTTAACAGTCTATGATTGATAGACTTCTTGTGATCCTCCCCATATACATTAATGACATTTGAAAGAAACTACATGATGCTGCAGAACATATGATACCCAGGACAGCGGGTCAACTCTCTGGAGCCAGGCTTTTAACCCCTTAACTCCCACCTGAACCGAGCACATTTTCTCCAGTTTGGCTTTACCCCAGTCCAAAAGCTTCTGGAAAAAAGGTGTGAAAATAGCGACAGAACTGAGACGAAAACAATGATGAAGATGTGACAAAAAAGTGAGAAAACTTTGACAAAAAAATGACTAAAAAATGACAAAAATGTGACAAAAATGTGACAAAAAAAAGACAAAAAATTGATTAAAAAAAAAAAATGACAAAAAAGTTACAAAATGAGTTGAAACCCCCCCAAAAAAAGCTGGAAAAAAGTCTGATGACGTGAGGAAAAGATCCATTTAGATGAGTTTTGTAGGTCTTAGCTTTCAAATGAGGTGTTCCACTGGCCTACAGGATTTAGGTAAAGCTGAACTGGAGAAAATGCTCTCAGTTCAGGCGGGAGTTAAGAGGTTAAGCAGTGCTATGGAGGTGCAAAGACTACATAGGAATGCTGTTTATAAAGTTTATTTAGGAGTCGCCCCTGGCCACCAGGGGGTGGTGTTGCTGGAATGTCAGCTCCTGGCCACGAGGACCAAAGAGAAGCGCGTTCCTCACCTATTGATGAACCCACTGGTTGGGGCTCCTCCTGCTGGCAGCAGTCGGAGTAACTCATTTTCTGTTTCGATTTAAGGCGTTGTTTACAGCTTCAGCGAAGCCTGATAATCACATTTTAAGGTATAAAATATATTTTAAAATAGAAGAGAAGTAGAGAGTGCTGCACTGGATCAACAATGTAGGCTAATGTAGAAATCTTCTTTGTGAATCTTCAAACAAAACAAAAATCAGGTGCTCTTCAGACTTGGAGGGCATAAGATTAGTGAGGCTGTATAGAGAATTCAGAGTGCCTCAGCTTCCTCTATACAGCCTCACTATACTTTCCAAATAACTGGATTATAGGATTTAAAAATGTGAAGGACAGAATTGGAGTTTATCTATGACTCAACTGTATCTGTAAAGTAGAACAGATCTCTGAAACTGCTATTAAACACAACCCGAGGATTAGCAAAACTGCCAGACTGATGGTGCAGCTAATCAATAATCAATCCCTCACGCAAACCGAGAACAGAATGTACGTCGTTAATAAAAGTTCAGACGACCTCGGAGTTTACTTGAAGGACTTTGCAAAGACTTCAAAGTTCTCCTTGAGAGGAAAACGCCGCCGTAATCAGCTTGTTTTGGTAACACAAGTGGGCAAAAATGACACTTCAATGGCGGCTTTGTTTTTCTTTTTAAGCGTTAGCGTTCGGAAATAATGAGACACTGTTTGACTATCCCGACAGAAATCCAGCTCAGCAGCTCGTGTCTGATCCAGAGATGATGTGCTCAGACGAATGTTCACAGGCGTATAATACCAGCGGTTTAGGAAGTGTAAAGCTGTGCGGCGTTTGCTTCTCCTTCCTTTGCTCTTGTAAACCTTCAGTGCAGATATAAAAATGCGTTCCTTGATTCTGTGTGGAGTTTGGATGTTCACCTCTGACTAAAAACATGTATGATGAGACTTGCCTTGGGAGAAGGCCGTGTCGCTCTCCTGCCCGAAGCCCATGGATCCGTCCGAGAGCCACAGCGTCCGCTTGGACAGAAGCAACATCTGAGTGTTGAGGCTGAACTCGGCCGCCACCGGGTCACTCACCTGCAGACAGAGCAGACAAACACGCTTCATGACATGCTAAACATTGCATACATTTTTACATATACTGTAGACCAGGGGTAGGCAACGTCAGGCCCTGCACAGAACCTCTGGCCCCTAAGATGAATTTGCTCACATACCTGCCAAAGTTGGGGAAGTGGGGGAAGATGAGCCACTTTTTGCTTTGGTGGTTATTGTGTAAAAACAGTATAATATAAATACAAAATGTTGCTCTTTACATATGATTTTTAAACCTCTTAACTCCCACCTGAACTAAGCATATTTTCCCCTGTTTGGCTTTACCTAAACCTAAAAGCTTCTTGAAAAGAAAGCACCAAAATGGCATCGAAACACAACAAAAGAATGACAAAAACATGCCAGAAAAGCAACAACAATACAACAAAAAAGTGACTAAAGAGCGATAAAAAAGTGACGAGAAAAAAGGGCAAAAATACCTACTTAAGCTTACTTAAAAACCCACAATAAAAACTTCAAAGACCCTTCAAACATTTGACAAAGGAGCGGCAACAACGCAACAAAAAGCTACAATTAGTTGTGCAGGCCTTCGCTTTCAAATGAGGCACTACACTGTTGCTTTGCGGATTTTAGATTTGGGTAAAGCCGAAATGGAAAACATTGGCAATTGCAGAAAATTGGCTTCAGTGGTTCGGCCCTCGGTGATTTGGTGATGATGGAAATCGTCCCTCCACCACACACCCCTGCTGTAGACATTATGATACTGAACCCCTTGTCCACACAGCACATGCACCCAACCATAAAAAGACACCACATAAACGAAGTCACCCACTCTAGTGTTTGGTTGTCCTGCCTTTAGTTTTGATTACAGCACCATTAGCTGTAGGATTATCCCAAAATGCTTCTGCAATGTCATACATTTTTCACCAAGATCTTCAAAGATTGGGAATAAAGAGATATGATTTTTGACATAGGGCCTCATTTCCTAGTTATCTAGAGTGTTCTGGAGATATATATATTTTGTAATTCATGCAGTTCTTATGTTTGAAGAGTTTCGTGGCGCTAGGCTAATGCAAGGCTAGTGCTTGTCTATGGTATCAGCTAGCCTGCATTAAAAACAGTCTGACCCGCTCCACAGAGCACCTGAGGCAAATCACTTATAACAGTGGTTCCCAATGTTTTTTTTCTTTCGTACTCCTTTGGCCTTTCAGTGGTCAACTATGTACCCCCTGCCTCAAGGGTGTTACAGTTGATTTAAAAAGTAATTACTTAAAAGTGGTATTTGGAAGAAAAAGGACAATGTTGCAGTTAAAATAAACCTAAAATTCTCCCAAAGCTGAAAAATATAGCTTTTCCTATAAAAAATTATGTTACATTTTCCCCTTTTTTCAATTCCGTAGCCCTGGTTGGGAAACACTGCCTTATAACGCCAGACTAACCATATAAATGTCTGTGTCCATAGAATAATGTTTGGAATATAACTGACCTGCATCACATGAATGATCGCATTTTGAGGGACTATTTTCTAGCAGATCACTCCACCGCCACGTAGCTTATACAACCACGAAGCTGATGCTGCTCAAATATAAGGTATTTTAAATGCAAAATGGTTAAAATTACTCTATCGACACAGACATTTATATGGTTAGTCTGGCGTTATAAGTGATTTGCCTCAGGTGCTCTGTGGAGCGGGTCAGACTGTTTTTAATGCAGGCTAGCTGATACCATAGAAATGCGCTAGCCTTGCATTAGCCTAGCGCCACAAAACTCTTCAAATATAAGAACAGAAATCAGCAACACACTGGATAACTAGGAAATTAGGCCCTATGTCAAAAATCCTGAAATATCCCTTTAAGATCTGGACTCTGTGGCAGCCAATCCATCTCATGCTCCCTAATCCACTCTTTCTCAATGCTGGCCTGTGCCATCATGGAGGAAGAAACGCACTGATGGAATAACCTGGTCTGTATTTTCTTGATTTCTAATGAGGCTTTGACCTTTATGATGGATTGACAACAGCTGAAAACATCTGGATCTTTCATAATTTGCGACGTTGATGGCTAATGCTAACGGCTATAGGGAAAACACATTGAGCATGCTAACGGATAAGCCGACTCGAACGCCGCTGACTCCAAACTCACTTGTTGGAAGCGGATGTCCAGGTCGAAGCTGACTGGCTCTCGGGGGTTGCACACGGGCGGGATGGTGTACTCCAGGCTGGGCGGGGTGGTGCAGGGGACCAGCTTCACGGTGTAGGTGCCGGAGTAATCCCGAACCTGCCGTCGACATCAGTCACTCACACACTACACAGTATATATATATGTACTGTTAAAACATGCAGATAAACAAATGCTCTCACGGCAAAGTCCGACACGAAGGTCCACTGCTGGATGGGCTGGTTGTAGCTGGGCTCGCTCCTCACCAGGGTCAGGTTAAAGGTCAAGCCGGGGTGGTCCGCACACATCACCATGGAGCTCAGAGGGGAAGCTGAGGGAAGGGGACAGTTTAATGCTTTCTCACCGTATTTAAAGGTCCTATATCATGCAAAATCGACTTTTTTGAGCTTTTAGCCATGTTGTTATGCTATTTCCTTATCAAAAACACCCCCAGAGTGGTTTGTGGCTTCATTCACGCAGCTCTCAGTAATCCTCCTGAATCCTGCTCTCTGAGGCTCCGCCCTCTCCTGGTGAACGACTGAGTGTTCAGTTGTGTCGTAACAGCGGAACGGAAGTGCTCGACGTCTGTAATGTAATGTCTTACAGCCTGATTTTAATTTGTAAAATAGGTTTTTCATTATTTCTGTCGTAAGAGAGAAACAAAGAGAAAAAAAAAAAAAAAATTTAAAAAAAAATTAAAAAAAGGATGTGCCCGAGGTGCTTCCAGGTCAGCTGTGGCCAAAACAAACACATCCCCTGAGTGTCTGAA
>NC_136852.1:5144144-5159144 GCF_951799975.1 Gobius niger | reverse complement strand
AAATGTGATGAAAAATTGAGAAAAAAGTGACGAAAAAGTGACAAAAATGTGATGAAAAATTGAGAAAAAAGTGACGAAAAAGTGACAAAAATGTGATGAAAAATTGAGAAAAAAGTGACGAAAAAGTGACAAAAATGTGATGAAAAAGTGATGAAAAAGTGACAAAAATGTGATGAAAAATTTAGAAAAAAGTGACAAAAAAGTGACAAAAATGCAATGAAAAAGTGATAAAAATTTGACGAAAAAGTGATGGAAAAATTGACAAAAATGTTTCGAAAAAGTGAAAAAATGTGACGATAACATGACGAAAAAGTGACAAAAATGTGATGAAAAAGTGACAAAAAAGTGACTACAACGCGACAAAAACGCAAGGAAAAAGATCTGTTTAAATTAGTTTTGTAGGCCTTTGCTTTCAAATGAGGCGTTACACTGGCCTATAGGCAGGGCAACTTTATTTATACCGCGCATTTCGTACACAAGGCAACTCAATGCTAGCCTGGCATCCAGACTAATCTCCGACGTTTATTAATTAATAAACAGGAGAATAGTCTGGCGATCCTGTCGTAGAAAAGCTACTGCTGGAGGCGGGACTAATGTGGGACAACCAAAGCGCAGCAGCCAATGAGAACATAGCGGATGTGACGACAGAAACAGCAACAAGAAAGTTGTCGTCATTCGGACATTAACAATGGCGCTCCTGCCACATGGAGTTCAGGAAATGACTTCTGTCGTTTATGTCAGAAAAACTTCAGAACACAAGCAAACCGGAGCATTACGTGAAGTGGTTGCTTGTGTTGAAAAACTACAAAACAAAGGCGCAACAACGTGACGCCCGTTCAGGGAGCTGCTCTGATTGGTCGGTAGGCTCCATATCGCTGCGTCACTTCCTTTGAAAGCGCGTAATGGAGTGTTGCCACACCCTCTTCTGTAAAGAAGCGGAGTCTGGTTGGCGAGACTAACTCAATGCGCCTTTAGGCTGTAAACTTTTTGATTTGGATAAAGATGAACTGGAGAAAATCCACTTGGTTAAGTCAGGGGGTAAGAGGTTTAGAATGTGCCACATGCCCTTTATCAGACATGAAAACTGTCAAAGAGACACACTTGTATAAATGAGATGAGCAGTAACATTATCTCTGCATTTTCTCAACTTCAGCCTCATTCGAAAGCTTTTGTCACTCTTTTGTGTTTTTTCATCCTTGTTTCTGTCTCAAGCTTCTAGATTTGGATTAGATTTGAGAGAAAGTGCTCTCCACCAGCTCAGACGTCCTGCAGAGCGGGGGCCTGGAGGTGAAGGTGGAGGTCTGGGTGGTGAAAGTGCGGTATCTGCTCCTGGCTGTGACCCGTGGAGGCGCATGTGGAGACCTGCCCCTGCCTCCGGGTGCTCCCTCACTCCCTTGATAACAGTATTTAGACTCCTCTACCCACTTTCACACATTATTTCACCATCATTCTCAACCAAAATCTAGTTCCCTGTGTTCCATTTTCTTGGTTAAAACAATTTGGTTGAACGCTCTTAGCAAATCCTGACTCAGCATAAGTTTAAACGTCTAAACGCTCCTCGGACTCCTCTCTGGCCGGTCCGAGCTTTCACTATGCAGCCACGGTTTCCATAGTAACCGCTATCTACCCCGACACAGAGCGGCGTCGTGAATAAATTAGCGGAGGAAACGCGCCTCCTCAGCTGCGATGGCGTCGAGGTGTTACGACCGCGACGAGCTGCGGAAACAGACGAGGCGGAGTCGCTTTACTGAAGGAGATGAATCTGATCAGCTCGTTCGTGTTCAGGCACTTTTACACCTTTTGTTTGGCCAGGCCCATAAAAAAACACTTTTTTATTGTTTCAGGAACCACAATTTTAACCTCTTTTAACCAAGTGCATTTTCTCCAGTTCAGGTTCACCAAATATCTAAAAAAAATCACTCAAACTTGGCTGTAAATACTGTTTAAGTGACGCTAGCAGTTAGCTTTGCTCGTTAGCCTGTTAGCTTCTTCTTCGTGATTCCATTAGTGTGTATTGGTGATTCCGGTACGGTGGCAGGGAAGATGCAATTGTGGTTTTCTGGCCAGAGACAGCAGGGGGAGATGAAAGACCCTCCAATCATCCCTTTAACACTTGTATTACCCCCAGAGGGTTTAGTTTAAGCGTTGTCCTGTGGAGGTGACGTCATTTCCTATGGAAAGTGGAGCTCCACTGATCACATGACCCTCCATCGGCTGCGTACGGCTCTTCTCCTTTCAGCAAAAGGTGCAGTTATCAGAGCTAGTTGCTTATAAAGATTATTAAAACATTTTACTGAGGAAATTTCAGCACTTCATTTTATGCTATTTTTGTAATCGCGACGTGTAAACAAGCAGCAACCTCCCTCTCTCTTGGTACAGCTGTATTTTTTTGCCTTTTTTGCAAACTGCTCTTGTTCTCCACACTGTTTTGTACGTCTTTGCTGTATTCTGTGGAGGTTTCTTACTGCAGAGAGTCCATAATGATCCTGAGGGAAGCAGCTTTTAAAAAGTAAACAAACAACTAGCTTACGAGCTAATCATCCCTTTAACACTTGTTTCTTCTGAAACACTGAAGAGGCACCGAGAGCCCCCACAGCTGCAGCACAGTGGAGGCGTCACAAGTGGAAGTACAGGAAACAAGGAAGGGACAAAGGACAGGCGGTGCAGTGGCGCAGTGGTTAGTGCTCTCGCTTCACAGTTAGAAGGTCCTGGGTTCGATTCCCACCTGGACAGGGCCTTTCTGTGTGGAGTTTGCATGTTCTCCCCGTGTCTGCGTAGGTTTCCTCTGGGTACTCCAGTTTCTCCTACCACTAAAAACATGTACAATAGGCCGGGATGAATGAGAGTGTGTTTGAGAGTGCACATGGGGGACGACAGATGAAAATTAGCCCAAGTATATTTCATTAACATGCACTGTCCCGACCAAATAGATAAAAAATAAAAAGGAGGAGGTATCCGGGCAAGACTCACAGCTAAGCTACAAATCCCTACTATTGTTCCGGCTGATGGATTATCTGCTAAGCTCTTCAGATGACGGTGAAAGACTGTTGTGTCTTACTGCTCAAGAGGAGGAGTGTCTGGCATAACATTATTTATTTATTGGTTTATTTGGTCGGGAAAGTGCAAGTTAACTCATTGATTGCCAATCACATCTATAGACGTCAATTAGGTTTTTCAATGGGAACAGCTGCAGCAAAGCCTTGAGCATGTCTGGTGTTAAAATCTTAGTTGTGCTGCCTAATGCTGCCACCTAGTGACTCAATAAAAGAACTACAAGTTCTTTTATTGAGTCACTAGGTGGCACTAGGTTGCTCTTTCGTTTTCTCAGTTTTCTGGTCAGAAAACAGCATTTTGGGTGATTTCACCTATTTTCTACGGACGATAACTGAATAATTTTTTAGATGAAAGAAGAGAGTCTAATCTTTCTTTTGGTGGTTTGTGTTGACATTGGACCTAAACCTACATTTTCTGTGGGTCTTGAAAAAACAGTCAAAATCCTGAAAAACCTCTGGCAGTGGGGAGCTCTCTGATTTGAAAATGGCTGGCAGTCAATGAGTTAATGAACAAGCCACACCAGATTGTAGCCTTGGGCGCACTTTCAAACACACTCTCATACATCCTGGCCTATTGTACATGTTTTTAGTGGTAGGGGAAACCTTCGCAGATACGGGGAGAACATGCAAACTCCACACTCCAGCACGAGCACTAACCACTGTGCCACCGTGCCACCACTATGTTTTACATCGTTTCAATCTCAGATACAAATTTGTGCAGACGACTGAAGACTCTCAAATCATCATTCAGAACATAGAATAGTCGTTCGCTTGTTGATTTGGCAAAAACTGGCAATTTTCACAAACAAATTTCTTGTGAAAGATTCCCCGGGATGAGGAATGAGTCCCGCTCCGACCCTGGTGGAGGTATTTTCAAGAGGAGAGTGGACTTGTGTGTACAGGAGACCTCAGTCTAAATGTTCAAGTCTGAGGAGAGGCTTTAATTATGAACGATGTGATGCTGCCTGGGTCAGAGTCTCGCCCTGCAGCCTGCCGCTCCTCAGCTCCTTCACCTCCTCAGCTCGAGCGAGAGCACAAGTATGCGGCGCCCGGAGCTGAGAAAGGCATCGTCTCTATACCGCAGCTTTCACTTGTCAGAACATGTTTAATGCAGGCTGTGGCCCGAGGCTGGTCCATACGTCCACAGTGTCTGACAAAACCAACCAGCAACACAACAAGACCGAGACCGACCAGGGAAAGTCTCTGCAGGAGTCTTGTGTGGCCGTAACTGAACAGGTTTTGTCAATAACATGACGAAAACTCAGGAACAAACCCTCAGCAGAAACACTGTTCTCTTCACAAACAATACACAGGCGGCGCAGATGGATGTCATTGTGTCTTCTTATTACTCAGCAGCAGCGGCAGCGAACGCCGAGTGGATTTAACGGCCAATATCATTTATCACCCTGTCACAGATCAATAAAGGTCCAGTTTTATGCTTTTTCAGGAACGTACGACTACTCCATAGGCCTTAAGCTTGTTTTAGGTGTTTCAGTGAGCGCGTAAAAGTAGCTGTTCACCTTTTTTATGGTTTTCTGAGTGCTTTACAGGGTCTATAACTTTACATTTTCCTCTACAGGAGCACAGGTAACCCACATTCGTTGACAAACTCTCCGAAGGCCATTGTGTTAATCTTTAATCGGCTGTGTCATTCCATTTGGAGGATGCTACACGCTGATGGCTCTTAGTGTTGCTCACGGGCGGATCTAGAAAAAGAATATCACGGGGTGGCAAGCGGGGTCATGGCTAATTTCTGGGGTGGCAACACATTTAACAATGTCGAATGTGTATACTGGCACCCCCCAAATTTTCCATTAAATTAGTAGCATTGTCCATATCATAAGTAGGGTAGGTTTCTTACTCTTACTAAAAAAAAAAAGCCACAGGAGTTGGCACTTGGCTCCATATTTAGCCATAAAGTTGTTATAAATCTTTGCCCAAAAATGTACTAAATGAGAGAGAGCCTCTGTAAGCACCCCAAATATTAAATTAAACAGGCTTTAAAGATCTGGATGGCAACTAGTCCTTGAACTTACACTAGAATTTAGACAGTTCCAGACAAGGACACCTGGCTGACATCAATGTGGTGGCACGACCTTTACTTGTGTGCCACCCCTCTAGATCCGCCCCTGGTGTTGCTGTTTGTAACTACATAAATACAGCTCAGAGAAGCAGATTTATTGCTCTGTTATTTATGCCTGTGTGACATCAAGCTGTTGCACTTTAAATCTCAGCTCGGTTAGCTCACGAGTAGCCCGCGCACCTCGGGGGCACAAGGTCGCTGGATCGAGGCCCACATTTGTCTTCATCAAAAAACGTTTACGCAAATAATGCAGCACATTTAATTAATGCTGCATTATTTGTGAACGGCAACATTAAAAAGCAACATTACATTAAAAAGCAACATTAAAAAGCAGACAACTGACATTACCAACTTATTTCTGTATAAAGGCATCTGTATTTATATTCTGGAATTACATGATTTAATCTATCTATCTATCTATCTATCTATCTATCTATCTATCTATCTACAGTATCTATCTATCCATCTATCTATCTATCTATCTATCTATCTACAGTATCTATCTATCTATCTATCTATCTATATGTCTATCTACAGTATCTATCTATCTATCTATCTATCTATCTATCTAGAGTATCTATCTATCTATCTATCTATCTATCTATCTATCTATCTATCTATCTATCTATCTATCTATCTATCTATTTATCTACAGTATCTATCTATCTATCTATCTATCTATCTATCTATCTAGAGTATCTATCTATCTATCTATCTATCTATCTATCTATCTATCTATCTATCTATCTATCTACAGTATCTATCTATCCATCTATCTATCTATCTATCTATCTATCTATCTATCTATCTATCTATCTATCTATCTATCTATCTATCTATCTATCTATCTATCTATCTATCTATCTATCTATCTATCTATCTATCTATCTATCTATCTATCTATCTATCTATCTATCTATCTATCTATCTATCTGTAACCCACATGAAACAATGGGCTACTAGACCAGTACACGTTATCTAAGCTGCAATTGCACTAGTTGTCCACTAGAGTGTGCCACAGCGCCTCAAATAACTTAAGTCTCACCCATGCGGTCATTGTCACTTCACTCGAAGCACGCTCCTCGTGTGTCTGATCGAACGGAGCGAGTAAGTACTAAAAATAGCAACTAAATATGATTATTATGATTCTAATTACTTATACTGTACTGTAAACAGGCTAAAGGTACAAGTCTGTGTGCTGCAGAAGTGACTCCTTTGAAAAATCTATGAAGAAAACCCCGGTGAGTGCTCATGTTTAGCTTGAGGCTAATGTGTACTCAGTTAGATAAATTGAGAACACTGAAACCAGATATTTCGTATAAAAAACCAGTCGGGTGTTTTATGAAGTAAGCCCAATGTTTTACCTGCTTTGGTACACATGTATCATTGCAATTTATCGGAATGTAATAGAAAATGCTAAGCGGCTAATGCTAGCTGTTGTTGCTAATGGCTAACGTGGTCATGGTTTTCTTGGCCAGTGTTAGCACTACATTACAAAAGCACATGCTCTTAGCGGAGCAAAATGTTGTATTTGATATCAATACTGCATATTTAAGAATGGCAAACATTGTACAACTTTGATTTAAAAGGTCAGTTCATTAGTTTTGATAAATACATTAAAAATACAAGTTAAAAGGATATGATAAATAAGCAATGCTGACAATTTGAATGTTTTATTTTAAAAGAAGTTCATGTGTTTAAATGTAATTTCATCATTGTTATGTGTTACTACTAAAAATGTGGTAATTCTTTATTGGCTGACTAAGCTAAAATCTAGAGAAATGTAATGCAGTTGTCCTTAGCAATTGTGTAAAGAATTGAAATGACTTTTATTGGAGAACATCGAATGAGGTCTCGTAGGGAAAAGAACTGCAATTAATTTACTTTCTGCACTTTGTGTAGACTGGTTTGATAGTGAGCCCTGAAAAGTGATGGCGAGCCCAGCCCATGATCCATGCAGGCGAGTGTGATGGTGTGGCCAGCCAGACGCATTCCGCTGCAGAAGAACCGAGACTGGACCCTATCCATTGGATTGAGATAAGACTGAAACATTGGTCACAACACTACCCGGGTAGCAACGTTGCAACCAAACCTTAGAACCAAACAAACTGAACTTTACATCTTTTTGGGGGGAAAGAGCTCTATTTTCTTTTCTTTGTTTTATTTTATTGTATACACAGTGTATCTGTTAGTGTGGTTGCCATACTGGTTGAGCAATAAACCACAGGTTGTTCATCTTTTCTTAAATCTTGGCAAATCATTCCAATCTCTCTCTTGGACGTACCTAGCAGATGTTAGTGCTTCTCATACTGGTCCACTCTAAGGGCGCTACACAAACTTGGCGAGCCAGCCAGCCAGGAGAATTAAGAACTCTAAACAATTAAGATCACACTGAACAACTTGTTTTATTGCTCTACCTTTGAAAACAGCCTTTTAAAGGTACAAAACACTGAAAATGGATGTCATTGAGTCTCAAAACGTTAAAGTACCTAACTCAGTTTTAGTCAAACCTATAACTGGTGATGAACTTGACAACGAAATTATTGAGCATTTAGGTACGGTTGGTGCTATTGAACGTGTCATTAAAGTAACCAGTGAAGAACCACAGTTTAAAGATTCTGCCATTGTGGAATTCAAATCAGGTGAATCCGTCACGTTTTTACAAGACACTTTACCTTGTGACAGGCCTAGCAGTGATCCCAAAGTTGTCCACAAGGTTCAGCTGCTATCTGATCTGTACGCTTCTGATAGGGGCTCAAGCATCACTAATGCTTATCTAACTGAACTCCAAGGTGTAGCTAAACTCGTTGGTGTCGATTTCGAAAAGATTTTGATCGATGAGCTTGCACGTATACAGAAAGCAGCCCCAGTGCTTGAAGTTGCAGATATGCCTGTTTCACACCAGGAACCTCAGCCCTCTGGTGAGGTTTTAGTTGAACATAACACCAATGACTCCACAACGAGTGGTAATCTAATCGATTTTCAATCAGTTACTGAAGAAGTGGCATCACCTAGGAAACAAACTGTAGTTCTAAATGCTGAACAGCTTACTACCCCTGAAATCCAAAAGGTTGTGGTTGAGCATGTAATAAGAAACAGCAACCTACCTTCACACGGTCATGTCAAACTTCGAACCTTCTCAGGAAAAACACCAAGTTCCTACACTGAATCCGATTACGACACATGGCGCAGTAACATAGAGTTTTTCCTCTCTGATCCAAATGCCTCTGATCAGCACAAAGTCCGGAAAATTCTTGAAAGTCTTGCTCCACCAGCTCTAAACATGGTAAAGCACTTGGGAACAAATGCAACTCCTCATGACTATCTTAGTCTGTTAGACTCTGCATATGATACAGTTGATGACGGAGATGAACTTTTTGCAAAGTTTTTGAATACCAATCAGAATCCAGGTGAAAAGTGTTCAGAATACTTACAGCGTTTACAGATAGCTCTCAACAAAGTTATCAAAAGAGGAGGAATGCAAGCAAACGACTCAAACCGACAGCTTCTAAAACAGTTTTGCCGAGGCTGTTGGAACAACAGTATCATTACCAGCCTTCAGCTCGAGCAGAAGAAAAGCAAACCGCCCTTGTTCGCCGAGTTACTTCTAATGCTCCGTGTTGAAGAAGATCGGCAAACAGCTAAGTCTAGCCGAATGAAACAACATTTTGGCAGTTTCAAAACTAAAGCTCAAACAAACGCACTGTCAGTTGATGAACAATACAACCAATGGGCTGGTGATGAAACGGACACAGCTACTACTAATAATGAAACGTCGCATTCAACCAACGATACACAGAAACTAGAGAAACAACTTGCCAAGCTACAAGCCCAAATGGCTTCCCTAAAGGCCTCTTTGTCCAACACCTCCAGCCAGTCATCCTCTAAACCCAACAAGAAAACTAAACCTAAAACCAAAACCTCAGACAATCCGAACCCAACTTACTTACCTGAGAACAAACCTGTGAAACGTCCACGTGCAGGGTACTGCTTTAGGTGTGGCGAGGACGGCCACATAGTGCCTTCTTGTAGCAATGAGCCAAATCCAAAACTTGTGGAAGAGAAACGTAAAGAGCTAAAGCAAAAGCAATTAGCTTATGACGAACAGAACAAGACATCTTTAAACTGAAATCAGTTCCTATTGAGGGACAAATAGGGACTGAGCCCGTTCAAGAATGTCCCACCAACAAATCAAAAGCCTTCCTTAAAGCTCAGAAAACAGTAAACCAGAACCAACTTCCAAAAGGTCTGGTAGGTCAGAAATGTACAGCTAATGTCATGGTATGCGGTATTCAGTGTAACTGTTTACTAGACTCTGGGTCCCAGGTGACCACAGTCTCTTCCTCTTTCTATCATGCTAACCTGTCAGAACATCCTATTTACCCTATTTCAGGTTTAGATGTTGAGGCTGCTAGTGGTCAAAATGTACCGTACTTGGGTTATATAGAGCTTAACTTAAAGTTCCCCAAAGACTTTGTTGAATCAGCACCTGAGGTCCCTACTTTAGCTTTAGTAGTGCCTGACGTACGTTCAAACTGTGATCTCCCTGTCCTTATAGGCACAAATGTTCTAGATGTAGTCTATAATGAATATTGCGATGGCAAAAGTCCAAATGAACTGTCACCAATTTATGGCTATAGACAAATCCTAAGAACACTCAAACTCAGACAAACAATGAACTCTAC
This sequence comes from Gobius niger, assembly GCF_951799975.1. Taxonomy (NCBI): domain Eukaryota; kingdom Metazoa; phylum Chordata; class Actinopteri; order Gobiiformes; family Gobiidae; genus Gobius; species Gobius niger. The sequence continues at coordinate 5,149,323 of NC_136852.1, read as the reverse complement.
AGGGAAAATCGGCTTAATGACTCTGAAGGCTAAAGTGCAGCATGTCATTCCTGCAAAAGGACGAACCCTCCTCGAAGGCTATGTTAAAGCCCAAAGCACTGAAGGATACGCAATCGTGGAGACACCATCATCATCCACCCTGCCTGGGGGAATCTTTGTGGATTGCTGTCTTGTAAATTTCACTGAGCAGCATCCTCAGAGGTTACCTGTCTGGGTAAGAAATGAGACAGAACATGACATAACTCTGCCATACAATTGTGTCATTGCAGAACTTCACACTCCAGATCACATTTATGATCAGTTGCCTGTCCCAAATACTGGAGGAGATCCAATCCAAAGCTGTGCTGTATCTGCCCAGTCATCCAGTCAAACTCCCGAATCTGACTTAACATTTGATTTTGGAGACTCTCCTTTGGCAGAAAGCTGGAAGGAAAGAATAACCAAAAAGTTGAACGAGTATGGTGATGTGTTTGCCCGTGACGATTTAGACTTTGGGCACGCAACCAAAGTGAAACACCATATAAACTTACATGACAACACACCCTTTAAACAAAAGTCACGACCCATCCATCCAAACGACTATGAGGCTGTGAGACGCCACCTGCAAACACTCCTCAATGCAGAAATAATCCGTGAATCGGAGTCACCCTACTCCTCCCCAATAGTCGTTGTGCGGAAAAAGAACGGCGAAGTGCGCCTCTGCATCGATTATCGCAAATTGAACACCCTTACGATACGTGATGCATACGCACTCCCCAACCTTGAGGAAGCCTTCTCAGCCCTCTCAGGCTCGCGATGGTTTTCGGTAATGGACCTTAAATCAGGCTATTACCAAATTGCCATGGAGGAGCAGGATAAGCCAAAAACCGCCTTTGTCTGTCCACTAGGGTTCTACGAGTTTAATCGTATGCCCCAGGGCATTACCAACGCCCCTAGTACTTTCCAACGATTAATGGAAAAATGTATGGGAAACTTGCATTTGAAGGAAGTACTAGTATTCCTGGACGATATCATAGTGTTTTCCAGCTCACTAGAGGAACATGAGGCAAGGCTTATTCACGTCCTCCAGCAGCTTCGAGAGAATGGCTTGAAACTCTCACCTTCCAAATGTCGCTTTTTCCAAACCGCTGTGCGTTATTTAGGGCACATAGTTTCTAGCAAGGGAGTAGAAACTGACCCAGATAAAGTCAAAGCCCTTCGCACATGGCCGAAACCCCAAACACTCAAAGAACTCAAGTCATTTTTAGGCTTTGCGGGGTATTACCGTAGATTTGTCAAGAACTTTTCCAAGGTAGTTAAGCCCCTCAACGATCTAACTGGAGGCTATCCGCCTACCCAGAAGGGCAGAAAAGCCACCTCCTGCCCCAATGGCTACTACAACCCAAAAGAGCCTCTGACAAACCGTTGGTCCCCCGCCTGCCAACAAGCTTTCGAGCAAATAATTGACAAACTCACCACAGCGCCGGTACTTGGATTTGCCAACCCCAAGTTACCGTATGTCCTCCACACTGATGCAAGTACTACTGGTTTAGGGGCAGCTCTTTACCAGGAGCAAGAGGGGGAAATGCGGGTTATCGCATACGCTAGCCGAGGGCTCTCCCCCAGTGAAAAGCGATACCCAGCACATAAGCTTGAATTTCTTGCTTTAAAGTGGTCAGTGGTGGAAAAGTTTCAAGACTATTTATACGGTACAACATTCACGGTTATAACAGATAATAACCCCTTAACTTACATCCTGAAATCCGCAAAGTTAGATGCTGCCAGTTACCGCTGGTTAGCGGCACTCTCAACGTTTAACTTCAACATAAAATACCGTGCAGGCAAGAGCAACCAAGATGCGGACGGTCTCTCCAGGCGTCCCCATGACACTCTCAGAGACGACCATGCTTCTCTTGCAGAAAAAGAGAGAATGAAACAGTTTGCCTCTCATCACCTGACAACCTCACCTAATCAAGACACCCTGTCAGCTGACACAATCAACGTTCTGTGTCAACGCCATCTTTTGGTCCAAACTCATAGTGACTCACCACCTATTGCTTTAGTCGAATCCCTTGCAATTCATGCAGATGCAGTTCCTGACACTTTTGCAAATGAGGAGATGGTTGGTTGTTTGACAGTACCTGCCTACACGGAGGAAGAGCTCCAACAACATCAGCAATCTGATGCAGTCATCAAAACAGTAATCCATCTGCTGGAAGCTCAAAACGAACCCGTAAACTCTCACTCTGACTCTCCTGAACTCAAACTGATGCTAAAGGAATGGAAACGACTAACAATGAGAAATGGTCTGCTTTATCGAACACGTCAATCAGAAGACAACCTCACTTACCAGTTGGTTGCCCCAACTTGTTTAAGACCCACCATCCTTACCTGTCTTCATGATGAAATGGGGCACATGGGTCTCGAAAGAACCCTTGATCTTGTCAGGTCCAGGTTTTATTGGCCGAAAATGGCTGCGGACGTCGATCACAAAATAAAATCATGTGGCCGATGTGTCCGTAGAAAAACCCCTCCTGAAAAAAGTGCTCCTCTCATAAACATTCAAACAACACGCCCCATGGAACTCGTGTGCATGGACTATCTGTCCATAGAGCCAGACAATCACAACACCAAGGACGTTTTGGTCTTAACGGACCATTTTACTAAATATGCGGTCGCAATTCCAACCAAAGACCAAAAGGCCAAAACCGTTGCTAAGTCTCTATGGGAACAGTTTTTTGTGCATTATGGGTTTCCAGAGCGGCTTTTGAGCGACCAAGGCAGAGACTTTGAATCACAGCTTATAAAAGAACTCTGCGCTCTTGTCGGTGTCACCAAAGTGCGAACTAGTCCATACCACCCTAGGGGTAATCCGGTTGAACGGTTCAACCGTACTCTTCTAGCCATGCTTGGTACACTGCAAAACAAAGACAAAAGCCACTGGCGCGACTATGTGAAACCTTTGACTCATTCCTACAACTGCACAAAGAATGAAGTGACAGGGTACAGCCCTTATGAGCTGATGTTCGGGCGTCAGCCTCGGCTCCCGATTGACATTGCCTTTCACTTACCTGTCAAGGACAGTACGCCGAAATCCCACTCTGAATACGTGAAAAACCTCAAAGCACGCCTTGAGGAAAGCTATCAGATCGCTACAAAAAACTCGCAAAAGGTTGCAGACCGAAACAAGCGTCGCTTTGACAAGGCAGTGAGAGAGTCAACTTTGGAGGCCGGTGATCAGGTCCTTGTCAGAAATCTACGGCTGCGTAACAAACATAAGCTAGCAGACAAATGGGAGCAGACAGTGTACAAAGTTCTCTCTAAAATGTCTGACTTACCTGTGTACAGAGTACAGCCCATAAATGACGACGGTCCCACTCGAACTCTGCATAGGGATATGCTACTCCCTTGTGGTGACTTAAATGAGGAAGTGGAAGTTGAACAACCTAGACCAAAACCAACTCGTCCTCGAACCAGACAAAGTCTACCTCAACCTAATGAGGAATCCTCTGAATCTGATTGTGAGTCTTATTGTTCACTTCCAGTCACCCATGACCAAAGGTTCATTCAAGTATGTGAAATCCCAAAACAAGCAACTGTTCAAGCAATTGGTGAACCGCAAACTAATGCTATCCCTAGCTTGTCTGCAGAGCCTATCAACACAGCTTCCGACACAAATAACCAAGAAACCTGTGAAACGAATGTGGAACAAAGTCAGAGTGAAGAGAACACAAGTCAACAGGAAATGGAAATGGAAATGGAAAATGGAAACTTACTGGATATGGAAATGGAAACTGGAAACTTACCGGACATGACAATCGGAAATGGAAATCTATCGGATGTAACAAATGAGGAAATGCAAACGGACAATGAAACAGACAATGTACTAATCACTGAAACTCCTGCGAAAGAACCTGAAAGTGAAACTCTAACAGATCAAGACATGACAGACACTGCCCGAAGGTCAGAAAGGTCACGTCGACCACCTGATCGTTTTCATTATCTTCAGCTGGGTAAACCCTTAATCTCCTTTGCCCAAAACTTTCTTGACAGTTTTAACAAAGCACTTGAGGCTTTTGGTGATAACGTCAATCTGAGTCTCGAACAAGAGCATGAAGGGACTCATGCCAAGTCAAGGGGGGAGGGTGTAACCCACATGAAACAATGGGCTACTAGACCAGTACACGTTATCTAAGCTGCAATTGCACTAGTTGTCCACTAGAGTGTGCCACAGCGCCTCAAATAACTTAAGTCTCACCCATGCGGTCATTGTCACTTCACTCGAAGCACGCTCCTCGTGTGTCTGATCGAACGGAGCGAGTAAGTACTAAAAATAGCAACTAAATATGATTATTATGATTCTAATTACTTATACTGTACTGTAAACAGGCTAAAGGTACAAGTCTGTGTGCTGCAGAAGTGACTCCTTTGAAAAATCTATGAAGAAAACCCCGGTGAGTGCTCATGTTTAGCTTGAGGCTAATGTGTACTCAGTTAGATAAATTGAGAACACTGAAACCAGATATTTCGTATAAAAAACCAGTCGGGTGTTTTATGAAGTAAGCCCAATGTTTTACCTGCTTTGGTACACATGTATCATTGCAATTTATCGGAATGTAATAGAAAATGCTAAGCGGCTAATGCTAGCTGTTGTTGCTAATGGCTAACGTGGTCATGGTTTTCTTGGCCAGTGTTAGCACTACATTACAAAAGCACATGCTCTTAGCGGAGCAAAATGTTGTATTTGATATCAATACTGCATATTTAAGAATGGCAAACATTGTACAACTTTGATTTAAAAGGTCAGTTCATTAGTTTTGATAAATACATTAAAAATACAAGTTAAAAGGATATGATAAATAAGCAATGCTGACAATTTGAATGTTTTATTTTAAAAGAAGTTCATGTGTTTAAATGTAATTTCATCATTGTTATGTGTTACTACTAAAAATGTGGTAATTCTTTATTGGCTGACTAAGCTAAAATCTAGAGAAATGTAATGCAGTTGTCCTTAGCAATTGTGTAAAGAATTGAAATGACTTTTATTGGAGAACATCGAATGAGGTCTCGTAGGGAAAAGAACTGCAATTAATTTACTTTCTGCACTTTGTGTAGACTGGTTTGATAGTGAGCCCTGAAAAGTGATGGCGAGCCCAGCCCATGATCCATGCAGGCGAGTGTGATGGTGTGGCCAGCCAGA
>NC_136852.1:5069144-5141644 GCF_951799975.1 Gobius niger | reverse complement strand
TGTATCTGAGTGTGGGCTGGCGTTTAAGAGCAGTCGAGGAAGACGTACAGAAAATGCAGGACACACAAACAAAAACACTCCAGGGATGTTTTTGTGATGAGAATCTCACATTGTAACATTACACTAACACAGTATACTAACATTATACTAACATTGTAACGCGGTCAAACGCTCCGAAATGTCACTTTAACAGAACATGTTATTAATATGCACCGACATGATCAAACACAACACTGAAGTCCCGGGTGGACACGCTCCCGTGACTTAGCAGCTCTTCTTCATTAGGTCTCTGCACCGTCTCTCATCTCGGCTCCAATTATCTTAATGAACCGCACGTCGACGAGCGGCATCGAGACGCGCCGGGTTCAGACGCCGGCTGCGACCGACAGGCTGCGGGTTAGTCATTACCGGAGGTTAACTCTGGGGCTGCAGACAGAGACGGATCACCGCGGGAAAGTTTACTTAAGGAGGTAAACAAAGTCTGGGAGAGGGTTTGTTGTGTGAATTATTAATTAGCCTGTGGGGGAGGCGCCGACCGGCCAGAAAGTCACTGAGGTGTTTTCACAGCACACGGCGAGGTGGAACAACTCCGCAGGAAACATCGAATAACCAGTGGTTGGTTTGTAAACACTTGGACTCGGGTGATGTGTGGGAAGGACGGGCCGAAAGTGTGAACATGGCCGACTCACAGCAGTGTTCACAAGCTCAGAACAAAATAAGCAATACTTTCTTTCTTTTATTTTCCAACGCTGCTTTATATCAATCAATCAATCAAACTTTATTTATAAAGCACTTTTCGGTCTTTTTGTAAGACCGAAAGGTTTCACAAAGTGCTTTACAGATTTACAACATTTAAAACAATACGCCTGGCACAACCTCCCATATATGTATTTTATATATTAGGATTAAATAAATTAGATTAGTCAGTTAAGGCGAGACACTGCAGGTGAATAGGGGAAAATAAAGAAATGTAGAGATGTCAATTTGAAACTTTTACTGAACATTACAGATATAAATATGAGAAAAAAATGTCTTGCATTTTTTCTGTCATTTTATGTTTTCACAAAAAAAAAAAAGGCATTTTGAGCATTAAAATGTGTTGCCTATATTTTGGGCAACGAAATCAAAATAATGAGCCAGATTAAATTTTATGGTTTTATTTCATTGACATATTCGTAACTAAGATTTTTTCAGAGGGGATTTAGGATATTTTGTTTAGTTTTTCAATAAACTGATTATCAGTGAAAAAATCTGTAAAAACTCAATTTCCGACTGTTTTTTTGGTTTCAAAGCTGAATAAATCAGGCTGGGAATTAGATGTTAAAAAATCCCTCTGTAAAAACCTTCAAAATATTGTTAGGTCTCAGACTGTAGAGTTTGGAGTCTGTGGGAGCTTCTATAAGGGCTCAGGCTCTGCCCGAGTGCGGCTTCTCTCATTCAGAGAAAACCAGCCCTGAAGTTTTGTAGCGAGTGCGCATGCTCGGTCCGTTCTCCGACTTTTCCGCACCAGCGTCTCGTAGGAGGAAAAATACCATATTTGGGTGAAAGCGTCATCACGGGCGCCCTTAGCAGGACACGTGGATGTAAAATCTGTCAATATTTATGAATGAATACCCGCTTGAAAGACGAAAACATCATAAAATAAACATCATGCGGGTGAGTTTTGTCATTTTTATACTGACATGAAAACTAAGATGTAAAGGGAGGAAAATAGATAAAAATCTCCACTTCGACACTGCGTGAAAAATCAATACTTTCACCTAAAGTGTCTCGCCTCAACCCCCACTTTCCATTTTCTCCAGTTCGGCTTTACCCCAGAGTGTTACGGTAAAAAGGCGGGTCTCACCTGTCCCCACAGTTTCACGGTAAAGAGGCGGGTCTCACCTGTCCCCAGAGTGTCACGGTAAAAAGGCGGGTCTCACCTGGCCGTCGGTGGAGATGGAGCCCCCGCAGTCGCTCAGCAGCTCCGACATGTCGTAGTAGCTGCTGAACTCCCACAGACAGGCCTCCAGGTTCAGGTTGCGGTAGAAGCGGAGCGTCCCGGTGCCTCGAAGCCCCGCGCTGTACTGGTAAGGGTTGGTCTCCCCGATCACCTCCGGGTTCTTGGTGGCCGGGGTCAGGAAGCCGTGGCGCGTCTTGACCTCCGTGTGGTCCAGCAGGTTGGAGCAGCGGTGGTTCCCGACGCGAGTGCCGTCCGGGCTCAGGGTCAGCTCGAAGTTGGACAGAGGACGAGTGGAGACGACGGGCAGCATTCCTGAGGGAGGGGGGCCGGGTTACAGAGGACAAATATACTGACTTACTGAGCCCAAAAATATATTGTATCTGTATTTTACTGAACAATGAGTCAGTATAATAGTTATTAACCTCTTAATCTAAACCTGAACTGAGCACATTTACTCCAGTTTGGTTTTACTCAAATCTAAAAGCTTCTGGAAAAAAGCTTCAAAACAGCAGCAAATTGACAAGAAAGTGAGGATGAAAACGCAATTAAGAAAAAATAGACAAAAGTGTGATGAAAAAATGACAAAAATGTGATGAAAAAATGACAAAAATGTGATGAAAAAATGACAAAAAAAAGATAAAAATGTGATGAAAAAATGACAAAAATGTAGCAAAATAGAGAAAAAAAAAGTGGCTAAAATGTGAAGAAAAAAAAAAAAAATTGATGAAAAAGAAACAGTAATGTGAAGAAAAAAAGATAAAAATTTGATGAAAAAATGACAATGTGACAAAAAAGTGGCAAAAATGCAACGCAAAAGAGAAAAAATGTGAAGAAAAAAGAGAAAAAAATTATGAAAAAGACAAAAATGTGATTTAAAAAAATGACAAAAATGTAACAAAAAAGAGACAAAAATGTGATGAAAAAGTGGCTAAAATATGAAGAAAAAAATGGATGAAAAAGAAACAATGTGAAGAAAAAATAGTCAAAAATTTGATGAAAAAATGACAAAAATGTGACAAAAAAAGAGAAAAAATGTATGAAAAAGACAACAATTTGATGGAAAAAAAGACAAAAATATGAAGAAAAATAAACAAAAATGTGAATATCAAATAAGTGACGGCAACATGACAAAAACACAAGGAAAAAGATCCATTTACATCAGTTTTGTAAGTCTTAGCTTTCAAATGAGGCATTACATTGAGTAAGGCCGAACTGGAGAAAATGCACCCGGTTAAGGCGAGGGGGAGAGGTTAATGGTGACAGGCCAAACAACAGGAACTTATGAATAAATAATGTGTTCATGAGCATAATGTCCTTACTTTCCACAGACAGAAGCAGTAAAATAGTTCAAGATCCTAGTTCTGATCCTATTCAATGCTTGTTAATGACATTTCACGCTCCTCGTTCTCTGCCTCCTCGGCTGGTCTTACCGTCGATGTGTGGCATGGTGACGGTCAGTTTGATGAGGTTGGGGTGCTCGGGGTCCTCCGCCCCCGTGTACCGCAGTTTGGCAGAGAAAGGTTCAGCGCCCACGGCCCCCGGCACACGAGACTGGCACATCCCTGCAACAAAACGGGTTCATGTTAAAGACGCAGCACAAGATATCACAGTGTTTCTCTGGGCTTTAAGGCGAGACGCTGCAGGTGAAAGGGGGAAAAACAATAATCATTTGGAGATAATCATTTGAGATTTGACATAAATATGACAAAAAGTGCAATTAAGTTTTGTATAATTTTATATTTTCATATACAATGAAGCACAACAACTAAATAATGGAGGGATTTCGGATATCCTTTTAGCTTTATAATGAGCTAGTAGTGAAAACTTTAGATGATGTTCAAAATATTCCTAAATACAAGACTGGAGAGTTTGGAGTCTGTAGGAGCTGCTCCAGTGGAGATGTTGTGCAAAGAAAACCTAATTTTAAGGAAACGTGTCCTATAGACCCTTTAACTGCTGACATCATCAGTGACATCATCTGGAGGCAGGAAGTGTTCCAGAGAAATAAGATTAAACTAAAACTAGTGATTATAAGTGTAAAACTACAACAAAAGAATGTGGCTCTGTTGTGGCTTAAGGCGCAAGAACAAGAGGAACGACATTTGAGACGATAAAATAAGGTTTATCTGAGATTTCCAACAACAGTTAAACATTTGTTTATCGTTACTATGACAACAGCTACAATGGAAATAGATAGGAATCTAGCTTCCCGCCTCCAGCTAAACCTGGAATGTTTACAAACAATTAAAGGGTCTATAGCAGGGGTGGCCAACCCGCGGCTCTCAAGCCGCACGCGGCTCTTGGCCAATCAGAGTGCGGCTCTTTGCATGATTGGAGATGTTTAATACAATACGGCTCTTTGCAAAATAATTGGTAAATATTTCCCATAAACTGTAACAGTCTTTGACCAAAAATCCAACCATCGTCCTACAGACCCTGTTTCCATCTCTACATGAATGAGAGTCCGTATCTCTCTCCTTTTCGAGGCGGTGTAAAAGGTGCCCGTGCAGCCTCAGTCACAGCGGGATGTAGGTTGAACAACAGGCAGGCAGATCATGGCACTAGGATTAGCTTCTGTGCTTTTCAGATTTCTGATCAGCTACTCTTTATTTGATGTAATTTGGCCTCATATTCACAGAAAAAGATCAAAATTAGGAAATGGAAAAAAGCGGAGCTCTTATTAAGCGTATGATGCGAAGCGCGACATCGTAACGCGGAAATACGCAAAGTCATGACTTTTCTTTCACACGTGCTATAACTGTAACAGATGCAACTTAAAACAGACTCTCAGATCCTCCAGAGGCTCCTGGTTAAAGTTCATAAACTTTGTGCAGCCTAGAGTGCGTTCTTTGCACAGTCCAGTCAGGACAAAGCTGCACTGAGCGCACAGGCCAGGGGCGGATCAGAGAAGGGGGCTCAGTGGGCAGGGCCCCACATACAAACACACCCCAGCATTAAAAAAAATAAAATAATAATAATAATCTAATTCTGTCTCAGTCAGAACAGGAAACACAAAATGTCATTTAATATACATGTATTTCAATCTTGTTGAGGAGTAAAACCATTCAATCTAACACAATTATTAAAAAAAAAAAGAAAAAGGCATAAAGTTATAGTTTATTGTGATTAAATAAAACGGTCACATTCTATTTAATCACAATAAAGTACCGCCCCGGGATCTCGCTAATGGTCGGTGCCTTTGTGGCTCTTCACAGGATCAAGGTTGAAAATTTCGGCTCTTGGTCTCCGACTGGTTGGCCACCCCTGGTCTATAGTTTTGCACCGTCTGTACATGTACGTGTGTGTATTTCTCCCGTCTCTCAGAAAGGAAATGACCATATTTGGATTACAGCGTCATCTCTGTCGCCTTTCGTGCTACACGTGGATACCAAACATGTCAGTATGTAATGGGTAATGGGTAATGGGTGACTTTAATCTTTATTTGACTCTGACATTAAAACTACAATGTTATGGGAGAAAACGACCTAAAAATCGTAACATTGACCACTGCGTGATGTTTTCACCGTGTCTCGCTTTAAAGCAGTACTAGTAACGCGTTTTTTTACTCATTAATTGTCCGTGAGAGTAAATACTACACTGACAGAAAAGACAAAGGGACAGAGGGATATTGTACATCCAATTACACTATTACACAAATATTTTTTTCACTAAAACTTGGCTGTAAATACTGTTTAAGCGGCGCTAGCCCACAGCTAGCTTTGCTCGTTAGCCTGTTAGCTTCTTCTTCGTGATTCCATTAGTGTGTATTGGTGACTCCGGTCCGGTGGCAGTCAAGTTGCAATTGTGGTTTTCTGTCCAGAGACACCAGGGGGAGATGAAAGACCCTCCAATCATCCCATTAACACTTGTATTACCCCCACAGGGACTACGGAGAGGATTTATTAAGGGAAACAAGTTACTTAGTTCTGCTTTAAGTAAAAGTAAAGCATTGAGTGAAGCATTTTGATCAAACAGAGACGACTGAGAGAAGCTTTAGAATAAAGATGAGTTAAAAAAGTAAAGCTCTCAATTTAAGATTCAGTATAGGCAGCATGTTACTGAAATAATAGAAGAAAACATTTATTCATGTATTAAGTCCAAGGTTTTGATAAAAAAAAATACAAAAACATAAATCAATTGGACAGAAAATAATATAAACTTTGCAGATTTTCATAAAAGATTAAATTAAATTACATTTTCTTGCAGTTAAATAAAGTAATCTATGTGTTTAACCTATTGAAAAGACAAGGTTGTGCACTATCGCCAACATTTACAACAGTTCTGACCCAGTTTCTATCATTGTATTGCATCCCACCTTTTAATCTTTACTTGAAACAATAAGTCTTGACATTTCATGCATTGGTTTGATAATTCCATTTACGTCTTTTCACTGTGACAAACTAAACTTAAGTGTGACTTTAAAACGAAGAGTTGCAAATATGAAGAGTTATCGTAAGTGTCTTTAATTAGGCTCGGCTCGAGGGGCGAAACATATGGTCGATATGCGCTCGCTGCCAAAACAGTGACAACCTGAAGAGCTCGATTAAAAGACTACCTTTAATCTTCCCATCTGTTTCGCCGCGTTCGAAGCTTTCCGCACATCAGTGGTTTGTAAACACGAGCGAATGTGGCCAATTAGGGGGAGACGCTGCAGGTGGAGAGAGGTACGATTTGAATGTAGAGATGTGCGTTTACACATATAAAGAACAATGTATGGGGAGTTTTCCTTCATTTCATGTTTTCATATAAAAGTTACAAATGGCACAAAATGGTCAAAAATCTCAATATTTTAATGGATCAGGTTTACTTTGTCGACACATTAGATTAAAAGATTTGCTTAGGGAGGATTTTGGATATTTTTAGCTTGTTTATCTACTTATTAATGGGGGGAAAAAATAAATTCAAATAGTGCCTTGTTCTTTGAGGTTCTCACAGTGGCGGCTGGTCTGTCATGGGCAGTGGGGGTTTTAAGTTTAGCAAAATCCTGACTGTTTGCCAGCTTCATCATAGGTTGTAACAGTATCATAAATGTGTAGTTTTGTAAGGGTGTGGTTTTGATCTGACCAATGGCGCTCCAATATGGTACTATATATCATTAATTCAACCAATCAAAGACGCGCTATAATAGTTCTCCGATGGGCGCTTGGCCTCAGTGCCCATCGGAGATTAAAGCAGAACTAAGTAACTTGTTTACCTTAATAAATCCTTTCCGTAGTCCCTCTGGGGGTAATACAAGTGTTAAAGGGATGATCGGAGGGTCTTTCATCTCCCCCGGTGCCTCTCCAACTTGACTGCCACCGGGTCGGAGTCACCAATACACACTAATAGAATCACGAAGAAGAAGCTAACAGGCTAACGGGCAAAGCTAACTGCGGGCTAGCGCCACTTAAACAGTATTTACAGCCAAGTTTGAGCGAAAAAAAATATTTTCATTGTATAATTGGATGTACAATATCGCGAACACAAGCGGCCGAAATGAGTTTCCTTCGCAGGGTGTCTGGGCGCACCATTCGAGATTGGGTGAGGAGCTCAGTTACCCGGGAGGAGCTCGGAGAAGAGTCGCTGCTCCTTCACGTTGAAAGGAGCAGCTGAGGTGGCTCGGGCATCTGTTCCGGATGCCTCCTGGTCGCCTCCCACGGGAGGTGTTCCAGGCATGTCCTAGTGGGACAAGGCCTCGTGGAAGGCCCAGGACACGCTGGTGGGACTATGTCTCCGAGCTGGCCTGGTGTCGCCTCGGGGTCAGAACAGCTGGAGGAGGTGTGTGAGGATCGGGAAGTTTGGGCATCTCTGCTGAGACTGCTGCCCCCGCGACCCGGCCCCGGATAAAGCAGAAGAAAATGGATGGATGGGACAATATCCCTCTGTCCCTTCGTCTTTTCTGTCATCGTAGTATTTACTCTCCAAGACAGTTAATAAGTTAAAAAATCGCAACCTGCTACGTCACCTGATTACAGGTGAAAAACGAGGAAGCGTCTACTGTAAACAAACGCGAGTAACAGCTCTGAGCTCACGGACGATCGGAGGTAAAAAAATTCTCCTTTGAGAGACGGAAGAAGCTTTGTGTTGTTTCCTGAGAGGAGGTGAAAGGATTTAGTCAAACCAATGGTCTTTTGAAGTCCATTGAAGTCACGTCTAAACGGACTTTCCTTGAAGTAGCATTGCGATGCTAACTAGCTCGTCTGCTTTAGCTACTGCTTGTTTGGACAACCCTCGCCGACTTGGACAGTTATGTCCCAGGACGTGGACATTTGATGAAGAGAAGATTCAGGACTGTGAGGAGCTACGACAGAAGATGCGAGGGGAACTTCTTTCATTCATTCATTCATTGAGTGAAACATATGTTGAGCTCCAGGTGCTACAGGAGGAGGAATCTTGTCAAAACGTAGTCGGCACATTATTTCTGACGGTTTATACAGGTTTAAACCCGTGGCTCTGAGGTTCATAATGAAACCACAGCAGGTCTGGGACTAATACTATGCGTTAAATCAAAGAGGAAACACCTCCTGCCTTTGTTCTGTTGGTACAAAACACAAATCAGTGGTGCAAAACTAAAATATGTACAGTGACTACCTTTACACTTTCATTTCATTTAGTCAGAGGAAAGATATAAATTAATTCCATTCCTCTTTATTTCTTAGTTGTTAAACTAAACAATACGTTTAGTTATGAATATTCTGCATAAAATAATAATATTATAACTTTCTTTTAGAAGTTAAAAACAATGTTTATAAGTATCTTTTAAGATATAATTGAAGGTAGAGGCAACAGCGCCCCTGGTTTTCACATCAGCCACCACTGGGTTCTAAGGTAAATAAATAGTAGCAGATATCAAAAAATATTATTCAAATGTAAAAACATTGTTTTAATTTACAATTTCCCATTTAAACCAATGGAGAGATGTTGATTCAGCGCGATATTCAAACAGTTTATTGTGAATCCAAGTTTTGTTCATCCTTTTCAGGCAGAATTGGTGTTTTATTCCGGTCCGTTCGCGCATGTGAAGTAGCTTTTGCTGTTGGTAAAACATGACACAAACTCTGTAATTGCCTTGTCCTGCCTGGTTCCTCTGGGAAATGCCATTTGCCAGGAATAAATTAATAACTGAAGAATTAAATGAGCGAAAGTTGAAGAGAGCATGTAAACCCGTCTGAAAATCCCTCGGGTTTTACTCTGGAAAAAGAATGATCATCTTAAGGAAGAACATGACAGAAAACTTTCCAGTGTAGACTATACTTTAACCTCTTTAAGCTTTACCCAGATCTATGTTACAGCCTTTAGGCCAGAGGAACGTCTTATTTGAAAGCTAAGACCTACAAAACTCATCTTAACTGATCTTTCTCCTCGCTTTGTTGCCGCGTTGTCGTCACTTAAAAAAAATAAAGATAAATAGCATTGTCTTTTTTTTTCCTTTCCACTTTTTATCGTGTTTTGTGGCTTTTTCATCCTCGTTTTTCGTCACTTTTCTGCTACTCGTTTGTTGCTTTGTGGTCAAATTTCTATCACTTTTTTGATATATTTTTGTCACTTTTTTGATATATTTTTGTCACTTTTTGAATATTTTTTTGCCACTTTTCTGTCGCTCTTTTATGGCATTTTTGGCGTTATTTTGTCACTTTTGTGTTGCCTTTTTCAGCCTTGTTTTTCATGCACTTATTTCTAGTCTCTTTCCTTGAAGAAGAAGAAGAAGAAGAAGAAGAAGGAGAAGGAGGAGAGGGAGGAGAAGAAGGAGGAGAAGGAGGAGGAGAAGGAGAAGAAGGAGGAGGAGGAGGAGAAGGAGAAGAAGGAGGAGGAGGAGAAGAAGAAGGAGAAGAAGAAGAAGGAGAAGGAGAAGAAGGAGAAGAAGAAGGAGAAGGAGAAGGAGAAGAAGGAGGAGAAGAAGGAGAAGGAGAAGGAGAAGAAGGAGAAGGAGGAGAAGGAGAAGAAGAAGGAGAAGAAGAAGAAGAAGAAGGAGAAGGAGAAGAAGAAGGAGGAGGAGGAGAAGGAGAAGGAGAAGAAGGAGAAGAAGGAGGAGGAGGAGAAGGAGAAGGAGAAGGAGAAGAAGGAGAAGGAGAAAGAAAAGAAGAAGAAGAAGAAGAAGAAGAAGAAGAAGAAGGAGAAGAAGGAGGAGGAGAAGAAGAAGAAGGAGAAGGAGAAGAAGGAGAAGAAGAAGGAGAAGGAGGAGAAGGAGAAGGAGGAGAAGGAGAAGGAGGAGAAGGAGAAGAAGAAGGAGAAGGAGAAGAAGAAGAAGGAGAAGGAGAAGAAGGAGAAGGAGAAGAAGGAGGAGAAGAAGGAGAAGGAGAAGGAGAAGAAGGAGAAGGAGAAGGAGAAGAAGGAGGAGAAGAAGGAGAAGGAGAAGGACAAGAAGAAGGAGGAGAAGGAGAAGAAGAAGAAGGAGAAGGAGAAGGAGAAGAAGGAGGAGAAGAAGGAGAAGGAGAAGGAGAAGGAGAAGAAGGAGAAGGAGGAGAAGGAGAAGAAGAAGAAGGAGAAGGAGGAGAAGGAGGAGAAGGAGAAGAAGAAGAAGGAGAAGGAGGAGAAGGAGAAGGAGAAGAAGGAGAAGGAGAAGGAGAAGAAGGAGGAGAAGAAGGAGGAGGAGAAGGAGAAGAAGGAGGAGAAGAAGGAGGAGGAGAAGGAGGAGAAGGAGAAGGAGAAGAAGGAGGAGAAGAAGGAGAAGAAGGAGGAGAAGAAGGAGGAGGAGAAGGAGGAGAAGGAGGAGAAGAAGGAGGAGGAGAAGGAGGAGAAGGAGAAGGAGGAGAAGGAGAAGGAGAAGGAGAAGGAGAAGGAGAAGGAGAAGGAGAAAGAGATTTGGGTAAAGCCAAACTGGACAAAACGTGCTCAGTTCAGGTGGGGGTTAAGAGATTAAAACAAAAATGGAAACCAATGGGTGTTTTTACGATATATGAGTTTCTTACATAGTAAAAACTATGACATAAGTAAAGTAAGTGTAATCCCTGACCTTCCTCCAGGCTGATGCCGACGATGGGGCTGCTCAGCTCCAGACCCTCCTCTCCGTCCGAGTTGACGGCGCGGGCCGCGCACTGGACCCGGGACCCGGCCTGGAAGTAAACCGAGTCCAGGGTGATGAGCTTGGAGGAGGTGAAGAAGGTGTTGAAGTCCACCTCCCGCACGGGGCTGGTGACGCCGTCCCGGCCGGAGGGGGCGCTCACGAGCCAGCGGTACCGGGTCAGCGTGTTGTTGATGCTCTCGCTCACGCAGATGGAGCCCGTGCGGTCGTAGTCGGGGTATTTGGGGTTGCAGGCCTGTGGGGAAAACACGAAAGACGGTGGGTGAAGTAGCTAATGTTTAAAGCCTCATTAAGCACTTCTATGTCACGTTTTGTTTGATTTCTGCTTTGCACTTTTGACATTTTGTCCATGAGCTTCACGATGTCGTCACAGAAATCGTTTTGACTTGACAGACGGCTGAAAATGCCTAGAATAAAGGGGGACAACAAAAGAGTAATTTAACCTATACCATAATTTTTCTAGTCCCATGTGTTCATTCATAGTTTAATGCAGTGGTTTCCAATCCTTTTTGCCTCGCGTACCCCTTGAGTCGTGGATTTATACTCTGAGTACCCCCTACCTTGAGGATTTTGCCAATGATATTATAAAGTGACCAACTAAATGAATATTATACAGTATTTAACAGTGTGTTCAAAATTAAGCTAAAATACTCTCAAAATCAAACCATTTACTGAAAAACATAATTAAAACTAACTTTCCTTTGAAATTCACATTGAAATTCGTTTTGAAATTCTCCTTCTTTTTTTTTCTGAAATAATTCCAAGTACCCCCTGCTAAGTGCTCAAGTACACCCAGGGGTCCCCGTACCCAGAGCCGTGGGAAGATATTTTAGTTAAGGGGTGCTGAGGGACAAAATTTACCCCCAAAATACTTTTTCTGTGCATAAATCCTGTTTATTAACTTTTTAACTCCCGCCTGAACCGAGAGCATCACCTCATTTGAAAGAACTACACAACTAAATTGATCTTTCTCCTCACATCAGATTTTTTTTTTGTTGGGCAGTCATTTTTGTCAAATTTTTGTTACTTTTTTCTCACTTTTTTGTCAAATTTTTGTCCATTTTTGTCATTTTTTGTAAATTTTTTCTCACTTTTCGTCAATGTTTTCTCACTTTTTTCACATTTTCATCCTTGTTTTCATCTCAGTTTTGTTGCTATTTTCACACCTTTTTTCCAGAAGCTTTTGGATTGGGGTAAAGCTGGAGAAATTGTGCTCGGCTCAGGTGGGAGTTAAGGGGTTAGTATTGCCTGCGGTTCCACCAGGATGCAGTGCCCTCAGCACCCTGGGTTCCCACGGCCTTGCCCGTACCCCTGGTTGGGAAACACTGGTTTAATGTCTTCAATGAATCACAATGGAAATAGTGTTGAAAATGTGTATTTGCTGAACTTCCATTTCCATGTAAGCCTGTGTTTTTTGGCATTTAGATCATATTAGTTCCATATAGAACTGTCAATGGTTGAGGAAAGCCCTTCTCTTTGGTCCTCGTGGCAGAGAGCTGACATTGCTGTAATACAATGGCCGGGGCGACACCAAAAGACTTTGGAATCAGGATCCGAATGTGGCTTCAGAATTCGTTTAAACTGCTAAAAGCCTGGCTCCAAAGAGTTTTATTTATTCTAAAAATCGCTATGACCCATGACTGGGTTATAGGGTGATATTTTTACCCACGCTGGTTTTTGCTTTCTTTCGATCGTGTTAACCTCTTAACTCCCGCCTGAACCGAGAGCATTTTCTCCAGTTCAGCTTTACCCAAATCCTGTAGGTCAGAGTAATGCCTCAAATTTTTGCCATTTTTTCATCATTTTTTTTGCCACATTTTTGTAAATTTTTAGTCAATATTTTGTAATTTTTTCGTCAAATTTTTGTGACATTTTTGTGACATTTTTCCAACTTTTTTGTCATTTTTTTGCCCAATTTTTGTCAATTTTTTGTCAAATTTTTATCACATTTTTGTCCTTAAAGCCAAACTGGAGAAAATGTGCTCGGTTCAGGTGGGAGTTAAGGGGTTAAACAGGACGTGTGCAAAGTAATAATTTTTCAGATTTTAGGGCCTCGTTCCTGACACAAATTAGCTTTAAAGGCCTTTTCGGGAAGATTTTTGACATTTACACAATTTGTTCTCAAAAAATTTGCAGTTTTTCAATACGATTTTGGTCAAAATGGATCCAAAAGCTCTTCATGCTTCGTGGAGTGGACACCAAACAACAAAAACTCATAAAACAAGTGTAAAAGTGCTAAAACATGCTCCGTACGGTGACACAGATGACGGGGTATCCGGCCGGCGGGGCGTGGTCCCTGGGGTGGTCCGGGTGGTCGTAGTGGAGCAGGGACACCACTCTGGGCACCGAGGGGAAGGTCACGTCCGCCATGCTGTTGGTCTCCTCGATGTAGATGATGGCTTTACTCAGCTGCACCGACAAACAGGAGACGGGACATTGAGGATCTTCATGTTAAAATGATTAGGGTTCAGACGGGCACAGCCGGGGGTCAACACGAGCATCACCTTTGTCTCCGCCACCATGTTCTCGTCCGGCCTCAGGTGCACAGTGAAGGCTTCTCTCATTTCCCGAACTCCGTCGTATAAAATCTCCACTTCCACAAAATGCACCGTCTCTCCGTCTTTGAAGACAATTTCTGAAAAGACAAATGGGACAATGGGTCATGGAGTCAGACGCCATCTTGTCATAGAAGGGGGCGTGGCCTTGCGAAATGTACTTATTTATCACGTACAAATAAAGTCAAGTCTAAATCGTGTCTGTGTGTGAATGTTTATTCACAGCAGATTGTTCAGTAGAAGCAAACAAGTGGCAGTCGTAGCTAATTATTATTATTATTTATGTATTTATGGGCTGTTGAACCACTTTGCTCCTCTCCATGTCTTTGAATCTTTATATAGTAGAAAACTATATCATCCATCCATCCATTTTCTTCCGCTTTATCCAGGGCCGGGTCGCGGGGGCAGCAGTCTCAGCAGAGATGCCCAGACTTCCCGATCCACACACACCTCCTCCAGCTGTTCTGGGGGGACCCTGAGGCGACACCAGGCCAGCTCGGAGACATAGTCCCAACACCGTGTCCTGGGTCTTCCACAAGGCCTTGTCCCACTAGGACATGCCTGGAACACCTCCCGCGGGAGGCGACCAAGAGGCATCCGAAACAGATGCCCTAGCCACCTCAGCTGCTCCTCTCCATGTCTTTGAATCTTTATATAGTAGAAAACTATATCAATAATTCTGCATTTGTTAAAGTAGTTTTTGAATAATTAGAGAAAGGATAATGCGGGCGATTCCAGAGACACCGTCTGTATCTAGACCGCCTTAGCTCTGCCTGATCCCGTCAGATCTCGGAGGCTCAGCAGGGCCTGGTCGGTGCTTAGATGGGAGACCGTTTGCAAAACCACCAGGAAGCCTGGGGGTGGGCTGATGGCACAGACTGTTTGCCTCGCTCCTGTGAGTCTGCCCCAGGGCAGCTGTGAGAGCCTAGAATGCTTAAGGAAGAACACAAGGAAGCGCGATGTAAAGACCACTCTCAATGTTGCCGGTAATAAACTACGCCTCAGTCGACCGCTTCTCTTTTTATAAGCGACGCTTAGCAGCAGTGACCATGGAAGGAAGGTAACCATCCTTGCACCCGGCACAAGATCAGGCACAAATAGATGTAACCCAAACACACTGACACCACACATGAGGAACGCCACAACAGATTATCGCTTGTGAAACTACCATTGCGCCACATATCTCCAAGCTTGAGGAGCTCCAATTTGGGCAAGTATTGAGCCTGTAAAGTCCACCCCGAGCTTAAAGAGGCTCTACAATATCTCAAAATCTATAGGCCACAGACGCTTGTATCAACTGAGATTAGAAATAAAAAACCCAGACCAGAACACTTTTGAAATCATTTTCTCCAACTTACACAAACATAAACGTAGAGCATATATTTCACTCCTGCTGTGGGAATGCTCAGCTTTAGTTGCTTGAGCCAAAATAGAAAGAGTAAAAGTAGTGTTCAGGAGAAAACTGCCGGTGCAATGACAGAAGTCCTCACCCTGGGATATGGGGTGGTAGTCTTCTCCGGAGGTGGCCGACCCGTCCTTGGTGTGAACCCGGACCACGGACACTTTGGAGGTGTCACCCACGCGCTGCACCGGGATCTTCACCGTCGACACCTGACCGCTCTCCTTCGGCTCCATCACGCTGAACTTCGTCTCCCCGAAGCGGATGATGGACTCTGGGGTAGAACAGGAGTCACACACAGTCAGGCAGGACAATGTCGTATTCAGCCAATGTTAGATCTTGTATTACCGTAAATAGTCTAATATAGGCCGGGGCCTGTATTTACTCAAGGGCATCTAGGACCAGGCCTTTATTAGAACCAGGCCACAATTAGAGACAGGCCTCTATTTTTATTTGAGCAAAACGGACGACCAGGAAAACGAAGAAAAACGAGATTTGTGTCCATTTGCACCTAAAATATTAGGTTCATTTATTAATTAACTTTGCAAACCCTCTCCCAGCGGCTGGAACAATGACGCCTTTTATGTTGTCGGGACAACAGGAAGTGTTTCGTTGCTGTTAGCGGAGCTTTGACATCAATGTCACTGCAGGTTTCTGTTTTGTTTTACCGCAGACCGGATTATTTGTTGTTATCTTGTGTAAAAGGCGAGTTTAGACGGAGCGTTTGTGTTTGTGATCGATCATGAGACTGACCCGAGAGAAGACGAGACGCTCGCGCTGATCGGAGGAGTTATTTTGAGGCCTGGGACTGACCTGCACACGGAGCAGCTGGACGTGCTTTGAAGATGCGATGGTGACTTTATTAAAACCCTGGAGGGTCACACAACATTTGTTGCCCTGTTTCCAAATATAGTCACAGGAGGTTTGAAAAGTGGCTAAATCTGTGTCAAAGTTAGGCTCGGATCAGCTCCTCCGCAGCATCCCCATCGGCCCGGGTTCCCGTTTGTTTACTTCCTGCACGTGAGTTTTCATTTACACCAGTATGAGACAAATTCCTAACATGGGGAATATTTCTACCGCTATAGTTTCTAATAAAAGCCCCGGCCGCTAATGGAATACAGGCCAGTATTAGAGAATTTACGGTATGTGTATCATGTGCTAAACCAGGACCTAATCAAGGTAATATAACAAAATGTATGTACAACCAATAACAGTGGAACATTACAACAATACCGTGTGGTACAACATTAAGAAGTGTATCCACTCACTGTCAGAATCGTCCTGAATCCTGATGAGCGTCTCGTTCTGTTTGCCCACGGACGCCCCGAACGGAGAGTCGCTCCTGGCGCTGCCCAGCACCAGCCGGAGCTCCTCCTGCTCCTCGTACTCCGTGTCGTCCACGATCTGCAGCACACAGGGCTTCTCCCGCTCCCCTGAAAGCCACACA
Source organism: Gobius niger (assembly GCF_951799975.1). NCBI lineage: Eukaryota > Metazoa > Chordata > Actinopteri > Gobiiformes > Gobiidae > Gobius > Gobius niger. The sequence continues at coordinate 5,125,300 of NC_136852.1, read as the reverse complement.
GGGAGAGGGGTGACGAACAGGACAGTAACTGAGGAAATGTGCGAGTAAGAAGAAACTCGAGGGGCGAGAATGTGGAATGTTAGAATATTATTAATATCTATTACAGTATTAGAAATGACAAATTTATTATGCAAAAGACAGAATACGGCATGAGTAGATGTGGGCCATATGTTGTAGATAGAAGATAATATTACTGTTTGAACATATGCAAATTTACAATAACGAGTTTATCTCCAAATGTCAAGAAATGTGGGAAAAATGTTGAAAAATATAGTGAAAAAAAAATGGGGGAAGAAAAAGATGGGAAAAATTGGGGGAAAATAGGAAAAAATTTGATTTTAACCCCTTAACTCCCACCTGAACCGAGCACATTTTCTCCAGTTTGGCTTTACCCCAGTCCAAAAGCTTCTGGAAAAAAGCTGAGACGAAAACTATGATGGAAATGGGACAAAAAAGTGAGAAAACATTGACAAAAAAGTGACGAAAAATTGATGAAAAAGTGGCAAAACTGTCACAAAAATGTCACAAGAAATTGACAAAAACTTGTCGAAAAAATGACAAAAATGTGACAAAAAAATGACAAAACAGTGACCAAAAAAATGACAAAAATGTGACAAAATGTTACAAAAAATGACAAAAATGTGATAAAAATTTGACAAAAAAATGACAAAAATTGACGGAAAAAAAATGACAAAAATGTGACAAAAAGTTACAAAAAAATGACAAAAAGTTACAAAAATGAGTTGAATACACAACAATCAAATGATGGGAAAAAAATGTGATGACGTGAGGAAAAAGATCCTCTCGGTTCAGGCGGGAGTTAAGAGGTTAAAAAAGGAAAAATAGGGGAAAAAATGTTACAAATTTTGGAAAAATAGGAAAAAATAAAGGATAAAAAAGTTTTGAAACCACCAAAATTTGGGAAAAAATGTAAAGTGTTTTTTTTTGCCCTTTTGTAGTTGTAGGACAATGATCTTTTTGCAGCACATTTTTTCATATTTCTGATGATCATGGTTTCATTGTTATCGAGAAAATACTGATGTGTGATCAAACAAAACACAGTAAATAGATTCTGCTGCTGATCCACTTTTGCACATGAGCAAACGCTTCTCACCTGGCTGGAAGGTGATGATGGAGGCGTCGGTGTTGGGTCTCTCGGTGAAGTCCATCATGACCTGAGCGGAGCCCTGGCGGCTGTAGCAGCGCACGGTCGACCTGTGGCTGATGTCGCCGCTGCGGAACACGACGGCGGACACTCGGCCCGCGCTCTCGGACGCCACGTACAGCGGGTCACGGAACTGCACCTGCGGCACTGCACACAACACATAGAGCTTTCGTTCTTCTCAGTCATCCAGGTGTTTATTTCTATCTTCTGGACTAAAACAAAGGAGGATTTTGTGTATGTTTTGTGGCCGCCTCACTCACAGTCGGAGATGGAGTCGTTGATGGTCACCGTGGCTCGGCTCGGCTCCCCCAGGATGCCGTTCATGGGCATCCTCAGCTGCAGCAGGAACCTCTCGGGCCCCTCCAGCACCGGCTGGCCCAGGTCATCCAGGACGGTGACCCGCACCCTCTGCACCGTGACCCCCGGGGCGAAATCCAGGCTGCGGCTGATCCCCACGTAATCCAGTCCAGCTGCACGAGGCGGGAAAACACACAAGAGGTCAAGTACAAAGAGTGATATCATAAAAAGAGAAAAAAGAAGAAAAGCTTTAATTGTCCACAACAGGGAACATAAGGAACTATAAAACACAACAATTCAACAATAAGTTCTGTTCATCTTTCTGTTGCAGCATCCATAAATCCTCAACACTCTCTCAAAAACCATTACATCATCAAAACCCCACAAAAGACATGTGACACATTTTTAACACACAAGAATCCATCTTGAACCGCTCCTGCCTTCCCCGTTCCAATCCGAACCAAAAATGGTCTGGGCCAAATAGACACTAATTAACAATGCAACGAAAAAACATGAGGTGCTGGAACTTAACAACAGTTGCCGGACTAACTGTGTAGTTATACGAAAATAATGCACGCTAGTTATCATCAGAATTTTCACTAACCATGATATAATATCGGCTGTCAGCCGATCTAATGCCGAAAAACGGCTGATATCTCCAGAACCAAAAGTAATAGAGGCTTCCCGTTTTTTGCATTGGAGTCTTAAAATGAGCTCCCACAACTTCCGAGGCCTCAGGAGCTGACAAAATCACAGTGCAAATCTGGCACAACTTTATAGACCTCATAGTCAGGTTTTTCTGACCATTAGCCTGTGTATTTGTCATGAATAAACAACCAAAATATAAACTGTTACGGTGAAAAGATGCTAACGTTAGCTGCTAACCTTTAGCTGGAGCTGTTAAATGACCGACAGCCTCCTCCCGAATAATCCAAGCCATTCATGTAAAATCCATGTGAAATATAAAGTATCTGACTCGTATTTATCCATAAATATTCCACTGTCTCTGAGTTTGGTTGGTTTTTATCACAGAAATACATTATTCCCGGAGTTTAGCAAACTTTTAGCAGGTGTAGTCACTCAATCTGCTGGCGCTTCGGACACCTGCCTGTGACCTACTTTCGGCGTATCTGAGCTCACGCTGGAGTGATTTTTTTTGTGATGATAGTTTGAATTTTAATTTAAATGCCAAATAAAACAGTCGGTCTGTTTCATAAAATAAACGTTTGTAACAATAAATACATTCAGAAAAAAACAAAAAGAAAACATCCGCACGCCGCATGTGTCCGAATCGCCAACAGAATCAGTGACTATATAGTCGACTATATAGTGCCCCCTGCTGACAGATTTACAGTTTAGAGGCTTCATACACAGGATTATGGACAAGACTTTAATAAAAATCGGGCAGAAATATTGGCCAAAAATGTCGGCATCGGCCTAAAAAAACCCTGTATTGGTCGACCTCCACACACCAGAGTTTTTAGTTAGTAGATTTTAGTTAGTGCTTTCTATGGTACAAAGAAAAAATCCAAAAACAATCTTTAAATGCTCTCCACATTTTCAACCACCGCCGCCTTTTACTCCTCATGACTTAGAAAAGACTTATTACACGCAGCCAGATTCCCAACCCTCTCCCCGCGGCTCAGATCCGGGTCGTACGTTCAGGAGGACGGAGCCGAGGGCAAAGGGTGAACGCGCTGCATCTTCAAAAGAACAGGCAGCGAAACGACCTTCCACGCCGTCCGCGAGCTTCCGGACCCGAGCGGGACGTCTTTCATCGGCAAATTCGACTTAACATGTGATGGCGGAAAGTGGTTTCGCCGCATCCTTTCATCTCTGACGCAGCCGTACAGTATATCTATAAATGAAACATGAATAACATATGAGAAGCGTGAGAGGGCTGACTGTGAAGTGACGGGATGGGCGGGTCTAACCCTCCATCTGATCCAAGCAGTTTCATACAGATGTTTAATGGGAGAAAAGCTCTTTACCTTCATGAGGTTGAGCCTCTTTCTGTTTTTATGTCAGCTCTGAAACACACTTCTGCTTTGAATTAAGTCAGGGCTTTTGTCATTTGAATTTCCCATTCTTTTGTGCTGTTGTTTTTGGTCAACAATTATGTTTTTTAAGCGCATAATAAATAAAGATGGATCGGATTAGACAACGTCTTTAGGGAAATACTGAAAAATGACCATCTACATTAACGAATGTCAGCATTTAAAGCAGAACTATGTAACTCATGCCCCTAGAGGCCATAAGCGCCACTGCAGGTGTCATAGCAAGTTACGTTTCTTACTCATTAATTGTCCGTGAGACTGCAAAAAGGTAATTAACTCGACTAGTATAAACATCTCAATTTGAGCACAATAATCCAATTTTTTGTTGTTTTGACTAGTTAAGAAGTTCTTGGGCATTTGTCCTAGATTATTTCACTTGTTCTGAGATGTTTCTGACTGGTATCAATACATTTCGTCCTTATTTCAGGTAATTTTCTGGGGTAAGAAAATTTTTCTTATCTCATTGGCAATTTTACTTTCTTATTTCAAGTGAGATTTACCCTAGAACTGGTCTGAAATGTCCTCAAACAAGCAAAGTAAACTTGGTCCGATCAGGAAAAGTGTCTAAATGAGTGAAAACCGCTCAAAACAAGATACATTTCCTCAATTCCAGTCATTTAGGCCAATGCTTTATACCAGGGGTCGGGAACCTATGGCTCGCGAGCCAGATGTGGCTCTTTTGATGATTGCATATGGCTCGCAGATAAACAAAATATTCTCACTTGTTTTAATCCATCATCGATTTTTCACTGCGCATTATTTTAATTGGATGATACTGGCCTACGTTTGCCGTTGCTGGGTAAAACAGGTAAACGCCCCCTTTTGAATCAGTCTGCTCGGTCATTAGCTCGGTCAAAGCTAACCCTTCGACGAAGAAGATGGCGAAAAGAAAAAAAGACGACGAGTATCGTACATTTCAGAACGAATGGAACGAAGAATTCGCCTTTGTGGAGAGAGCGGGTTCTGCGGTGTGTCTAATTTGCAATGACAAAATTACATCGTTGAAACGGTCGAATGTAAAGCGGCACTTCGACACGCGCCACGCTACCTTTGCAGCAAAATACCCTGCGGGAGACAGCAGAAAGAAAGCGTGCCAAGAGCTTCTGAGCAGGGTGCAAGCTAGCCAGCAGCAACTCCGCGTATGGACCCGGCAAGGTGACTATAATTCAGCTAGCTTTGCTGGTTCTTTAGCAATAGTGAGGAACGGAAAACCATTCACAGATGGCGAGTATGCTAAAATGTTCATGCTGGATGTAGCCAATGAACTTTTTGATGATCTTCCGAACAAAGACAAGATAATCAAACGGATACAAGACATGCCTCTGTCGGCAAGAACTGTTCATGATCGTACCATCGTGATGGCAAACAAAGTGGAGGAAACGCAAATGAAGGACATAAATGCAGCGCCGTTCTTTTCTCTGGCTTTGGATGAGTCAACAGACGTGAGCCATTTGTCGCAGTTCAGCGTGATTGCAAGATATGTTGTTGGTGACACACTGCGCGAAGAAAGTCTTGCTGTTCTGCCATTAAAAGGGTCCACAAGAGGTGAGGATTTGTTCAAGTCTTTCATGGAGTTTGCTCAAGAAAAAAGTCTACCTATGGATAAACTTCTCTCAGTGTGTACGGATGGTGCTCCGTGTATGGTAGGGAAAAACAAAGGATTTGTGGCGCTTCTCCGTGAACATCAAAATAGACCCATCCTAAGTTTCCATTGCATTATACACCAGGAGGCACTTTGTGCTCAGATGTGTGACAGGCAGTTTGGCGAAGTGATGTCGCTGGTCATTCGTGTGATCAACTTTATTGTTGCCCGAGCCTTAAATAATCGCCAGTTTAAAACACTGCTGGATGAAGTTGTAAACAACTATCCTGGTCTGCTTTTGCACAGCAATGTGCGTTGGTTGTCAAGAGGGAAGGTACTTAGCCGTTTTGCGGCTTGCCTGAACGAAATCCGGACTTTCCTTGAAATGAAAGGCGTCGTGCATCCTGAGCTAGCCGACACCGAGTGGCTCCTCAAGTTTTACTATCTCGTAGATCTGACTGAACATCTGAACCAGCTCAACGTGAAAATGCAAGGCACTGGAAATACAGTGTTATCCCTTCAACAAGCTGTATTTGCTTTTGAAAACAAGCTGGAGCTTTTCATCACGGATCTTGAAACAGGTCGTTTACTACATTTTGAAAAACTGAGCCAATTTAAAGATGCATGCACAGCAAGTGAGCCCACTCAAAACCTTGATCTCCACCAGCTATCTGGCTGCACATCCAGTCTCCTACAGTCCTTCAAAGCACGCTTTGGAGAATTTCGTGAGCACGCTCGTCTTTTTAAGTTCATCACCCATCCAAACGAGTGTTCACTGAACACAGCCGACCTGAATTACATCCCTGGTGTCTCCGTCAGAGATTTTGAAGCAGAAGTGGCTGACCTGAAGGCCTCAGACATGTGGGTGAATAAGTTCAAGTCACTGAATGAAGATTTGGAAAGAATCACACGACAGAAAGCGGAATTGGCGAGCAAGCACATGTGGACAGAAATGAAAAAACTCCAACCCGAAGACCAGCTGATTCTCAAAACTTGGAACGCGCTTCCTGTCACATACCACACACTGCAGCGTGTGAGTATTGCTGTATTGACCATGTTTGGGTCTACGTATGCATGTGAGCAGTCATTCTCACATCTTAAAAACATCAAGTCCAACCTACGATCACGTTTAACGGATGAAAGCCTCAACGCTTGCATGAAGCTTAACCTCACCAAGTACCAACCCGACTACAAAGACATCAGCAAATCCATGCAGCACCAGAAGTCGCATTAATGGTGAGTGTTATAACTACATTATTTAAAAGAATAAATTCAGAGGCTTATTATACTGACATTTAGTTGAATTCACTTTTAAAATATATTATATGGCTCTCACTGAAATAAATTTAAAAAATTTTTGCTTTCATGGCTCTCTTAGTCAAAAAGGTTCCCGACCCCTGCTTTATACTTTTTGCAGTGATAAATACTACGCTGACAGAAAAGACAAAGGGAGAGCTGGATATTGTACATCCAACTACACAAAGGAGATAATTATTTTCAAAAGTGGCGCTAGCCCGCTGTTAGCTTCTTCTTCGTGATTCTATTAGTGTGTATTGGTGACTCCGACGCGGTGCGGGGAAAGTTGTAATTGTGGTTTTCTGGCCAGAGACACCAGGGGGAGATGAAAGACCCTCCAATCATCCCATTAATCCTTGTATTACCCCCAGAGGGACTATGGAAAGGATTTATTTAAAGGTAAACAAGTTACTTAGTTCTGCTTTAAGATGATCTAGTGTCCGATTTGTTGGACTTCTATTGACACATCTTTACATACTGTACTTTTCCATTACTTAACATCCTATCTCACTGGAAGAGAGTTGCGTAGACATTGTGGAGACTGGCAGTCTTCGCAACCTCTCCAATACGTTGCCTCTCTCCGCAGCCTGGAGACGACCGGACTTCAAGTCGCTCCGGAGTATAAGACGCACTAGTGTCATTAAAATGCGTGATGAGAACAACAGGCTGAATAGGCGTACGGTTTGCTAACGTGACACATTACACAACAAACTAAATAGGTGTCTGTTATGTTAACGTCACATAAACAGTTCAGATACTAAAGCATAAGGAACAGACCACTGCACCGGTGACAAACCTCTCCCACCAACATGTTTTTCAAGCTCTCATTTGCGAAGTCGTCCCTCTCGCTGTGGCCATCAAGCTTTTAGCCCAGGATTAGCGATGTTTTGTTGTCTTCTAAGAGCAACCTCCGCTTCTCGCTCACTCCTAACTTTCTTTCTGCTGCTCGATTAGCCTGTAGTGCCCTCTAGAGGCATGTGAAATTATATATTGGAATATATTGGAAAAAAAATCACATTTTTTTTTAGTCGCTCCGGAGTATAAGACACAGCTCCTGCCAAACTATGAAAAAAAGTGCGACTTATAGTCCGGAAAATACGGTAGTTGGAGACTCGTGTTGCCGCTAGTCACGTCTCACAGATTGATGACAACAAATGTTTACAACCTCGCCACGACTGCTTGAGACCGCGTAGACCTCTCGGAGACCATGCGGAGACTCTGCTGAAATCAAACATGATCATTTTCACCGAGACGACCCTGAGACTCGCCTTATCTACAGGGGACGTCTCGGAGACATCGCCATGACCAGCAGCGACTCGAGTCTCCAACGACCTGTCAGAGCCGCTGAACCCTATCATCGTGTCACTGAGATACTGCCTAACATCATGGCAAGCAAACTGCTCCTCTGAGTCATCCTCACCTCCCAGAAGATCACAGCTCTGGAGGACATTTTTAAGAGGCCTTCATTTAGCCGACAGCTCTCAGGAAATGTGACTCATCCCTGTTATCGTCCGGGAGGAGGAAAAGGTGCATTAAAGCGTGCACTCGTCAGCTGAAGAACAGTTTGGTGCCTTAAGCCATTAATGGGCCTCATTCATGAACATCTTCTTTAAAAAACTCTTAAAGGATCTGGATCATGCTATTTTAGCCATCCCAAAGTAAAGGATAGGCATTGATATGACTCATATGTCATTTCTTCCTTTGCAATGATTATTCTTTTAAGATTATGACCTTAAAGGGAGCTCTGCTAAGACATTTGAAGGAATTTACAGTATTTTTCACATTTCTATGTATTTTAACAGGCGTTTGAGCTCTGATTTGGGTCATAATGTTCCTCAAAATCATCTCAAGGGCCAGAGTTTGATAATGGAGGGCCAGTTTTGGACCCCGGGCCTGATGTTGCCTACCCCTGCCGTATAAGGACAAGGAATAAAAAACACAATTTAACAAGAGAAAACAAGGAGAAAAACAAAACAAAAGCATCAGCACCACCAATGCCGCTTGTGCCAGAGTTCGAGAAACACCGAAGTTGTATTTTTAACAACCAAATTTAACGTTTTTATCAGAACTCGTGAGTTTAATTGGATGCGGACGGGAGCGAGCCTTGAGCGAAACCCGGCATATTTACCGCGCCGGCCGTCTGTTCATTAACATGCGCTGCCCCGTTCAAAATAAATTCACGAATGAAATTTGCGATAACCTGACCCACACCTATGACCCAGATACGTGAGGAAGCGCGGGCTTTGCATCTGGCGGCGTGTGATTAGCCGTTTTCAAAGTTATGAGGAGAGAAAAAAGGGTCCGGGATATCGGTATTCAGCGGCGCGGGAGCCTGGGGGCGGGAGATAATCGGCGGCGTGAGGGGGGAAGGCTGCACGGGCCGGGTTTAAGTCCAAAGAGCGCAGCAGACGAGCAGAACTATCACAGCGCATGCCAATAGAGGCGCCCCACACACACACACACACACACACACACACACGCACACGCACACGCACACACACACACACACACACACACACACACACACACTGACTCCACCGGTGATAACGGGCCTGTGGGGGAACAAGGAGAGCCGCCTTCATCTATATTCCGTCGGGGAACCTTCAAACCTGCTGCTCTTTGCAGGTGTAGAACATTTTGTACTGGGACTAAACAAGTCGGTGAAATGTCGTGGGGTTTGGCGCAGGGTGGGGGGAATTGGGAAACCTCTGGCGTCTGAATTGTAATTGTTCTTCGTGTGCGACGATATCAGGGTCTGAGAACCAGAATCTTCTGCCTGGACGAGTCCCTCACCCTCTGTCCTGAAGCTCCAACGAGGACTAAACGGTAGCTCCCTGTCTGCAGAGGGACTCCCATCAGCCCTGGGTCCATCTATAGTCTGTCCATGGGAGTGGATCTCTCCTTCCATGTGGTTTTCTCTGAGGTTCCTCCTTTCTCCCACTGGGTTTTGGAGTTTTTCCTGCTGCGAAGGAGAGTCTAAGGGGCAACTACCCGCCTGCTGCTGACGGTTCATTACATTTGCTTTTTGTTTCACTGTTTTAATGTTTGGTGCAGCCAAGGCTGGGTTTCAATTTGTTCGATACAAGTACTTGAAAGACTGTTGTGGAGCGGAGGGAGCTGCGCAGGAGGTGGAGGTGGAGGAGCTGATCAGTGAAGGACACCATGCTCTTAAATAGGCACAAACCCAGGAGGCGCTTCACCGTTTCAGAGGATCAGAGGATCACTGAGGCAGTACTCCAGACTAACACCTAACACCACGCAATTATATTGTACAACTGCACAATGACAAGTAAAGCACTTACTAATTTACTTTACTTATTCCCGCCCGCCTTTAAAGTATAGTAAGTAAGGGTATTATGCTTTTTTCAATCACATAGCACCAGTCTATATCACACTACAATGATGACCAAACCGTCTGTTGGTCTGTAAATGCAGTAAATTAGAATAAATGCCTTGTATAAAATGTCTCTCTCAAAATGGCTGTAGTGAATGTCTTGAAATAGGCCTCTGTCTCTTTAAGAACCTCTGACCCTTTCAGACACGCCCCCTCCACACGCTGTCTGTGGCATCAGTGGGGAGGGGGTTCTGCTGAGGAGCAGTGGTTGGTTACTCGGCTGGTGACGAAAGCTCGGAGGCGTCTCCAGGAGGTGGGGGCGTTCCTAGGAGGACTCAGGCAAACCTGTCCCTAAAATGGCCGCCATCAGAGTTTTTACAGATTACTCAAAAATACGTGAATGTGCCAAGGCAACACTTCAGGCATGTTTTTAATGAGGGAATGACATAATAACATGATGTAAAGCTTGAAAAAGTCGATTTTGCATAATACCCCCCCTTTAACCAAGCACATCTTCTCTATTTGTTGTTTTTGTTGCTTTATTCAAGAAGCTCTAGATTCGGGTAAAGTCGAACTGGAGAAAATGTGCTCGGTTAAGGCGGGGGTTAAAAGGTTAAGACTGAACTTGACTGACGATACCGATACCTGACCTGAACAATACTTGTTTCGTTGCCTTTACTAAAATATTTGTCATAAAAAGAACCAGAAATCAGAGCAATAACTACATTTATTCCATTAAAAGACAATTTCTTTTAAACTTGTATCATTTATTTGAGCTGCAACAACCAAGTCACTTCCTTTCTTGCTGTCCCTGGACCATGATGTAAACACGCCAGCTTTCTTTGAATATTGAAGTATTCTCTACAGCAAATACTTATAGCAAATACCAAACCCTTAACGATTCGGATTTGACCAAAAGTATCTGTACCCGAACCTGTAAACTCTTCTCTTCTGCCTGAATTCTCAAATAACTTTCCCTAATCCCGGCGTCTCGCTCCTCAGTTTACCGCCCGCCCGCCCCCCCGTCCCCCCCTCCCTTTTGGAGCGGTCTTGGGCGGTTTCCATGGCGACGCACGCTGTTGACTGCCGGCCAAACGCGGCGTGACAGGCCGGCGGCAGCGCTCCATTGTTCGGGCCGGTTTTACATGTGTCTGGACTGGTCGCGTCTGTCAGAGCGCGGCGCCTCCTCGCATCAGTGTGTCGGAGAAAACTGCGGCGGTTTCGTCAAAAAAAAAAAAAAAAAACGCTACGATTTTGGCGATTCCTGGTGCATTCCTTCATATTATAGTCATGGCGTTATTGTTCACGTGAAAGAGTCTGAACGAGCGGCAGTGGCTCGGCTAACGGAGTCGTTTCACAGCCTTTTTTCTACCTTTTTGTTTAGTTTAGCAAAGGCTTGACTGGTCTGGGTTCACTTATTGATACTGTTTCGGACTAAACAAGAAATACTTGCGGTTATGGCCGTCCCTGTCGCTCAGGAGTGCACTGAGAAAAGTGATATCTTGATATAATAAGATATTTCACATTAAAGGGATATTTCAGGATTTTTGACATAGGGTCTCATTTCCTCGTTATCCAGAGTGTTGCTGATTTATGGAGATATTTCTTTGTAATTCAAGCAGTTCTTCTGTTTGAAGAGTTTTGTGGCGCTAGGCTAATGCAAGGCTAGCGCATGTCTATGGTATCAGCTAGCCTGCATTAAAAACAGTGTGACCCGCTCCACAGAGCACCTGAGGCAAATCACTTGTAACACCAGACTAACCACATAAATGTCTGTGTCCATAGAATATTGTTTGGAATATAACTGACCTTGCATCACATGAATGATCGCATTTTGAGGGACTATTTTCTAGCAGATCACTCCGCCACCGCGTAGCTTATACAACCACGAAGCTGATGCTGCTCAAATATAAGGTATTTTAAATTATTCTATGGACACAGACATTTATATGGTTAGTCTGGCGTTATAAGTGATTTGCCTCAGGTGCTCTGTGGTGTTTTTAATGCAGGCTAGCTGATACCATAGAAATGCGCTAGCCTTGCACTAGCCTAGCGCCACGAAACTCTTCAAACATAAGAACTGCATGAATTACAAAAAAAATATCTCCATAAATCAGCAACACTCTGGATAACTAGGAAATGAGGCCCTATGTCAAAAATCCAGAAATATCCCTTTAAGGAGAAATAGAATCACTTTTCTGAATCAAAGTGCAAAAATATCTGTTTCATGAGCAACTCGATCAACTGGTTTAAATGCTGAGGACACATTTGGTTGTACAGTTGTTGTATTTTGACAAATAAAGCACCGTTCAATAGTGTCTTAAAGCAAATGTCACTCAAACGTTTGCAAGCGATGATGTCATCGCTCTATCCAGGTCCAATGAGACTTACATCCACTGTAATGGGACATCGCCGTGTTTGGCCCGCGATCCACAGGCACTGTTCACAAAAAGCTTGGACACCCCTGAACTAGAGGAATCTCAGTGTGCAGCTGCGGGATTGCTGCTCATGTGTGTTCATTAACTGTCCCAAACTAAAAAAATAGGACCTGAAAGTAGCTTGGTTATCATCTGTGTGTCACGTAACCCAATAGTCCCCCTATAATAATCAATCACACCGATACGTGAGTCGTGGGACAGCCCCGCAGTGAGTCCCGTGTCGCTCTGTGAGCACCTACCCTCGGCCGACACCGGGCTGGTCTTCCGCGAGTGCACGGTGACGCTGCCCGCCTTGGACAGGTCCGTGCCCGTCCTCCACACCTGCACCTCCACGTAGCCGTCGCTCTCGTCCACGAGGTAGTCCGTGTTCCCCAGGTAGAAGATCGGCGCTGGAAGAGAAAACAAGAACGCTCAGAACCTCCGCTTTAACAGCTCCCTCACACTCACGCCTGTTTGTACAGAACAGAAAACCGCCTGATGCGTTTACAAAGCAGAGTCTGTAATAGCGGTTTGAGATTACGACGCTGATTACAGGAGGAAGACACGAGCGAATGCTTTAAACGCAGCTTTTCAACGCGGTAATTACGGCTTTCAACACTTTCCAGCTTCCTGAAGATCAGCCGACAGCAATATCCAAGAACAGTTGACAGCAGCGGGCCCGAAAGAGGGTGATTTCTGTTTATATATCGGCTCAATGAGGAGCAACGAGGAAGATTAGAATGTCATAAACCTCTTCAAGCGTTTGTAAAGCTTCACTTCCCTGGAAGAAGAGGTTTATACTTCAGTTTATCTCCTTGTATTCTCCTCACGGCTGCTGGAGCGACGTGTCTGAGGGGAACCAGGATTTGAATTAGGAGACGCTCACTAGAGGATAAGCTGTAGGTTTTTTGGGGGACCCAGACAGAGGGGAGACGAGCAGGTGAGGGACAAGGTAAAGGTAAAGCGCATTACACATAGAAAGATCAAGACATGGGAAATACACGATGACCAGCCGTTGACCGGGGGGCGGGACTGAAGAAACGTGTTGAGGCAGATGCAGAACGACGGGGGCGCGGTTAGGGGGGTGTATGTGTGTTATTTACAGTCTGAAAGTCAATGTAATGCAAAATATGACCCAGAGAGCTCAGTCCATATCTGGTTTAGCTCCGTGGCTTGGCCTTGAAGGGAAAGTGCAGAGCCGTGGGAAGATATTTTAGTTAGGGGGCGCTGAGGGACAAAATGTACCCCCAAAATACTTTTTCTGTGCATAAATCCTATTTATCAACCTCTTAACTCCCGCCTGAACCAAGAGCATTTTCTCCAGTTCAGCTTTACCCAAATCCTGTAGGCCAGTGTAACGCCTCATTTGAAAGACAAACAAAACTAAATAGATCTGTTTCCTCACATCAGGTTTTTCACTTTTTTTGTTGGGCAGTCGTCTCATTTTTGTCAAATTTTCGCGACTTTTTTGTCACTTTTTCGTCAAATTATTCGAATTTTTTTGTCAAATTCTTATCACTTTTCGTCCATTTTTTCTCAATTTTTTGTCAAATTTTTCTCACCTTTTTGTCATTTTTTTCTCATTTTTTCTCATTTTTTGTCACTTTTTCGTCAAATCATTCACATTTTTTGTCAAATTCTTCTCACTTTTTTGTCCATTTTTTCGCAATTTTTCGTCAATTTTTTCTCACTTTTTTCACATTTTCATCCTTGTTTTCGTCTCAGTTTTGTTGGACTGGGGTAAAGCTGGAGAAAATGTGCTCGGTTCAGGTGGGAGTTAAGGGGTTAATATTGCCTACAGTTCACAAACTATCCACCAGGGGGTGCTGCAGCGCCCTCAGCACCCTGGGTTCCCACGGCCTTGGGAAAGTGTTGACTGCTTCAAACCTCCCCTCTCAGGAGGAAGAGAATTATTCCAGCAATAGTTCATACATTTATAACAAATTAGCCTTTTTCTTGGTCAGTTCAGTTAGTTCAGTTCATCTTTGATGTCTCCGACCGACAGGACCGCGAGGAAAACATCATCCATCGCAAACCGAGCTGTGGTAATCCGGTCAGGGAAGACGACCTCCTCCGTGGTCTCACTGTGTTAAAATAAACAAACGGATCAATTGCGCTGAGATTCCATTGTTTAGCTCAGGGGTCTCAAACCTTTTTTGCCCGACGAGCTACTTTTACACAAGAGTAACATCGGAGAACTACTTATGCTTCAAAAACACTTAAAATGTTTAAAATGCTATTTGGGTGGACTTCAGCCTGGAGAATAAGTAGCCAAGATGGTATTTACCACACCGCCTTTGCTATGCCCAATCCCGTCAGATCTTGGAAGCTAAGCAGGGAAGGGCCTGGTCGGTACTTGGATGGGAGACCGTTTGGTAACACCAGGAAGCCTGGGGTGAATGTGGTGTGTGAGTGAGTGGTTGGTGGTGGTCGGAGGGGCCGATGGCGCAGACTGGTTGCCTCGCTTCCGTCAGTCTACCCCAGGGCAGCTGTGGCTACAACAGTAGCTTATCACCACCGAGTATGGAGTGAATGAATAATGACGACAATGTAGCGCTTTGAGAAACTTGTTAATACAGGCTTGTAAAGCGCATTACAAGTGTAAGGCATTATTATTATTATTATTATTTCAAAGAAAATGACTGAGTTTAGTCCTCATACTTTACAATATTAACCCAACTGTTTGCAAATTGTGTTCAGCATGTTTATAACCAACAGAAAATGCATCTAAAATTTGAGTTATGCATAAAGAGATGAAGAAAGTCTTTGGCGAGCTACTGGTTGGAGATCCCTGGTTTAGCGGTTCGGGTGGACAGCGAGCAGGTGATCCAAGAGGAAAAATAAAAGTCAGACACTCGCAGAGGCAGGAAAAAAGCATGAAAGAGACAGAGAGACTGTAGTGGCTCAACAACTTAGCCAGAGCCACAACAGAACTGGCCAGAGAAAAAGGAAGTGTATTAAAGGGGCTAGATGCAAGCTAGCTATTTTATACTCACTACTGCCACCTCAGGTCACACATGTTACTGCACCTTCTATATTAAGCTCGTGCATGACGGCACTTCAGACCCGAAGTAACACCTTTCTGAGTGACAGTGCAGGATTTTAGAGGCGGTGAACAGGTCTGAGCTCATTCTACACATTAGGACATGGCTGGAACATTTAGGGGGAGGAAAATACATAATTTTACAATTTTTAAACTCTGTATAGTCCCTTTAAATAATGGGGGCAAGAAATGATCAGCAGCTGAAACACTGTTACAAGTTTCACACATTGTAAATGGAATAGAATTTGCTTCACTGCATAAAATATTAAATTCCTCGCAGCTCCAACAAGAGATTTGTCACGTATGTATTAACAGCTAATCACTTAGACCAGTTGGCCCAATAGGGATGCACTGATACCGATACCAGAATCGGGTATCGGGCCGATACCACATGCTTGTAGTCATACTCGTACTCATTCATGAGGTCCCGATACCAGAAACCATACCATTTGACGTGCGGCCAGCGGCTCCTCAGCTCTCAGCTGAGGAGAGAAAACAGCAACAAACTGGAGAATTGTTAAGTGTAAATCCAATAATCCACATAGAGCTGACTTTATTACAGACTGCGCTCTCTAATCAGAGTCTGTGCTGGATTTAAGCAGAGTTTAATGTTGTTCATGCTGCAGCGTCTGCAGTGTTTACAACATACAGGCTAACGTTGCTAACTCGCGGCTAACAGTTTTGGCCATTCTGACGCCGTTTTATGCCCAGGGGTTTATTCATCTGAAAAACTTACCCAGCGACTAAAAAGTCCTCAGAAAATCCAAATTAAAGAGATACAGCATGTTTATATTGAGGGAAAATGAGCTGCAGCAGAACAATGAAAACGCTGTAGCTACTCGCTAAGTTGCTACAAAACACACGAGAAAATCCACACAGAGCTGAAGTAAAGACGAAAAGAGACCATTTAAGTAACATCTCAATACTATTGTTAAATAAAAATACATAAATGAATAAAGGCATTGAGGTACTTTTGGACATGGGCTTTTCCGTCTATGATGGACAGAGCAATAAAAATAAAAAAATATATTGAATGAAAATAAAATAAATCAATAAATGGCATCAGCACAATTCTAATATAACTGCTCTTAAATGTGTCGCCTACTTTACTTAAGGAAATGTAAATGAGTAAATTAACTAATTACAAACCAATCTGCTGTGAAAAAAGTAAGAATGTTGAAGAAAATGCCTTGTACTCGTATGGGTATTCGGTATCGGCGAGTACTTAAATCAAAGTACTCGTACTCGTATCGGGTTTAGAAAAAGTGGTATCGGTGCATCCCTAGTAATCAATATAATCAAGCCTAAATAAAGGTGTAGGGCACAGTTTAAACCTCTCTTAAAGCAACCGGGTGAATGTTTCACTGCACTGACCAACCATTGATCTTTGGCCCTCCATGCGGCAAATACTTCAGTTCGCGGCCACGGATGAAAAAAGTTTGGACACTCGACTGTTGTAGTTGTGACCTTTCTCGGCCACCGTAGATTTTGGATATTTTGCTCAGTCTTTGAATTGGCTTGTTATTCAAATGTTGCCTTGTTTTTTGGGTCCAATGCTCAGTAAATCAGGCTGGGAATTAAATATGAAAAAAAAAAAAAAAAATCCCTCTGAAAAAGCTCTCAAAAGTTCAAGACAGGAAAGTTTGGAGTGTGTGGGAAGGAACTGAGGTGGATATTTTGTTGCAAGAGTGGAATAAAAACCTGAAAACGGGCTCGAAAGTTACGTGTGTATCGCTGCCTTGGGAAAAGACATTGAGGCGCGATGTTGTAGTTCCTTCCTGAAAATCTCTCAAGCAACAAAACAACACAAAATAAGCAGTTTTTTTCTACCCAAGATGATTAGGGATAAAACTAGCTACACTGACCACAGCAAGTGCCAAACCGGAAACAAGCGGACTCTGGCAAAGGCTGATCAATAATGCAGATGCCTGTCCTTTAGCGAACTTGTCCCTTTTTGATTCCTCCACCGTGCCCCGTCTTGTTTTCTGCCTATTGTTTTCCCCAAACACAAACTCCAGTACAGCACATGATTACTCTGCATTTCTCCACAGAGGAATCTCTCCATCCAAGGGCGCTGGAGGGAACAGCTGGGGTCCTATTATTGGTGTGAATGAGGCCGAGATGCGACTTTGATAGCGGTTGGGGGGCTGTCATGGAGGAAGGAGGAAGGAGGGAGAGGGAGAGAGGGCTGGAGCTCAGAGGAGGTCCGGGGGATGTGGAGCTCCCGGTGCCAGCCTGGACCTGCCTCAGTGCAATTAGTCTGTGGATTCCAGCGCTCACGAACGCTCCCTTCACTTAACCCCTTCCTGGACACGCCTCACTTTCTCTGTCGTCCCGGTCTCTTGAGCTTTTGCCTCACTTCAAGAGTCCTGGGTTCGATTCCCGAGTCGGGCGGGGCTTGTCTGGTCTGTGTGGAGTTTGTTCTCCCCATGTTTTCCCCAATTTATCACAGTCCGTGGTTCTAAAGTGGCAAAGCTTCGGGACAAACAAGAGGGAAAGACGGCTCGCTGGGACATAAACATGAAGCATTTCCCAACCCCTCCCAGTTCTATTGTATTACTCTGAAAGGCAAAGATGCACCCAGAGCACATGGCTACTTAATACGCATAAAACAAAGCACGTACTTCAGTTCTCCCAGTTACAGCTGTTGGACTCTTGTAATAATTATGGTTTAGCGGTGCAGAAGGTCCTCACTGCGAGTGTTTATAAGCTGCTGTGGACGTTAGCATTAGCCACGTTAGCATTGGTGATTGTGGTGCGATTAGCCTGTTTATATGCAATTAAATCAAGGTTATGACTGTACGGTCTTACAGCAAGACCCAATCTGACGAATTAAGACACTTTTAGACTCTGATTCTTTTGGCACACAAATATTTCAACACTTCTGGCTCATTTACACAAATGTTTGATGAAGTTTATCCCCAACCCTGTGGCCTGTGTATGTATTTGTAGTTTGTAGGTACATAATGTAATAAGACAAAATTCTAACTCTAACCCCAATCTTAGGCCCTAACCCTCAGGGTCTCGTGTCCTATTACATTATGCACTTATAAAGTACTAAAACAAGTTATTCCATTGTGTACGTACTACATAGGTACAAGTTATTGCAGATTGTTACAAAGCCCATTACATTGTACTAAATTTAGTTACAATGTATCAATGTAGTGTAAAATAAAGTGATACCCATAAGGGAAACCCGAACCTTAACATCAGGAGTACTTCGACATACGCGCAGTAATAGCTTCACTTTACTGCCCGGATTTCAAACTACTCCTGGTATTATTACGCCTTACAATATAGTTCCCCCTTTTATCCGCTAATCCACATTGTTTCATTTTGTGTAATTATACTTGTAATGAAACACTTCACGTCACCATATTTAAATAGTGAAAACGTGGAAGAGCTTGGTAGCTTCTGTTTTCGCCTCGTTTGCCGTCTGTGCTGTGTTTACATGACTGAGGGCACGCGTGAAGACTAGACAGGTACACATGAACTCGTCTAAGCTCAGGTAAGAACATATCTCAGTATGCAAAAACAGTGGCCTATTCCATCAAGTAAAAAACAAACTTTGTTCGTATATTAATTCTAAATAATGTGAGTTCTGTTGATTCATGTGTTCAAATCATCAAATAATCATTTGTGTCACAGGGATGATTGAACGTTCTCGTCCTCCTGAACCACCGTTGAGAACCTCTGCCGCTAAAACATGCACAACAGGATCCCCTGTGGCACCAATATGAAGTTTCATTCAAACTTTCCTGGTTACATAATGCACAAACACAAAAAACATCTGTCTCAGTGCAAAAACTGATCTAAAAACGCCTTTATTGGAGCAGATACATAAAAATATCTGCCCTTAAGTCAGCATTCCTCACTTTAAGGTAGAATATAGTCATTTTTTGCACTTTTTGCACACTCTCTCCGTCTTCCTTTCTGAGGCCTAAGTCTGGTGCACTGGGGCATGTCGCTACAGTCACCTTGTATCAGCTGCCGGCACAAAAAGGTTATTTACGAGCTGAAGGAGCGCGCTGGTCAACAGAGGCAGCGCAGACGTGAAGTCAGCGAGCAGGAATGGGGGCTGTGGGGAGGAAGGGAGCTTTGACTTTACGGAGAGGAACATGGACGCGCGAGGCATCATCGATCATCAGTCAGGGGCTCGGCGAGAAGCATTTAACGTCTCATGTACAACTCAAACTTGTAAAACTCTGCAGCACAGCACTTTGGTATTCACTGGAGGTGGCAGACTGGGACCTGGCACAGATCGTCAGATACAGGTCCGGGGTCCGCAGACAAAGGCTTCAGAGGCGGCTGCGGGCCATTAGCTGAGAGGGGACCGGCAGCTCCCACATGAGCAGCAGCTGAGAATACAAGACTGCAGGGTCAGCGCCGTGATGGATGAGCGACCGTGATTATAAAAGCCTGATCGCGCTTCCGTTAGAGACGCTGTTGTGACGGCTCTTTGAGGACTTTTAACATTAGTATTTCTCAGAGGTCGGGCCGTTGTGTTTGACCAGATCATTGGTCGATATAACGCTGATAAAAGGACTCAAATGAGCATTTTAAGATCACTGCAGTTAAAAAAGACAGGCTTGGATCTAATTAAAGTGTGTTTGTTAAAGCAGTACTAAGTAACTCTTGCCCCTAGAGGCCATAAGCGCTGACTACGGAAAGGATTTATTAAGGTAAACACGTTACTTAGTACTGCTTATTAAGATATTAATAAGCAGTACTTAATAGGCGAAGAATAATATGCTTGTGTATGAATAAGCGTCTGAGATAATCCTTTACTGATCTCACAAAAGAAATTCACTTGTTACATTCGGCATTCAATAAGATCACTCAGGGTTTGCAAAACAGACAGGAAATGTGCAAACAGTTCAATGGTAAAAAAAAGAAAAAATCTTATGTAAAATAAGTAAAAGCAAAAATCCTGCTCCGTCTTGCACTGAGGGTGTCTCAGTCTGCCACTGTCACAAAAATGTGACAAAATGTAACAAAAAAATGACAAAAATTTGATAAAAAATGGACAAAAAAAGAATAAAAATGTGACAAAATGTGACAAAAAAATTACAAACATTTGAGAAAAAATGACAAAAATCTGACAAAAAATGTGATAAAAATGTGACAAAAAAATGACCAAAATGTAACAAAAAAAATGATTTGTTTTATACAAAATGGACAAAAAAATTTGACAAACATTTGACAAAAAATGACAAAAATCTGACAAAAAATGACCAAAAAATGACAAAAAATCTGACAAAAATGTGACAAAAAAATGTCCAAAATGTAACAAAAAATGACAAAAATGTGATAAAAATGGACAAAAAAATAACAAAAATGTGACAAAATGTGACGACAAAATTACAAAAATCTGACAAAAAATGACAAAAAAAGTTACAAAAATGAGTTGAATAACCAACAAAAAAATGATGGAAAAAAAATCTGATGACGTGAGGAAAAAGATCCTCTCGGTTCAGGCGGGAGTTAAGAGGTTAAAAGTTAACGAGCACAGCTTCACATAAAGCGATACAAATATTGGTCATATAGAACCACACAACATTTACTCCATAAGAGATCATTTCTTTTAAATTTCTATAATTTATTTGAGGTGAAACAACCAAGTCACTTCCTTTAGTGCTGTCCCACGACCCAACAGTATCAAAACCTGGTCTCTAAGGGTTAATATTATTAAAGTGTATTTTCTATACCCAACTGGAATCAGAAGAAACCAAAGAAAATATCTGAATTCTCAAACTTCTGTGAATGAAATGGTGGAGAATAACATTCCCAGCCGCATGTTTCTTTCATGAGGGAACACAGTAACATGATTAAAAAGTTCAAACACTTACAGTAAGTACGAGACCTGCCTTTGAAGTGGATACGATACTTTGTGGACACGGGGCGGCGGTTCCGCAGATTCGATCGATTCTCCCAGTAATTGCCCAGTCTTTGCAAATACGGTGAGGTTGAAGATGTTTTTCAAAGGGAATAAAGTCATGAGCGCCGTACAGTTTGCAGCGGTGGTCAATATGTCGAGGGCCGGTCTCCCTGACTGTGTGTGTGTCAATGGGAAGATGAAATGAGAAGAAACAACAAAGCCAGGATCCCCGGGGCGCCGCTGCACTGATGCCGAGGCCGGACGGGACCTGAACTCCCCGTGACGTTCCCACCGCGCTAAGTGACTTCTGTGATGTTCTTTCAGACTTACTGTAACACGGATGCAGAGGTAAACATGTTTGAATCCGGTTTATTTCCTGTTTATTTTCAATTTAAAACATTGCAGCAGCCCCTGTCTACCTTTATTTGTAGCTGTGTTTATTCCAAAACTTTGATGCTTGTGCTGCTTGTCTTTGAAGACGTCATGCATGGATAAAACCTGTGTGCTTCGTTCACACAGTTCTGAGTAATTGTGTTTACATTGGCCGCTTCTTCTTCTGCTGCTGTAGCTCTGATCTTTATTTCTTGTATTTTGCAGCATCATAGAAGTAACACGAGCCTCTAATCTGTCACCGTTCTGCACTCAAAGTGTTTGTCACCATTGCCATTGATTCGCTGGAAAAACAAGGTCCGGAAATCCAAGATGGCGGATTGATTTTAGCTCGGCTTGATTTGTGCTTATTCCCCAAAGACGTGTCTGTGTCCGTACTAAATCAGTTTTCTTTTCCGTGTTGTTAAGAGAACTAAAAACATATCTTAGTATGGGAAAACAGTGTAGTTTCTCAGTCATCCAGGTAGTTAATCCAAACTAATATCTTAGTATGGGAAAACAGTGGCCTGTTCCTTTGTGTCAGGGGTCAAGCCGTGAGCAGAGGCACCACCTTCACTCTTCTCGGAGTCCACAAATCATCTGACTTATCCTGGATGCACATGTTGACTTGTTGGTGCAAATGAACATTGGACATATTACGCAATTCAAGTGGAAACACTTTACATAACGGGCCGGTAAGTCCGTGGTACTTACAGTGGTAATTACTAGTAATGACAGTGACAGTGGTACTTACAGTGGTAATTACAGTGGTACTTTTGGGTACTTTTGTGGTACTTACAGTGAAAATTATTAGTAATGACAGTGACAGTGGTACTTACAGTGGTAATTACAGTGGTACTTTTGGGTACTTTTGTGGTACTTACAGTGAAAATTATTAGTAATGACAGTGACAGTGGTACTTACAGTGGTAATTACAGTGGTACTTTTGGGTACTTTTGTGGTACTTACAGTGGTATTTACCAATAATTAGGGTTAGGGGTTAGGATTAGGGTTAGGGAGACACAGAGTTGTCACTGTATCTCTCATTACTAAGAGATACAGTCGTAACTCTTAGTAATGAAGGTTGTACTTCTATTTACTATGGTACTTTGAGTGATAGTTTCTAGTACTTACAGAGATACATCTATGGTACTTATTGGTAATTCAAGGATACTACAGCAGCAATTCATAGGTATTAAATGTGGTACTTCTACATACAGAAGTAATTTCTAGGATTGGATTTGTAGGAAAGCAGCATTAGGGAGTACAACCTTCATTACTAAGAGTTACCACTGTATCTAGAAGTATCGCAGTACATACCTTGTAATTCTCACTATAGCATCCTTTAAGCACAACAATAAGTACCTAGAATAACCACTGTAATTACCACCATAAGCACTACTGTAAGTACCATGCACTTGCCGGCCCGTAATGTAAAGTGTTACCCAAGTAAGTAAGCAAGTAAGTAAGTGTTTTATTGTCATTGTACAAGCGTACAACGGAATAGTGTTCAGGTTTCAGTCCTGCCACTGTTCGTCAACCTGACCCGCATGGCCTTGGAGGACGGACAAACTGTAAATACACAAACTGTTTAAACGTAGTACTAAGCAATTGTTTTCTGGCCAAAGACAAAAAGTTACTCCAGGAAGAATGGGGGTTCCTGCAAATAAACGTTTTTTTCCTCCCACTGTTTAATAATGAATCATTCCCACTTACTACCAGCAGAGGGCGCTCCAGGTCAATTGGCTTGTTGCACGTTGTGGCTATGCTAGCTCCTCTGACCTGAAGGTGTGAGCGCCTGGACTTCCTGTCTGTTTTCTTTTCCTGGAATAATAATCATATTTTCTAAAGATTATGTTGTGGGCGGTGAGTTCCCGGTAGATGATCATTTACTGTGTTCAAATCATGAAGTTCAGATCAGAGACGCCTGTGATCATGAAGGATTGATAGTTTGTCTTAAAGCTAAAGGCTAACATGCTATAAAAATATAGATAAAGGCACTATTTCAAGTTGTGTAATGCATTAACCGCTTAACTCCCACCTGAACCGAGCACATTTTCTCGACGAAAACAATGATGGAAAAGTGGCAAAAATGTCACAAAAATGTCACAAGAAATTGACAAAAAATTTACGAAAAATGACAAAAATGTGACAAAATAATGACCAAAAAATTACACAAATGTGATAAAATGTGATAAAAATGTGACTAGAAAATGGCAAAAATGTGACAAGAAAATTACAAAAATGTGATAAAAAATTGACAAAAAAGGGACAAAAAATTGATGAAAAAGTGGCAAAAATGTCACAAAAATGTCACAAGAAATTGACGAAAAATGACAAAAATGTGATAAAAATGTGATAAAAATTTGACTAAAAAAAAAAAAAAAAAAAGTGACCAAAAAATGACAAAAATTATGGGGAAAAAAATCTGATGACTTTAGCTTCAAGACAAACTCACTGATCCTTACAAACATAAACGTCTCCTCTATGGAAATATTTCTACCAGGAACTCACTGGTCTAAGCTAATCTTAATGGAAATGAATACGAACAGGAAGTACTAGCGCCCACAGCTTCAGCTCAGAGGAACTAGCGTAGCCACATTGTGCAACAAGCCTATTCAAGATCCTGACCTCCCCTGTCTCTCACTCCTTATCCTCTTTTTCTTTACAAAGACATTCAAATAGTCAAACATACAATATCAAAGCTGAGGAAACCCGGAGCATCAGCATCTTAGGACCAGTGGTTCCATCTCCACATAATCGCCCTGTTTAGAACTCATCATGAAAAGTCGACCTCAGCACTTCGAACACCTGTTTATAGGAAGCGGAATGGAAATCCAGGAGAGGCCTATAATCACAGGGATGCGCCGCGCTCGCCGCATACCCCCGTCTTTAAAACCTAATCATAGCTTCCCCCCTCATCTCCATGAAGACAACCAGTACAAGCATTCTCATGTCCCGCGGCCGCCCCCCCCACCCCGTGCCAAAAAAAAAAAAAAAAAAAACGCTTTCCCGGATGCGCGCCGGATCAAATAGTAATTACCCAAGCAAGAGGGAACATGTTTTGGGCAAATCCACGGCAGGAGAAAACCAGGGCGGAGACGGCGCGATGGGCAGATGGTCCGTGTCAGGAAATAACAAGAAAACACACATGACAACTTGTAAAACAGCGCTTTTGGAGGAGTTTAAACGAGCCGTGACGTTTCCTCCGAAGGCGAATGAGGACGCGGAATATGAGAGGGGCAGATTGTGCTTCCCGTGGAGGATTTAGCTGTGTCAATAAATATGTTTAGGGCGAGTTCTGCAAAACGTTTGTGCTTTTACCGTGTGATATTATACTGTGTCTGTGTGAGTCTGTATTAAGGCGAGACGCTGCAGGTGAATATGGAACTCAGGAAAAAAAACCTAAAGGTTCTTCTTGTTAAAGCAGTACTAAGTAACTCTAAGTAACTTAATGGGAGAAAAGCTCTTTACCTTTATGAGGTTGAGCCACTTTCTGTTTTTATGTCAGCTCTGAAACACACTTCTGCTTTGAATTAAGTCAGGGCTTTTTCCTTACTTTTGTGCTGTTGTTTTTGGTCAACAATTATGTTTTTTAAGTGCATAATAAATAAAGATGGATCGGATTAGACAACGTCTTTAGGGAAATACTGAAAAATTACCATCTAAATTGACGAATGTCAGCATTTAAAGCAGAACTATGTAACTCTTGCCCCTATTCACCTTATTCCGGAGGCTCGCGTGGGCGCCGCCATGAATTGTGCCCGCCCTTTTTCTCCTATGTGTTGGACTGGAGAAGTCCACATAAAATAAGTCACTACACGACAACAAAGCCGTTTTTCGGCCGCGCTGAGAAACGGTGCAGTGTCAACTTGTTGGTGCAAATGAACATTGGCCATTTTACACAAATCAATCGACTAAACATCAGATTTGAGCGGAGAATATTTTCCCTCGTTCTCCGTTTAAATGAACGGGCTTCGCGCTCGAACGGAAGTGTCAATACAACGGAAGTGCCGAGACACCGCAAAAAGAGGCAAAAGTGGCAAAAGTGGGCGGGGCGGAATAAGGTGAATAGGCCAAAAGCGCCACTGCAGGTGTCGTAGCATGTTACGGTTTTTTACTCATGAATTGTCCGTCAGAGTAAATACAGCGCTGACAGAAAAGACAAAGGGACAGAGGGATATTGTTCATACAATTACACAATCGAGATCATTTTTTTCACTTAAAACTTGCCTATAAATATTGTTTTAGTGGCGCTAGCCCGAGTTAGCTTTGCCCATTAGCCTGTTAGCTTCTTCTTTGTGATTCCATTAGTGTGTATTGGTGACTCTTCCCCGGTGGCAGAGAAGTTGCAATTGCAGGTTTCTGGCCAGACACACCAGGGGGAGATAAAGAACCCCCAATCATCCCATTAACACTTGTATTACTCCCAGAGCGAAAATATCTAAAATAAAATAAAGATGCTCATACCGATGGAACAAGCATGAATCCCACTTGAAATCTTTGAACTTTTACTTGAAATAATCCAAAATAATCTGAATTATGAAAAAATATGCTTGTTCCATTGGCTATGAGAGGTTTTAGACTGAATCTGCTTAAACTTTAGAATTAATCTCTTAATTCAAGTAGATTTATATAATTTCTTCTGTACTATGATTATTCTCTTTTGAGATTTCAATGTAAAACTTTTGCTGTAAATTACTTAATACTATAAATATGAGAAAATCTGTCACCACATGCTTTCACATAATAATAAGGCATTAACTGTAAATGAACAAAATTGCCTTTATTTACTGATACAAATCTACATAATGGATAGAGACGCCCACACCTGCAGCACAGTGGAGGCGTCACAAGAGGCGCTACAGGAAACAAAAAAGGGACAAACGAGGAGGTATCCGGGCAAGACTCACAGCTGAGACGCACAAGCCTTCCATCCCTACTATTCTACAGGCGAATGGACATTCACTGGAGAATAAGATGGATTATATTCGGCAGCTACGCTCTTGTGGAGCGGAGGGAGCTGTGCAGGAGGAAGAGGAAGGAGGAGCTGATCAGTGCAGGACACCACGCTCTCAAACAGGGACAAACTTGGGAGGCGGTGCACCGTTTTACGAGTACTCTAGTTTCCCCGACCTCCAAACACATGCTGGTCAGGTTGGCCCAAAATGGCGTCGTGTTCAGGACTAACCAACACCTGAACGCAATTTTCACTTTAAGATGACGTTTTTAGTGTTATTTGTGTGTCTTATTTTATGTGTAAAAGTTTATTCATCTCACCTGAAGCGAATTAATGCTTTTATTTCAAGAACCTATTTATGCTAATTAAGAAAATCAGCATAAATTGTCTTAATTCAAGCACATTTTTCGAGTCATTTATAGAGATAAAATAAGACGGCATTTGCTCCAAGACAGTTTGGTTCTGGAAAGTTTGTTTCTCGAGAGGATTTCATGGAAATGGGGTCATTAGTCGCTCATCCGTCTTGTGCGAGCATCTGTCCTGCAGAGGGAGCGGGAGCCTGCCCCGCACCTGTCCCTGGTCTGGAGAGGTCTGCGCCGGGACGTTCCCCTGAGAGCCTCCGCCGCCGCACGCCCCTGATTCTGCTCGCCATGAACCTCCCGACCTAATGATACCGAAGCTCCACATCAGCAGAACCCGCGCTCCCGGCCCGGCTGAGCACAGGAACACGATCCACCGGAGTGAGCCGCCACAGGGCTTCACAGAGAGGAGTCCCAACACGACCACGGAGCAGCACCGGGCGGCATAGGGGAAGGTCAGGAAGTTTAGTCCTTATTTTTAGATTTATTCAGACTACTTTTACACCAAGCTACACCTAGCATTGGGCTTTGCAAACACTATGTCAGACCAACAGCCTAGATTTGATCCATTTGGAGATCAGAACAATCACAATGTATCGGGCCGATACCACATGCTTGTGCTCATACTCGTACTCATTCATGAGGTCCCGATACAAAAAACCGATACCATTTCCTGACTCGTGTCCTGACGAAGACCAGGAGGCGGGACCACATTACACCGCTTTTAGAATCGCTGCATTGGCTCCCCGTGTGTTTCAGGATCAACTTTAAAGTTATTTTAATGGTTTTTAAATGTCTTAAAGGTCTTGGTCCTTCTTATCTTTCAGAACTGCTTTTACCTTATGAACCTTCACGGCCCCTTCGCTCCTCCGGCAGGGGTCTCCTAGTTATTCCTAAAGTCAACAAAAAGACTTTTGTTGACTTTAGGAACGACCCTCGCCTCTGGAACGACCTGCCGGAGGAGCTCAGGGCTGAGGAGAACGTTCATGTTTTTAAGAGCAGCTCAAGACCCACCTTTTTAGCTTAGCCTTTAACTGACTAATCTATTTATTTAATCCTAATACATAAAATGTATATATATGGGAGGTTGTCCCAGGCGCATTGTTTTAAATGTTGTAATCTGTAAAGCACTTTGTGATACCTTTTGGTATGAAAAGCGCTTTATAAATAAAGTTTGATCGATTGATTGACCATCAGCTCTCAGCTGAGGAGAGAGAAAAGAGCAACAAACTGGAGAATTCTTTAGTGTAAATACAATAATCCACATAGAGCTGACTTTAGTACAGACTGCGCTCTCTAAATCAGAGTCTGTGATGGATTTAACCAGAGCTAAATGTTGTTGGTGCTGCAGCGTCTGCAGTGTTTACAACATACAGGCTAACGTTGCTAACTCGCGGCTAACAGTTTTGGCCATTCTGATGCCATTTTATGCCCAGGGGTTTATTCATCTGAAAAAGTCGACTAAAAAGTCCTCAGAAAATCCAAATTAAAGAGATACAGCATATCTCCAAATGTGAAGCCAGATTAATGGTCAGAAACACCTGGCTGGAGGATTAACCTATTGCACATGTTTATTGCATAGACTGTATATATAAATGAACAGCTTCTCCTCACTCCTCCCCGTTTACCATAATGACCACGCTCGTGGGGGAATTCATGGCGGATTTACAGACTCCTCCTCCCCAGCTCTGACGAAGCATGTTCCTAAAAAGGACACAAGGGCGGGATCTTCACTGTAGACTCGGCCCTTGCGTGACGTGTAGCTCGTGCTGCTCCAATGCTAACAGTCCGACCCTCATTAAGTACGAGATTTCTAAAATTATTCTTACAAAAACCAGCCTGGTCCCCTTAATTGTGACTAACCCTAAAGTCCAATGCTTTTCAATGGGGGACTAGCGGCGATATGGAGGTACTATAGCAATGGCGGCCTCCAGTGTTGTGAGCATAAAGCAGAGCAGCCAGCGGCCATTGGTTTATTGTGGTGGGTGAAACCAGAGTATTCGGAGGAAACCTATGCAGACACAGAGAGTAAACTCCACACAGAAAGGCTTCATCGGGGTTTGAACTCAGGACCTCCTTGCTATGAAGCACGAGCGCTAACCACTGATCCACCATCACGAGCCAATTAGTTTAGTTTAAGTGCGCAGAAGTGCACAAATTTTACATTCATCTTATCTTCCAAAATTCATACAGTGTGGAGGCTCAAAGTCGAGTCGGCTGAAGCAATTAGCTTATAAGTGCCGACCCCATGTTCAATTCAGTGTACATTTACAAAACATAATCAATTATTGGGTCTAGATCACATTGACTTTTGATGCAAGTCCTTCTTGAGCTAAACAGATTTTGAACTATACATTCGTCAGTTTTAAGCTTCACACAAAATTTGCCATGAAGAGTTTTTAAAGACATAACATTTGTACATTTTGTAGAATGAACCAAAATAAACAGAACACTTGGTAGGACGAAGTATGTCTAAAAAGAGTTACTACGTCATTAATCTGACTTAATTCGAGATTAATCACAGGTTTACACTGTAGTTCTTACTAATGTTGGTTCCAATAGTAATCTGGTGTTTCTAATTATAAAGTTCAAAATTATTTACATTTTTATCACGCGTTTGACTTGCGTAGGCACAGGCATATTTTGGTCTATTGTAATTCTCTTGGTCCCGCTGCTTCCCTGTTGTCATTCCCATCTCCACTACATTTTTTTTTCTTCCTTTTTTCCCTGTATAGTGTGGTGCGTTAAAAGCTGGGGTGTAAAATGGGCCAGTTGTGAGTTGGCGATAGCCCCCACTCACCCAATGACTCCCCCGTGTGGCACTTGGGTCAAAAACTTTGCTCACATCAGGTCCAGATCCTCGACCAAATCACAATAAAAGTTTAAATTCTGAGCCTGGAAGTCACTGTCCCCCAAAGCAGCACGAGCCCGACAAGATGAATGTTTCAAGCGCCTCAAATCTTGGGACAAATCTGCCGCCCCAGCCTCTCCCATCACCTCCTCCTCCTCTTCACCAGGCCAGGCCCCACAGAGAGCAAACCGTCCTAAACCAATCCATCATGTCCCCCCTTCCTTTTACGAGGCAGATTGTGTCAACATCAGCGAATCAACGCGCCTTAAGCTCCGCAATCCCTTTGAATCGGACATAATAACCTGGATATTTCCATTCTTTTGAAGCGCCGAAAGATCTCATTAAACTTCGCGGGATTGAAAACAAGGCGATTACTGTGAAGCTTTGGGGGGAGCGTCGGTGGCACGGAGCCCTGCGGAGGAGCCGGGTGGCCTGTTATCTGCCGGAGCGTTGCCGTTTCAAAGCGCGCGCCACATCAAACGCAAATATTGGCGGATAATGACGGCAAAACAGTGAGCCGGCGCTGCGTTACCTGCGCCGTCGTCGGGGGAATCACGGAGGACACGAACACGACATGGAAGCCGTGTTTATGGAGCTGCTGTTTCTCAAGTGGAGAATCAAAGCGGAGAGGAGCGACCGGGCTTAACGTAAGCAGTCTGAGGGAGCCGTTACATTATTAAAGGCATCCGGAGAGAGGGTTTGGGGGGCGGGAAAATGTAGGCAATGTTGTGATTTCAGGTTGGGAAAAGTGAATGATCATTGTACATTATGTGACGCCGTATTGTTATTGAAGAGCAGATTTAAGGAGAGACACTACAGGCAAAACTCAATTTTTTCAGTTTTCAGGTTTTGGGCCAAATTGGTCTCTGAACATATAAGCTTTCACCCGGAAACAGAAAATATACCTAATCTTCACAATAACATGTTCAAATATTGCGCTGATTCAATGTTCCCCCATAGACGTATATGGGAGAACACAATTTCAAAGGCCTTTTTCTCAAAACACATTTTTCTGACATTGTGGCGACACTATGTCCACGTCAGTCGGACCTAAAGACTTCAAATTTTACAGCCTTGGACTGAACAATATTTGGAAGATTTTTTCAGAGGGATTTTTCATTATCTAATCCCTAGCCCCATTTATTGAGTTTTGAATGTCAAAAAATAAGGCAAATTTGTTTTGTTTTTTACAAAATTTTCCACTAAAAAACAGATTATTTTAAAAATAAACAAGAAATCCAAAATCCCCTCTGAGAAAGTCTTGGCAACTCATTTATCAATAAAATGAAACCATAAATTTCAACGTAGCTCTATCCATTATTCAGATTTCGTCGCCGAAAAGATGGGAAACTTGGGGCATTTTTAGGCATAAAACACCTTGTTCTTATATGAAAAGAGAAAATGACCGAAAACTTGCAATGTTTTTTTTTCTCACATTTATGCCAGTGATCTACAGCAAAAGTTTCAAATTGATATCTGTAAATATAAATTTTTTCCCTATTCACCTGCAGTGTCTCGCCTTAAATGGAGAATTGAAACTATGACAGAAACTTCATTTTACTACAAAAGAGTTTGAAGGGTTTTTATTCTCCCAGACATGGCTTTTTTAGAGCTATGTTAGAATATCTAATTCCCAGCCTGATTGATTGAACTTTTAACAGGAGGTCGACGGATATACTGCTCCGATATTTGAGGATTTTTACAATTGATAGAGTGATAAAAACTTCTTGTTTTTTTTTTGCATTGGAAAGGGTGATGTCAGGGCTTTAAAACGTGCCCTCCCACAACTCCCTCGGCCTCAGAGGAACAGAGAAACATCGCAATGAAAATGGGTTAACTACAAGTTTGTTAAGGCAGAACTCTTGCCCCTAGAGGCCATAAGCGCAACTGCAGGTGTCGTAACAAGTTGCGGTTTTTCTACTCATTAATTGTCCGTGAGAGTAAATATTACACTGACAGAAAAGACAAAGGGACAAAGGGATATTGTTCATCCAGTTACACAATGGAGATCATTTTTTTCACTCAAACTTGGCTGTAAATACTGTTTAAGTGGTGCTAGCCCACAGTTAGCTTTGCCCGTTAGCATGTTAGCCTTGTCTTTGTGATTCTATTAGTGTGTATTGGTTGCTCTGGTCCGATTGCAGTCAAATTGCAAACATGGTTTTCTGTCCAGAGACACCAGGGGGAGATGAAAGACCCTCCAATCATCCCATTAACACTTGTATTACCCCCAGAGAGACTACGGAAAGGATTTATTAAGGTAAACAAGTTACTTAGTACTGCTTTAAAGGGGCTAGATGCAAGTTTGCCATTTTATACTCACTACTGCCACCTCAGGTCACACATGTAACTGCACCTTCTATATTAAGCTCGTGCTTGACGGCACTTCAGACTTGAATTAACAGGATTTTAGAGGCAGTTGTGGTGAACAGGTCTGAGCCCATTCTACACATTAGGACATTATTGGAACATGTGGGGGAGGAAAATACACTATTTTAACATTTTTAAACTCTGTATAGTCCCTTTAACCTCCACAATTATAGTTTTGATCTCCGCGGTAAATGCTCATGCTAATGGCAACTAATCAAAGCCGGGCCATAAACTATGATTGAATCACCTAAAGTATTCTTTAAATTTTATTTATGTCTTTACAGGATTATAGACAAAAATATCGAAAATATCGGCCGTACATATCGGCATCGGCTTTAGAAAACTGTACTCTACTGCAAAATTAGATTTTTTTTATATTTTCAAACAAGATCCAATATCCCCTCAAAAAATCTTTGTAACTAATGCATCAACAAAATAAAACCATAATTAAACCAATTAATCATATTTTGTCAACGAAAATAATATATATATAATATATGAATTTCAGGCAGTGATATACAGCAAAAGTTTCAAATTGATATCTCTACATTTTATTTGCTTCCCTTGTCATCAGTGGTGTCTCACCTGAACCCACAAAAGACAAGAAATGTCTCAAAATGTGTAGAATTGTAAAGCTGTGACTATAAAAGGTCTCCAAAAAATAAACTCATAAATTTAAACCTGGCTCATATTCAGATTCCACAGCGACAAGGCAATTCTTACGCCTATAATTCCATTTCCATTTGAAAATATTACATGAAAGAAAACCTGCAAAGCAATTCTTTCCTTACATTTGTCAGCAAAAGATTTCAAAGTGACATTTCTATTTCATTTTTCCACCACAAGTGTCCAAACTTAAAAGCTGTGCAGTTTTAAAAATGGCAATATAACTGTTCTGTCCCTTCAGGCAAACGTCTGTTTCACTTCCTCCATGAATGAACCTGATCCCGACACCTCCAGGCGTGAACGCACACTCACTATAAAGATATACAAAGATCGTCCGTGCAGTACATCGAACGGGGAAGAGAAACTTTCATTCAAAAGAGAACAATTCCTCCAAGTGAATGTCCCCAACCATGAAAATAACAACTGCTCCGAACGATGTGACATAAACATGTGATACTGAGGCTCATAAAAAGGCGCTGGTGCAGAATGGAGAGTCCAGAGAATAGGCATTGTTCGAAAAGTTATATTTCCAATTTCTAAAGTTGTTTAAATGCAGCACAGGCTCCATGTGTAGCTTCACGCAAACAGTTGGACACAATGGAGGGACCTTTGTGAGTGCGTTGGTGGAGAGAAATCGGCAAAAGAGAGACTTGTCCCAGTGACAAAACAGGAAGATAAGAATGTGAAAGGAAAGTTTGGAAAAAGTTTGGACCACGACATTTGAAAACTTGAAACTGAATGACGAGAAATGTTAATTCAAGACATCCGTAATTATCAAACACAATGAATCCGAGCTACTAGAGGTCGAGCGATGTGGGTTTTTCTAAAGCCGATGCTGATTTATGGGGATTTTCATTGGACGATGCCGATATTTTTAACCAATATTATCAAATGTCTGTAATCCTGTAAAAACACAAATACATGGTCACTTCAGCAGTGGCTGATTTTATTTTATTACTTCAGGTGATTCAATCATAGTTTCTGTTCCAGCTTTGAATCGTTGCCGTTAGCATTAGCATAGTAGCTTGTTGCTACCGCGGAATTTAGCGCAGCGATTAAAACTTACTCAGTGATTGGATTCTCCAGGTTCTGCACTGCAAAAAGTATATATAGTATATAAGTAAATATCAAGCATAGGCTTACATGACTTGAATTGAGGAAATGTAACCTGTTTTTTTCGGTTTTCACTCATTTAGACACTTTTTCTGATCGGCCCAAGTTTGCTTTGCTTGTTTGAGGACATTTCAGACCAGTTCTACTGTAAATCTCGCTTGAAATAAGAAAGTAAAATTGCCAATGAGATAAGAACAATTTTCTTTCCCCATTGGCAAAGAAAATGACCTGAAATAAGGACGAAATGTATCGAAACGAGTCAGAAACATCTCAGAACAAGTGAAATAATCTAGGACAAATGCCCAACAACAACTTAACTCATCAAAACAACTAAAATTTGGATTATTATGCTCAAATTGAGATGTTTATACTGATCTAGTTAATTACTTTTTGCAGTGTGAGCTTCGAAATGACAAGCAGCATGTCCATATAGACTGAGTTTTGGTCGGTGAAACTTGTGTTACTGTTTAAAGCAGTACTAAGTAACTTTTGCCCCTAGAGGCCATGAGCGCAACAGCAGGTGTCGTAGCAAGTTACGATTTTTTTACTCACTAATTGTCCGTTAGAGTAAATACTACGCTGACAGAAAAGACAAAGGGACAGAGGGATATTGTTCATCCAAGTTTAAGTGGCGCTAGCCCGCAGTTAGCTTTGCCTGTTAGCCTGTTGGCTTCTTCTTCACGATTCCATTAGAGTGTATTGGTGACTCCGACCCGGTGGCAGTCAAGTTGCAATTGTGGTTTTCTGGCCAGAGACACCGGGGGGAGATGAAAGACCCTCCAATCATCCCATTCACACTTGTACTTGTACCCCCACAGGGACTACGGAGAGGATTTTTTAAGGTAAACAAGTTTCTTAGTACTGCTTTAACAAATTTGTGGCTAACCAAGTTTCACCATGAAGTCTTTTTAAATCATTTTAGGTCCTGGAGATTTCTGCTTTTATCAGTGTTAGATCGGCCGATAGCTGAAATTGTAAAACACCCAAATATCAACTCGATATATCGGCCGGCTTTTATATATGCTGACCTCTACTACATGTATGTGTGGTTGCAAAGATACAGTTTTATTTTACTTTGAATGGGCTCAGATATTTGGAGTTATTCTCAAAAATCTAAAACAGTAAAAATGCTCAAATAAACTAAACTAATAAACAATTAGTAAACTATTAGTTACCCATTGTTCATGTTTTTCCTTGAATCATAAAGCATTCATTTGAGTGATGTCACACCTGCCTAGAGGTTCCATCAAACATAACACAACTCTAATAAGGGCTGAGACATACAGCAAAGCTTGATATATTAATAATTTAATTTAATCACACTGTTCCATTCGTCCTCGGAGGTCGAAACCCAGGACTGAGAAAGTATTTTTTTGAGTTTCAGTTTTCCAGTTTTCTTGTCAGAATCAGAAAGTGCAGTAACAGTAAAAAAGTATGCTGTGATGTTGGTAAAAATCTGACAAAATATAGCCCTAACTTACTTGTTCTTAAACCCGGACAGTGTTTACAATCTGATGAACAGCGAGGTCTCGTGAAAACACCTGGTGAGTCCGTGTTTAAACCGTCTCGAGTGTGTAAACCGTAAAGCCCGTCTCCGTGAGGGTCACAAAGATGAAAATCACTCTCGCACTCGAGCTAAACATCCACAACCTGCACTTCCTCCTCCTGACAGGGCAAATCCGTGTCCTTCAAAGGCTTTTCTAAATCTAAAAAAAACAGGTCAAGGCTGCAGACGCTGGAAATGAAAGCTGGAGAGAGCTCACATTTTTAACGAAGCTGAAGGAGGATGATCTGCTGAGAAAAGCAAAATAACAGATAACACACTTTGTTCAAAGAAGCTGCGCGTCAGGTAGAGCGGCGCTTTCACACTGAGACGCCTTTTAGAAGAGTATGTTACCTTACTTGTTATTTAAACTGATGTAAGGACATGAGGCATTGGTATGAACTTACAGCAGGAGCGTCGACTTATAGATATTTGCCTGTTGAATTTTGTATTCAAGATAAGATAAGATAAGATAAGATAAGCCTTGTGGTCCATTAAAAACAAAATAAAAGGACCAGACGAACACAAAGGCTGTATCCGAATGTCCACACTATTCCCTAACCCCTCATTCACTACATAGGCCCGCACTATATAGGCACTATATACTGTAGTCACTGATTCTGTTGGCGATTCAGACGCAAGCCACGACTTTCTCCGAGCTGCGTGACGTCACGCGTGCTGCGGCTGCAGACATGTTTTTTTATTATTATTTTATCTGAATTTATTTATTGTTACAAACGTTTATTTTATGAAACAGAACGACTGTTTTGGTACTTTTACAGGCGTTACTATCATCACAAAAAAAGGAAAAAAATATATATATCACCCCAGGGTTAGCTCAAAAGATGTGCCGAAAGTCGGTCAGAGCCCGGTGTCCGAAGCGCCAGCAGATTGAGTGACTACATCTGCTAAAAGTTCGCGAAACTCCGGGAATAAAGTATTTCTGCGATAAAGACCAACCAGACTCATGAGACAGTGGAATATTTATGGATTAATACGAGTCAGATACGCTTTATTTCACATGGATTTTACATAAATGGCTTGGATTATTCGAGAGGAAGCTATCGGTCATTTAACAGCTCAAGTTAAAGGTAAGCAGCTAACGTTAGCATCTTTTCACCGTAAACGGTTATATTTTGGTCGTTTATTCATGACAAATACGCAACACACGACTGAAACAGCTGATTTACTTCAGTCGTGTTGTTTAGTTCAAAGACCTGTCGCTGTCAGGCTCTTCTCCGACTCTCGCGATGCATTGTGGTCTATATTGACCCGTTTAGTGACCATCGATGCTCACTACTTTTCGAGATGCATTGTGGGAAATTTCGAGTGGACTACTTTTTTCTCTCTGGACATTCGGACACCCCTACAAAATGGCGTGAGCACTACATAGTCACTATATAGTCACTATATAGGGAATAGTGTGGACATTCGGATACAGCCAGAGACAGTCATGCCAGTGTCTCCACAAGTCTGAGTGATAATGTGTCACACTCTATTTAAATTCGTGAGGGACACTATGATTTCATTTTCAGTTCATGTTCTGACCATAAATCCACTTTACGGCCTGTAAAGTGTTCACTCTGACATTGACAAACATTTCTGTGGCACTTGAGCATCTTGACTTCCTCAAAAGAGCATGCCAGGCATCATAATAGGCCACCTGCAGCAGGCACACGCTGGCTTCCTTATAATGAGTCCGGAGGTGAGTCATGAACAGGACGCTGTAAAGGTGCGTTATGCAACTTTTTATGCAAAATAAGAAGTTGGTATTTGTGCATATTTGACCTTGTAGTGACCCAGTGGCTGTGAAAGCTCCAGGATCAACAGTTTTGTGGGTTTTCTGGTGAGAGGCTCTGTCTGCAGTGAAAACCTTCCAAACAATTGATCCCGGAGCATCATGGAAAGTAAAGGCGCCATGCGGACCACTCACACAGCCACTGGGTCACTACAAGGTCAAATATGCACAAACTTTCACAATAAAAATAAATAAAGACATGCCAGGTTCATGGGGCTCACATTGTGAAAGAGTGGATCAGAGTCCAGATCTTCACCCCATTGAGAATCTTTGGGATGTGCTGGAGAAGGCTTTGTGCAGCGGTCGCACTCTCCCATCATCGACACAAGATGTTATGGAGAAAAACAAGGCCGTGGGAACCAAGGGTGCTGAGGGCGCTGCAGCACCCCCTGGTGGATAGTTTGTGAACTGCGGGCAATATTAACCCCTTAACTCCCACCTGAACCGAGCACATTTTCTCCAGCTTTACCCCAATCCAAAAGCTTCTGGAAAAAAGGTGTGAAAATAGCGAAAAAACAGACGAAAACAAGGATGAAAATGTGAAAAAAGTGAGAAAACATTGACGGAAAAGTGACAAAAAATTTACAAAAAATTAAAAAAAAAATGGACAAAAATGTGAGTAAATTGTGACGAAAAATTTACAGAAAATGGACAAAAACGTGATAAGAATTTGACAAAAAAATTTGAATAATTTGACGAAAAAGTGACAAAAAATTTACAAAAAATGACAAAAATGGACAAAAAAGTGATAAAAATTTGACGAAAATTTTACAAAAAAATGACAAAAATTGACAAAATTTTACAAAATTTTACAAAATTTTACAAAAAAGTGAGAAAAATTTGACGAAAAATTTAGAAAAAATGACAAAAATGACAAAAATGACAAAAATGGACAAAAAAGTGAGAAAAAATTGACGAAAAAATGAGAAAAAATGGACGGAAAAGTGACAAAAAATGTACGAAAATTTTACAAAAAGGTGAGTAAATTGTGACGAAAATTTCACAAAAAAGTGAGAAAAATGTGACGAAAAATTTAGAAAAAATGACAAAAATGACAAAAATGGACAAAAAAGTGAGAAAAAATTGACAAAAAAATGAGAAAAAATGGACGGAAAAGTGACAAATAATGGACAAAAAATGACAAAAATGGACAAAAAAATGACAAAAAAGTGATAAAATTTGATGAAAAAATGAGAAAAAATGGACGAAAAAGTGACAAAAAATGACAAAAATTGACAAAAATTTGACAAAAATGTGACGAAAAAAATACAAACAATGTACAAAAAAGTGATAAGAATTTGACAAAAAAATTTGAATAATTTGACGAAAAAGTGACAAAAAGGTCACAAAAATTTGACAAAAATGAGACGACTGCCCAGCAAAAAAAGTGATGAAAAAACATCTGATGTGAGGAAAAAGATCAATTTAGTTTTGTAGGTCTTTCAAATGAGGTGTACAGGATTTGGTAAAGCTGAACTGGAGAAAATGCTCTCGGTTCAGGCGGGAGTTAGAGGTTAATAAATAGGATTTATGCACAGAAAAAGTATTTTGGGGGTACATTTTGTCCCTCAGCGCCCCCTAACTAAAACATCTTCCCACGGCTCTGGAGAAAAATATATGCGACACTGGATCTTTTGACATTACAGAAGCTTATTGTGCTGTAATCAAACACCAGAGAGAGGGACCTGTGTTTTCTGTTTGTTTTCTTGTCTTTACTTTTGTTAAGTTCTGGAAAAATGGGCCCAAATGTACGAATTAAGACAAAAGAATGAAACATTACAGCGCCTACATGGAGGAAAAGTATATTATTTTAAAGTTCTGGATAAGGAGAGATAAACACCACATCCTCTTCCACAATAGCGACTTCCCCGTGGCCCACTCTGTCTCCGAAAAGCCGCTGATACGTTTGCTGAAGGATTGTATGGCCCACAGAATATGATGTCCCCGTTCTTATTTCCTTCGCATGGGCGGCATTCACTCGCGGCTATTGTGACACAGCGCGGATTGTTACTCTGCTTTATTTGCTGCATGGATGCACAACAATTATTTATATGTAAATGGGAATGATTCGGGGGTGCAGTCGGATGGAATTCAGGGAGAGACGCTGCTGTAAAATGGTGGACATGACTTCACCAATAGTTAGGGACAGTGTTACACATGTGCAAAGTAAAGGGACTGATAAAAGCTTTGTTTGTGCGAACTTTTAGTGTGGGATTTGCAGATATTCCTTTCTCACTGTTGTATAACGACACAGAAAGCTCCTTAACCTTAACTGTCAACTTAATGGGCCATAATACGGGTCACAAACACAAGCAAGTCACAAACAGAGCATTAAAGGTCCTAAATCCTGCAAAATCGACTTTTTTAGCCATGTTGTAATGCTATTTCCTTATGAAAAACACCCCCAGAGTGTTTTTGGCTTCATTCACGCAGTTTTAAGCAGCAGCAAAGTAGCACGACCACGCCCCCTCGGACTAAAACAAGAAAAGAAACGCAATAATACGTATTTATGAAATGTCCAGATAAGTTTTTGATTGTCATTTATTTCAGTTCTGCTCATCACAAAGCTACCACAATCACACATGAGGTGGATTAGAGCAGTGGTTCCCAAAGTGAGATGTTGGGTGGGGGTCCACAAATGATTTCAAGATGAAACAAAAAGAAAAATGCTACTGTTTTTAGTGTAAACCAGCCTCTAAATGAGTGAAATCCATTCATTTATTAAAAAAATAAACTGTTTAGAAACATGTTATTTTCATTATGTAAGAGGCAATAACTTTATACAATGGGGGTCCCGAGTTGTTTTTGTGTCCATTTTGGGGTCCCAGCCAAAAAAGTTTGGGAACCCCTGTATAAAGAGTGTATAGTTTTGTCATTTAAAAAAATACGCAAAAACTAGTTTTTCCGTTTTTGACACTCAGTGTGTTAAAAAGTAGGGATGCACCGATCCACTTTTTTGAGCTCCCGATCCGATATTTTTGACACTTCATCTGGCCGATACCGATCCGATACAGTCTTTTTGTATTATTATATTTTTACATGATATATACAGTATCATTATATATTACTGCCTGTGGATATTACAGTAGTTTTACCAGTTTTTTTAAACATGCAGGAGGTTTTGGCTTTAGCTTTAATCTTGAATTACAAAGTTTTTCAGAAGCAGGTGTCGTAGGCAAATTCATTCATATCCTCCTGTGTGATGTGGATGTTGTTCTGTTATGATCGATCGTACAGTTTCTGTGATTTTATTTTGCAGCCTCTGAATTCTGTTTTGAAATGTGTCTTGTGGGCACTGACTTATGTGCAAGACACAATAATAAGACTAAATCAAATCAAATTAATTAAATCAGTATCCTAGCTTAGCGACAGCATGAAGGCCGTGAATCTGCGGTCGTGGATCTGCAGCGGCTCCAGTCCGCAGGTACCACTGTGCTGTGATAAACCAATGGCCGCTGGCTGCTCTGCTTTTTGGCCACAACACTAGAGGCCGCCATTGCTGTAGTACCTCCATATCGCCGCTGGTCTCCCATTGGAAAGCATTGTACTTTAGACACGTTAAAAACAACTTAGACGCCTTTTAACTATCTAGAGCTACATGTTCCTCCTGAGATAACGCTGGGTTAGTTACAATTAAAAGGACCAGGCTGGTTTTCGTAAGAAGAATTTTTGAAATCTCGTACTGAATGAGGGTCGGACTGTTAGCATTGGAGCAGCGCGAGCTACACGTCACGCAAGGACGGAGTCTACAGTGGAGACCCCGCCATTATGCCCTTTTTAGGAACATGCTTCATCAGAGCTGGGGAAGAGTCTGTAAATCCGCCATGACTTCCCCACGAGAGTGATCATTATGGTGAACGGGGAGGAGTGAGCAGAAGCTGTCCATTTATATATACAGTCTATGCGATAAACCTCGAAACGCTGCGGTGCGGTTGTATCGAACCCGTCCAGTCATCAAATCCGATCCAATCCGATACTCTAAAAAAGCCTGATCGGCTACTGATACCGACACTGAACATCGGATCGGTACATCCCTATTAAAAAGTACCCGTTTGGCATCAATATATCAAGACTGTTGTATCGCTCGGCCTCTCCCCATCCAAAATCCAGTCCAGTCGTGACCCCCCAATCATGACTCAACGGAAAACTACAGCTAAATCAGCGTCGTGTGTGCTGAGCTTAAACTGTCTCTATAGGTGTCACACTAACATCAAACCTGCGACTATTTGGAATAATTTGCCTTGTTAGCGCCTCTGTCTGCTAATCAAAATTTGTTGCGGCTCCAAAACAAACCCTTTTAACAAAATGCCTTCAAAGTTCAGCCCGATCCGCTTTGAAAAGTACCACGTTCCCATAAGCTTCACTTTCTTTGCGAAACATCTTTTCAATGGCCATAATTTCCAGCCTGCATCGAGCAATTAACCGGCGGGCTGCGCGTCTGAATGCTACCTCATTACGCCTCATTATATAGCCTGAAATGGGTCTTGATTCACGGGGGGGAAAAAAAAAGCGTCAGTAATCAGAAAGCGAGAGAGGGAGTGAGGCGGCTTCCGGAGATTGTGGCGGCGATAGGGGCATGTGCGCGATGGCTGTCAGGCGTGGAGGAACAAAGAGGAACGATATAGGAAAAGATGAGCCTCCGGAGTTCGCCTGGAGATGGGAGATAAAAAAAAAAAAGAAAACAACAAGCCCGCAGCCCAGCACGCTCCGACGCCGTACTATTGATGCTGGCACTCCGGAACAAACAGGCGGAAGAGAAAGATCATTTTACAAGCGCTGCCTCCCCCCCCCCCGAGTGTCTGCCAAAGAGGAGTTAGAAGTCTGCAAACAGAAAGCGATTTCCTGTGCAGCGAAGGAGCGCAGACAGACACCGATTCTGCAAACACTTTGTACGTTTCGTTTACGCCCCAAAAATCCCCAACACCGGGCTGCTGATATTCAGAAAGCAATCGAGTAAAACTTCTCACGAGTGAAAAGACAGTTATGTTAGAGATAAAACTAAACGTGTACATGCTTTTCAGTCATGTGACTTTTGTTGTTATGGTGGCCATTTTGAATACCGAAAAAGAATTATGCAGTACTGTAGCATGCA
Organism: Gobius niger; assembly: GCF_951799975.1. Lineage (NCBI taxonomy): Eukaryota > Metazoa > Chordata > Actinopteri > Gobiiformes > Gobiidae > Gobius > Gobius niger. The sequence goes on along the minus strand of NC_136852.1, from coordinate 5,083,110 downwards.
ACAATATCTCTACTCTAAGACAACTGACTGACAGTGGCATTTTTATGTACTCGTAATCATTGCTCAAGAAGATAACAGTAAAAACACGGCCCCAAAGACACATGTTTATGTGTTTAAGATGCTCAAGACGCTAGCATGCTACCGGTTAGCATTTAGCCTCAACAGCTCAGCTGTCGATTGTGGAACCGCCTTGTCCGCCTACAGGAAGTCAGAATTACTTGGAAGATTTTTAATTGGGATAGAGGTCATAAACACCCCTGGTCCAAAGAGGTCCTCCAAATATTGTCAAAAGTGGAATTACAATGCATCACTGTAAAACAACAACTCCGAGGAAATTGTTATCTGATATTCATGAGGAGGAATGGAAAGTGGAAGTGTTAAAGAAAATGAAGCTCAGAAGAATTGCTTTGTTCAGGATTCAATGTAATAATCCTGAGGTTTTTTTGGCTCTTGTCTGGATTACTTTATCACGCATTTGGGCTCTGATTAATGAAATTATATTTCTTAATAATCCTCTTGGGGCCAGAGGTTTTATGCTGGCGGGCCGGATTTGACGTTGCCTACCCCTTCTTTAGGTTTTAAATGCAGTATCCAAACACTTACTACATTTCTATACATGCTTAATCACTTTGCTTTTTGTTCTGATCATGCGTAACACAGTCTGCGAACATTTTGATGAATAAAGTAAAATAAAAGGACAAAAGTTAAACTCTCCTGGGTGATCTCCCTTTAAGTTGAATAGATACACGAGCGTCTTCGAAAAATACGTCGCTCTCTGATGTTAAACTGGTCTCCTCTGTGTAAACCCTACGCCCTGCTGTGAGCTTTGACCCGGATAATGCGACATCCTTTTGGGTCCCACTCGTCGTGAAAGTGCCGTCTTACCGTCGTCCATGTCGGGCACGATGTTGACGCGGGCGCTGGGGTGCAGCGGGCCCAGGCGACCCCCCATGGGCATGCTCAGGGTGACGTTGAAGCTCTCCTCGTCCTCGTACAGGGAGTCGTCGATGATCAGCACGCGGCACGGCTTCTCCAGCTCGCCGCGGTCGAAGCGCAGCAGGCTGTGGTGGTCCTCCGCCCGGGAGATGTAGTCCGAGTACGAGAGCACGGTGGTGGGCACGGTGCCGGTGGCCGACACTGGGGGGAGAAGGGAGTTTAAATGACTGGAAATGGCCTGTGTGGAAAAATAACTTCAATTCAACACATTCTACTCACAGATGTTGTTCGATAAATACATTTAAAGCAGTGGATTGTCATAATAATGCTTTTGGAAGAAGACCTAACATATTTAAACCTATGTCCCGCTCACAACAAAGTCTTAAAGGGACTATACAGAGTTTAAAAATGTTAAAATAATGTATTATGTATCCCCCTACATGTTCCAGCCATGTCCTAATGTGCAGAATGAGCTCAGACCTGTTCACCACAACTGCGTCAAAAATCCTGCACTGTCACTCAAAAAGGTGTTAATCTGGGTCTGAAGTGCCGTCATGCACGAGCTTAATATAGAAGCTGCAGTTACATGTATGGCCTGAGGTGGCAGTAGTGAGTATAAAATGGCAAACTTGCATCTAGTCCCTTTAACCTCTTAACTCCCACCTGAACCGAGAGGATCCTTTTTCCTCACGTCATCAGATTTGGGTATTCAACTCATTTTTGTAACTTTTTTCTCACATTTTTGTCATTTTTTTTGTCACATTGTGTCACATTTTTGTCACATTTTTGTCATTTTTTTGTCAAATTTTCATCACATTTTTGTATTTCTTTTTTGTCATTTTTTGTCATTTGGTCAATTTTTTTATCAAATTTTTGACATTTTTTTGTCACATTTTTGTCATTTTTTTGGTCAAATTTTTAACACATTTTTGTCAATTTTTGGTCAATTTTTTTTATAAATTTTTTGTCATTTTTTGTCATTTTTTGGTCAAATTTTTATCACATTTTTGTCATTTTTTTATCACATTTTTGTCACATTTTTGTCACATTTTTGTCATTTTTTCGTCAATTTTTTATCAAATTTTTGTCACATTTTTGTATTTTTTGATAATATTTTGTCACATTGTGGTAATTTTTTTGTCATTTTTTGTCACATTTTTGTCATTTTTTTGTCCATTTTTTGTCAATTTCTTGTGACATTTTTGTGACATTTTTGCCACTTTTTCATCCATTTTTCGTCACTTTTTTGTCAATGTTTTCCCACTTTTTTCTCACATTTCCATCATTGTTTTCGTCTCAGTTTCGTTGCTATTTTCACAGCTTTTTTCCAGAAGCTTTTGGATTGGGGTAAAGCCAAACTGGAGAAAATGTGCTCGGTTCAGGCGGGAGTTAAGAGGTTAAGTCAGGTCAGAGGCGTAAAAGTGTGTAAACAATCACTGAACTGCATCACCAAAGCATAATTAAATGAACTCTAATTAAAATGAGAGTAAGCTCTAACACTTTAGCTTTGATTACCGCGCCATTCCCTGTGGCGTTGTTTCAAAAAGCTTCTGCAAAGTGAAAAGATCCAGTGTTGCATTAATTCTCCTTTTCTTTTATTATATTCATTATGTCTTCTTGAGCAACAAATTTTAGTTTTTTGGTTTCTTTTTGAAAGACACTAGGTAAAAACAAACAAAACTGTTCAAATACCTTACGCGTTTTCTTTCAAAAAGAAACCAAAAAACTAAAATTTGTTGCTCAAGAAGACATAATGAATATAATAAAAGAAAAGGATTCATTATAATCATATTTAATCTTGTTCCTCTGCTTCATGGAGCTGCTCCACATGAACAAAGCTCAGAGCTGACCCTTTGGCAGTGAATTTACATGATTTGAGGCTCTTTCAGACGGTCAATAGAAGTTTGGATGATTTTAGTTTCTCCTTTTCATTTTTATTTAGTCTTATTGTAATCGACTAAAATATCTGAACATTTTAGTCATAGTTTTAGTCTCATGAAAAACTTTAAATTTAGTTTTAGTCCAATTTTAGTCATCAAAAAATATCACTTTGACTAAAATTAAGACTAAATATTTTAGTCGACGAAATTAACGCTGGAAATCTCAGGACGATCCGTGTCAAATGAGAGGGAAAAGTCGACTTGTAAGGTAAGACATGCTCAGCTTTTGCCAAAAACTATAAAACTGCTGAAATATTTATTGGAAAATTCAGTATTCAAACCTGGACTCTGGATTTGTGTTGCTGCAATATTTATATTTATGGAAGCAGTCATTTAAAAATAAACATTAATACATTCATAGATGTTAAAAAAAGAGCTTCTATTATTATTTTTAGTTGCACTGTATTCTGGATATTGCTTTTGACTACGCAGTGCACATTTACATTGTTAAAAAAAAAAAGCATGAAAAGAACTTCTAGTCAGTAAAGCACAGTGAGTATTGTAAGGTCTAAGAACAGATCCTGTTCTTCTTCCCCGCAGGGACCGAACCAAACGGGAACATCAAGTATTTCAAAGCACAGGAGCCACTTTTCTTTCCGACAGCTCTGACAACGCTCTTCTTTACACCAGGAGGACGTCCAGCCCAGCTCCCCTCCGTCCTCCGCCTTAACCCAGATACACTTTCTCAGTGTGACTCCTCTCTGCTCCGGGCTGAGCTCCTCACGGGGCTGTGAAGGTTCCGGGGTCCAGCTGTCAGAGGCCCATGATGCAACTCCGCACAACCATTGCCCACCTCTGCAACACCGAGCACTGGGCAGCGCTTATGTGCCTATATGTGCATACTGTCATTGTGCCTCTGGGCAAGACACTTCATCCGCATAAGTCCAGTCATAGCAAGTGGTTGCATCAGAAACCGTATCGAGAACGAAAAGCAAAACACAATGAGTGAAAGTGGACACCCCTGACGTGGACTGACATGTTTTCAGTAAAAGCCACTCCGTGCGCCACATTTACTTAAGACTAGTTGATGATTTATGTCAGGGCGAGGCAACGTCAGGCTCAGGGGCCAGATCCGGCCCTGGAGCACATATCTTCTGGCCCTGAGAGGATTTCAAGGCTAGTGCTAGATCGTATGCTCGGGAGGGACGGTCTGCTGTGATTTTGTATTGATCTATGAGTTGGTTTGTCTAAAAATACAAATAATCCTAACCCTAACTTGAAGATTAACCATTTCCCTGGCCCTAACCTTGATTTGTGTCATGATATCTCACGTTTTCACAGCAGACTGTCCCTCCGGAGCACACGATGTAGCACAAACCTTTCCAAAAAGCCCCAGATTCTTCTTTTACGTCCACAAACAATATTGTTAATCCAATAAAAATGATCTATGCACTTTCTGTCTAATGATTTGTTCAAATTTTTTACATATATTTAAAAACAACAAAACTTAAAGAAACTTATGGAAAATTAGCTCAAAACAAAAATGTAATTTGGACCATAGATTGGGATTCTCACTGAATTTATGAAATAAATAAGAAGAAAATGTAGGTTAAAGAAATGTAGGTTTAAGCTCTTAACCAGGCCACCGTTTTTACATACTGAGATGTCCCTCAGTCAGGCTAAACGACTAAAGATGTTGTTAGCATTTGGCCTCTCCCAGTGTATTCCTATAGCTCCAAACGGGGGTGAAGTTGGAAGTGACCACGCTCTTCCACGGGCACAAAGACCAGACAGGTACGTCTAAGCTCAGGTAGGAACATACTGTATCTCAGTGTGGAAAAACGGTGGCCTGTTCCTTTAACAGAGCACATTTTCTCTAGTTTGGCTTTACCCAAATCGAAAAGCTTCTCGACTTGAGTTCACAGCCTCTTGGCCAGAGCAACGTCTCACCTGAAAGCTACAAAACTGATCAAAATCGATCCTTTTTGTCGCTCTTTTGTCATGTTTTCATCTTCATTGTTGTATCGTGTTGTTTTTGTAGCTTTTAAAGAAGCTTTTAGATTTGGGAAAAGCCAAACTTGAGAAAATGTGGTCGGTTCAGGTGTGGGTCAAGAGGTTAAAGGGACTATACAGAGTTTAAAAATGTTAATATTATGTATTTTCCTCCCCCGACATGTTCCAGCCATGTCCTAATGTGTAGAATGAGCTCAGACCTGTTCACCACAGAAGCTACAGTTACAGTTATATACATATGACCAGAGGTGGCAGCAGTGAGTATAAAATGACCAACTAGCCCTTTTAATGTCTGCTGAAATAGCTTATAATGACATTAAAGATAATTTGGGCTTTTAATGGTTTTTATCCTGAGCCAAAACCCTGAACAATTAGCCAGAACACACACTTTTCCTCTTCTTCACAAAGACATGTATCTCGGATCAGGGTTGATTTCTTCTTGGAATTCCCGATGGGCGGGATTGACAAGCGAATTACCCAATCAGAGAAAAGCCGGATATGACAAATAGGCGGCGTATTTTGTAAACAAGAAAGTTGGGCCAAATGTGAGCAATCAATGTTGTCTTTGCCACAAAAACAAAAGGATATAAGGAGTTTTAAACGTAGAAAAAATCAACATAAATACAGCTGTTTCAATCAATGTAGTTCCAATAGACGTCAAGAAGATGAAAATCCTCTAAGAGAAGAAGAAGAAGCATCAACAGCAGGTACATTCTTGTTAAAGGAATAGGCCACCGTTTTTACATACTGAGATATGTTCTTACCTTAGCTTTGACGAGTTCTTTAGGACCTGTCTGATCTTCACCCGTGCCTTCAGTCACGTAAACACAGCGCAGACGGCGTTAGCATTTAGCCTCTCCCTCTCTCCTCTATAGCTCCAAAACAGGTCAAGATAGAAGCTACCAAGCTCTTCCACGTTTTCCCTATTTAAATATGGTTACATGAAGTGTTCCACTACAAAGTATAATTACACAAAATTAAACAATGTGGATTTTCTAAGCGGATAAAAGGGGGAACTATATTGTAAGGCGTAATAGTACCAGGAGTAGTTCGAAATCCGCGCAGTAATCTTCACTTTACTGTGCGGATGCCAAATTACTCCTGGTATTATTACGCCTTACAATATAGTCCCCCCTTTTATCCGCTTAGAAAATCCACATTGTTTAATGTTCTGTATGCTTTGTAGTGGAACACTTCACGTAACCATATTTGAATAGGGAAAACATGGAAGAGCTTGGTAGCTTCTTTCTTGACCAGCTAAATGCTAACGCCGTCTGCGCTGTGTTTACGTGACTGAAGGCACGGGTGAAGATCAGACAGGTCCTAAAGAACTCGTCAAAGCTAAGGTAAGAACATATCTCAGTATGGAAAAACGGTGGCCTATTCCTTTAAATATTACAACCCAATTAGCCCATATTTCATCTGACAGGGTTTATTTTCCTGACTCTCATGTCCTCACTAACACGAACTGTCCTGATGAAGGAAAATGAATAAAATACCAAGGACACAATGATGCCAGCGTGCCAACCTGCCGCTCCAGTGAAAGCAAACTTCATCATGAAACCAGCCGCTTTGGGGATTTATCAGGAGGTGAAGACAAACTGCTGCTGATGCACAAAGCAAAGAGGAGCTCCACACACCAAATAAGGAACAGGGTGACTCGCTTTAAATTAATAAGCTAAGGGACAGCAAGAGGTTCCTATGAAAATGCCTCATGTGAGCTGAAGATTAATTCCTCAATACACCATAACCTCTTTATTTTGTCCTCTGAGATAAACCGTGATGAATGGATCGATTCTTCGAGGTCCCGCAGATTTCTCCAACACCGTAAAGCTCTTTGTGTTAACTTCTGAGATGCTGTTCTTTTGGGAAAGTTGCTTACTTCCCCATAAAAGTCCCGTGACCCGAATACAAGTCGTCCTGGGTCGCGGCTCAGGTGTAACTTTAGCGGCTAAAACAGTTGCATCACGAGAATCGTAAATCACAGAGCGGCGAATGAAATATGAAGTGAGAAAACGTCGACCTTGCTGAGAGCGTTGCTGTCTTGAAAGTTTTGGCGAGGGTAAGACGTGATGCATTATGTGTTGTGTTGTCTGGGCAAAGAGAAATTGATGCTCTACATGGAATCCATCATGTGGTTCACCTGGGATCTGTGTTCAGAGCAGCAGCTGAGCGGAAGAAAGAGGGATAAACAGCATAAAGGCTGAAGCATCGGACGAGTTTGCCAGGGAAATGAGCGGCTGTTTAGTAGACTATAGTCAATCTACCCCAGGGCAGCTGTGGCTACAATAGTAGTTTACCACCACCGAGTATGGAGTTAACGAATAGTGCAATGTAAAGCGTCTTTGAGTGTCCAGAAAAGCGCTTTATAAAACCAATGCATTATTATTATTATTATTATAGAGGTCGACCGATATGGGTATTTTTAAGGCCGAAGCCCATATTTTGTTATGTGAATTGGCCAATGCCGATATGCTCGGCTGATATTTTTGAACGATTTTTCCAAATGTCTGGTCTATAGTCCTGTAAAAACAAATACTGGGCCACTGCAGCACTGGCTGATTTTATTTAGGTTTCCACTTAGGTGATCCAATCATAGTTTCAGTCCCAGCTTTGACTACCTGTCATTAGCATTAGCATATCATTACTAGATGCGGCATGTTGCGCGGTGGAGGTTAAAACTAACTTAGCAATTGAATTCTCGAGATTCTACGCTTCAAAATGAAAAGCAGCATGTCCATATTGATGGAGATGATGCTTCTCACCTTCCTTGAGACTTAGGCAGTTGTGAGAGGACTTGTTTTAAAGCCCTGACTTTGCTCTATCCAATGCAAAATGGGAAGTCTCATCATCATTTCCAGTCAATGATGATGTCCAGTCAATATCAGCTTTTTTCAGCACTAGATTGGCCGATATTGTAAAATCCCCAAATATCGGCCCGATACATTATATAGCGTATACTGTACATAAACAGTTGGGAAGTTTGACCCTGCACTCCTCAATCACAGAGCATTCACACCGACACCTACTGGAGAGAAAATACTGGAAATACGAAGGAGAGCGGAGCGATACAGGCGACCGGAGCACAGAGCTTGGTCAAAACCTGAGGAGCGTGCAAGAAGAAATGGAGATGACTCTGCACAGCTTGAGCTCCTGACGTTCGGGCAGTATTGGCTCTTCATCAGACATAAGAACCTGGCTACACACTAATATATATATAGTGATCGATTAGTATGTCACGTGTTGAGCGAGACAACACGTGACCAAAGTTTTTTTGCAACAATAAGCATCACATGTTGTACCATCCATCCATCCATCCATCCATCCATCCATCCATCCATCCATCCATCCATCTTCTTCCACTTCACATTGCACCAGCCCCTTATGGCGCCTCCTGCAGGTGGTGGGTCCACAGAAGGACAGCCTCATGGTTCTAACCGGGCTTGTTGGTCTCTCATAAGGGGCTTCTGAACCTCTCTTTGACTGACCCATCACCTTGGACCTTTTTGTCCTGAGACCCTACAGGGACACGAAGCCCCGACAACAGAGCTCCAGGATCATTCAGGTCCTCAAACCCTCCACCACGTTAAGGTGGCGATTCCAGGAGGGGACATGCTGTACAATAAATATAGACAATGAAATGTGATGACAGTAACCACAGCATAAGTACAGTAAAAAAGCTAGACAAAGTGCTCAGGAAGTCAATAAGAAAATGTGTTTTTTGGGGGGGAAGTTGCTCTTTGATGTGTGGGGAACAAAGACTCAAAAGAAAAACAAAAACCAAGGCACTCATCCTCCCCCATCATAAATCTCCATTTACATTTAAAAAGCTTTTATTGTGCTGGGCTGTTGAACGAGAAAATCTTTAAAACATATTGCTGGTTTCTTCCTCGCGTATTGGCTCCAACAAGCCTTTGTCAAGAAGCATAAGTGCAGTGTTTGCAACATATTTAGTACATTTCTCCAAATATCAATAAAGGCTATCTAATCTTATTTTATATTGGAGAACAATATATGCCATAAAGGCTGAGTCTATGTACAGGATATTTTACAAATATTCAAACAAATTTACATATTTACAAGGTAACAAGATAGTACAGACGTTTTTAAACCAGTCCAAACCTGATCTAAACCAGTATAAACCAGTCAATGCCTGGTCTAAACCAGTCTAAAAGTTGTAAAAAGAAACATAAACCAGTTCAAACTTGATCTAAACCAGTCTAAACTTGATCTAAACCAGTCTAAACTTGATCTGAACCAGTCCAAACTGGATTTAAACCAGTCTAAACTTGATCTAAACCAGTCGAAACTTGATCTAAACCAGTCGAAACTTGATCTAAACCAGTCGAAACTGGATCTAAACCAGTCGAAACTGGATTTAAACCAGTCTAAACCTGATCTAAACCAGTCCAAACTGGATCTAAACCAGTCTAAACCTGATCTAAACCAGTCTAAACCTGATCTAAACCAGTCCAAACTTGATCTAAACCAGTCGAAACTTGATCTCAACCAGTCCAAACTTGATCTCAACCAGTCCAAACTTGATCTAAACCAGTCTAAACTTGATTTAAACCAGTCCAAACTTGATCTAAACCAGTCTAAACTTGATCTAAACCAGTCCAAACTTGATCTAAACCAGTCTAAACTTGATCTAAACCAGTCCAAACTGGATCTAAACCAGTCTAAACTTGATCTAAACCAGTCGAAACTTGATCTAAACCAGTCCAAACTGGATTTAAACCAGTCTAAACTTGATCTAAACCAGTCCAAACTGGATCTAAACCAGTCGAAACTTGATCTAAACCAGTCGAAACTGGATCTAAACCAGTCGAAACTTGATCTAAACCAGTCGAAACTGGATCTAAACCAGTCGAAACTTGATCTAAACCAGTCGAAACTTGATCTAAACCAGTCGAAACTGGATCTAAACCAGTCGAAACTTGATCTAAACCAGTCGAAACTGGATCTAAACCAGTCGAAACCTGATCTAAACCAGTCTAAACTTGATCTAAACCAGTCCAAACTTGATCTAAACCAGTCCAAACTTGATCTAAACCAGTCTAAACTTGATCTAAACCAGTCTAAACCTGATCTAAACCAGTCTAACCTTGATCTAAACCAGTCTAAACTTGATCTAAACCAGTCCAAACTGGATCTAAACCAGTCCAAACTTGATCTAAACCAGTCCAAACTTGATCTAAACCAGTCTAAACTTGATCTAAACCAGTCTAAACTGGATCTAAACCAGTCCAAACTGGATCTAAACCAGTCCAAACTTGATCTAAACCAGTCTAAACTTGATCTAAACCAGTCTAAACCTGATCTAAACCAGTCCAAACTGGATCTAAACCAGTCCAAACTTGATCTAAACCAGTCTAAACTTGATCTAAACCAGTCCAAACCAGCATAAACCAGTCCAACCCTGATCTAAACTGGATATTTTGAGTATTACACACTTGGTAGAGAATGGTAGAGATCGGCAGAATTAGAAACGACACATGATTCAATAACCTGTGCTCTACCAAACGGCTGAGCAAACTATTAAAGGGTTAAATCAATCCAACCACATGCAAATACTGAGCGATTCACAACCACCAACCACAGAACAAGATCTGACAGACACTTGTGCGTGATTGGGTCGTGCACTTCAGCTGCATCTCAAACCCCACCTCCACCTGCTCCTGCACAAGAGGAGCTTGTGGAGAAAGAAGAGCCAGATGAGCAAAGGAAGGCGAAAGAGTTAGTTCCTCTCATGGTCCTCCAATGTTGTCCCTCTTCTTCTGTGCTTCTGTTTTCTCACCTTAGAGGAGCATCAGTCCATCTACAACCTTCTACTCACTCACCTGAATCCAACCCTCTCTCTTGAAACTACACCACGGTTAGAAGCTGTGTTCGACTTCAGCTTCTGTGAATTTTGGGAAAGGTTTTCGTCCTTTGTGAGTAATTTTAGTCTTTTCTTCCGGGACCTGTTTGCCTGCCTATTTGTCCGCCGACCAGCCTGTCTGCCACCAAGTCATGAAGATAATAAATCACCTTTTGTGAACTTGCTAAATTGTGTCGTGCTTTTGTGTCCAATGTCAAACAGTCCCTCTCATGGTGCAGTCTAAGAGGTAATATAAACGTCAATCACTGTTTTTTTTTCTTTTGCTTTCTCCCTGCTTAGACCATGCATTTCCTCCTCCTCTCGCTCGCTCTATCTCCCGACACTGAGTCACAGACCACAGAGCTCACGCTGTTACCTTGCTGTGTGTAGCAGACGACCATCATCTCCTGACTGACGTCTCCGCTCCTCCGCACGGGGATGAACAGCTCCCCGATGTCCTCCTCGATGTTGTAGACGGCTGAGGGGATGAAGACTGTGGATTCTGCATCAGACGACAAGCAAAAGCGTCAGTGAACGTGGAAAACGGGGCTCTAGTGGAGTCGTCTCTGACTCACTTAAAGCAGAGCTAAGTAACTCGTGCCCCTAGAGGCCATAAGCGCCACTGCAGGTGTTGTAGCATGTTACGTTTTTTTACTCATTAATTGTCCGTGAGAGTAAATACTACGCTGACAGAGAAGACAAAGGGAGAGAGGGATATTGTCTTGGCTGTAAATACTGTTTAAGTGGCGCTAGCCCACGGTTAGCTTTGCCCGTTAGCCTGTTAGCTTCTTCTTCGTGATTCCATTAGTGTGTATTGGGGCCTCCGAGTCAGTGCAGGAAAGCTGCAATTGTGGTTTTCTGGCCAGACACACCAGGGGGAGATGAAAGATGCCCCCAGTCATCCCATTAACACTTGTATTACCCCCAGAGGGACTACGGAAAGGATTTATTAAGGTAAACAAGTTACTTAGTGCTGCTTTAAAAGCTTCAAGCAAAGAAAAGCTGATTTCGATTTTGTGTCATAAAGTAAAAAGTAGTGGCCCAAATAAATACTCAAGTAAAGAGTATCTGTTTGAGTGTAAAATATTTTGTTTCAGTTGTGACATGAATTATGAGACCAAAAAATTGTAATGATGAGAAAATACAATAAAAACATATTAAAAATGTATATTTGTGAACAAAAGGTGCACAAAACAAAAACTACATTTATTTTAGGCCCGACTTGAAGCTTTTGTTTCTTAAAAATTCACTCACAGACACTGTTAATTTTGACAACATATTTTAATTTAGTTTTAGTCTTAGTCTTTTGACTAAAATGTAATGTAATTTTAGTCGAGATTTAGCCAAAAAAATATTTTCAATTTTAGTCTAGTTTTAGTCGACTAAAATTGCATGTCAATTTAGTTGACTCAATTTAAGACTAATTTAGTCGACTTTGCATTTATAATATTCATTATAATCATATTTAATAAAGCTCTTCTGCTTCATGGAGCTGCTTCACATGAACAAAGCTCAGAGCTGATCCTTTGGCAGTGAATTTAAATGATCTGAGGCTCTTTCAGACGGTCAATAGAAGTTTGGATGATTTTAGTCTCTCCCTTTCATTTTTATTTAGTCTTATTTTAGTCGACTAAAATATCTGGACATTTTAGTCATAGATTTAGTCTCATGAAAAACTTTTAATTTAGTTTTAGTCCAATTTTAGTCGTCAGAAATAACACTTTGACAAAAATTAAGACTAAATAATATATTATATATAATATTATATATTATTTAGTCGACGAACTTAACACCGCTCACAGAGGCACAAGTAACTTTTTTTTTACTCAAGTAAGAGTAAAGAGTTTTCAGTTTTTTCAAAAAGTTACTCAAGTACTTGAACTTGAGTAAATGTAACTGCGTACTACCCGCCTCTGCGCGGTCGTCGAAGTGCTCCTAGGATATTACTACGCCTTGCAATATAGTTCCCCTTTTATCCGCTTAGAAAATCGACATGTTTAATTGTGTGTAATTATACTCGGATCCTGTAACTACTCACGTAATTGTATTGAAATAGGGAAAACGTGGAAGAGCTTGGTCGCTTCTAACTTCCCCCTCATTTGGCCCCATAGTGGAGAGGAGGAGGGGCTAAATGCTAACAACATTAGCGTGACTGAGCGCACACCTAAAGACCAGACAGGTACACATCAACTCGTCTAAGCTCAGGTAAGAACATATCTCAGTATGGAAAAACGGTGGCCTGTCCCTTTAATATATTCATGGTCTGAGCAATGACTGTCAGTATTTAGGTGCTTATGAATGATTAACAACTGATTAATAATGTTGTAATTGTGCTTTCAATAAGTTTTTCCAAAGTGAAATTCAGTTTTATCAGACAATGAAGTGAAACCTGACTGCATTTAAAGGGTTATTATGTTACCGGCTCTACCAGCGAGCGCGTACAAGTGAAAAGTAACGTCAGAGCGAGTGCAAACACAGCGTGACAGATCGACATTGAAATGACATGACAATAAGCGGCGCGTCGTCAGATCCTCGGTGTCAGCGAGCATCAAACGGCGCCCGGGACACTGGGGCCCTGGCAGCTCTTATTATAGCACTTGTGATGCATCTTTGATCCTCCTTTATCACAGTGGACCCTATGGAGCTACAGTATCTCGCACATGCACCGCTCTTCAGCCGCTGCACAGACGTGTGCGGGATCATGCTAATGCATTCACGCGTGTCGTCTTCTTCTTCTCCTTCAACACCGGGACGGCTGCTGTATGTTCAGTAATGAGATAATTTCACCTCTTGAACCCTCCTCTTTGGGTTGGAATTCATGAGTGTTGTTCACAGATTTGTGCTGAAAGGGTTGAAATGTGTGAACTCGTAATAAAGATTCTTTAAAGGAATAGCCCACCGTTTTTACATACTGCGATATGTTCTTACCTTAGCTTTGACGAGTTCTTTAGGACCTGTCTGATCTTCCCCCGTGCCTTCAGTCACGTAAACACAGCGCAGACGGCGTTAGCATTTAGCCTCTCCCTCTCTCCTCTATAGCTCCAAAACAGGTCAAGATAGAAGCTACCAAGCTCTTCCACGTTTTCCCTATTTAAATATGGTTACGTGAAGTGTTCCACTACAAAGTATAATTACACAAAATTAAACAATGTGGATTTTCTAAGCGAATAAAAGGGGGAACTATATTGTAAGGCGTAATAATACCAGGAGTAATTTGGCATCCGCACAGTAAAGCGAAGATTACTGCGCGGATTTCGAACTACTCCTGGTATTA
>NC_136852.1:4861644-5064144 GCF_951799975.1 Gobius niger | reverse complement strand
GCCCATAAATACATGAATAACGGAGAATGCTAACTTCATGCTACATGTTAGCATCGGGCTAATGCTAACGGTTAGCTAGCGCTTGCTACAACTGCTGTTTTTTCACTTCTACTGAACAATCTGCTGTGAGAAAATATCCAAATGGGCCCGATTTACATTTGACTTCATTTCTGTGTGATAAATAAGTTCATATTCCACCAGAAAATGGCTAAAAAGAGGGAAAATTGTGTTGTATTTTCCCCCTCGGCGAAGCCACGCCCCCTTCTATGACGAGATGCCGTCTGTATCTATAGAGATCCAACAGCTGCCCCCACAACCCAGCAACGGACAAGTGGAAGAAAATGGATGATTGATCACTTGCCTTATGTCGTAGCTCAAAATCGCAGATCACAGTGAGACATGAGACAAAGATTGGACCCCGCCTTGAACCCAGTACTTTGTCTCCAGTTCAGCCTTACCCAAATCTAAAAGCTTCTGGGCTGGTAGCCTGGAATAAAGCCAGACTGACTTTGGAATTGTGGTAATAGGAGGCATCTTCCAAATCGAGACTGGAGGCGGGGCTAACGATCGCAGTTTGAACGAGAGCGAACCAATCAAACACAAAGCACTTGGCGTTCACGTCCTCCGCCATGATGGTTTTTATCCACACGGGCAGTCGAAAGTCCTCAGAGAAGCTTCTGCTGTGGCTTTAAGGACAAGTCCAGCTCATTTAAAACAGGAGAAAGGGCACTGGTTAAAGATCACAGTGTCGCGGCCGCCATCTTCACTGTTTTGGTTGCAGGTGGAGCACCCTTTTGGGGGTTATCCTAGACAGCAAACTTAGCTGGAAGCCTCATATCGACCACATCAAAGGTAAAGTTAGTAAAAATATTGGTGTCCTATATAAGGTTAAACACACGTTGGATGAGGCTTCATTACAGCTTTTATACTCAGCCTTAAAGGGACTATAAGGAGTTTAAAAATGTTAAAATTAAGTATTTTCCTCCCCCTACATGTTCCAGCCATGTCCTAATGTGTAAAATGAGCCCAGACCTGTTCACCACAACTGCCTCTAAAATCCTGTACGGTCACTCAAAAAGGTGTCACTTCGGCCCGAATTGCCGTCATGCACGAGCTTAATATAGAAGGTGCAGTTACACATATGGCCTGAGGTGGCAGTAGTGAGTATAAAATGGCGAACTTGCTTCCAGCCCCTTTAATAGTTCCTTATATAACATACTGTATTGAAGTGTGGGGAAATGCATGCACCAGTTATAAAGAAAGGTTGTTCTTACTCCAGAAGAAAGCTATAAGAATTGTGACTCTCAAAGGTCCACGAGACCACAGCAAACTGTTAATAAAATTACAGACCTTGAAATTTAATGAATTGGTCAAATTTAAAATACTACAAATTATGTGGAGAGTGAAAAATAAGTTGGTGCCAATACATATTCAAAACAAATTTGTGTTAATCACAGATAGTAACAACAGAAGAAAGGGCAATTTCTGGGTTCCATTTTCACACACTTCACAAAAACAAAAGGGGTTTCTTGTAAAAGGGATCACTTTATGGAATTCTTTGGACATTGTTCAAAAATCATGTAACACAATCACTCAATTCAATAAAATGTATTAAAAAAAAGTACTTGGAAAATACGAAGTCAACGAAACATAAGAACCAATGCTTGACAAATTTGAAACAGTCGCTGATTTAGATATAAAGTATTATTGTACCTTGAAATAGGCTAAAACAAATCAAAAACAGGTGAGCCATCTGTTCAGAGCCAGCTCAGATTTTGGAGAAAAAAAGAAAAGGGGCATGAAATTTATAAGACAATGTCTTCCTCATGCTCCTATTCAGCATTGAATACTTTGCTGTTGCTGTTGTTGTTGTTATTATTGTGTCTGTAATAATAATAATAATAAAAAATTTGAACTGAACTGAACTGGAGCACTGGTGGCGGAAGATGACGCACTGTTAACTCCCGGACGGACACGCTTCAAAAATGTGAGAAAAAAGTTAAGATCACTTTAGTTGCAGATTAGACGCTCACAACGATCAGGATGAATCTCGGAACATTCCTCTTTGCAAAACTGCTGCAGTTCAGCAAGACTCCCTGGTTCACTTACTTTTTCCTCCCTGTCCTGTGGATGTTTACATGTTCTGGCCAATATACAGGCCCGCCTTATCCAACGGGCTAGCAGGGGCTGGAGCCCAGGGGCCTACTATTGTCAAGGGCCTATCAGAATTAAAGAAAAAAGGAAAAAGAAAAGATGATTCGTCGATTTCCATGTCAATCACTTCACTTCACGCTGTGTACCTGGAGTAGGCCCGCCCTTCTTGGCCCAGAGGGCCTATCAGATATAATCGAATTCCATAATATTGTAATTTGTTTGTTTTACCTGTCAATCACATACTGCAGCGTCAACTGACCAATTGGCTAGAATTTGTCATCGCATCGCATTGATTCTATGACAAATTCTAACCAATCCAAGCGCATAGAAAGACGTAACTTATGTACGTAACGCATCTATTCACTTTCACACTTCTTGATGGCGACTCGTAGCGAGGGACAGAAATGTCAGGGAAGGAAAAGTTTGAGAGCGGTGCACAGAAAAGAAAGACGCAAAAGGAGAAGGAGCGTCGTGATAAAGACCTGATGAGCCATATGCCGAAGCTATCGGGCTTTTTAAAATCAACACCCAGAGGTGGAACCAGCGCCGCGGACGCAGGCACCTCCACAAGCCTCGGCGAACTGGCACCCGCAGCCGCTGCAGCCAGCGCCCCTGACACGGGAGGCGCAGGCCGCGCAGCTGACAGCGAGAGCAAAGAGGAGACTGTTGGCTCTCAATCCGGTGAGGAGGAGCTGCTAGAGGAGGTGCCACTGCCTTCCCCGTAGAGCCAACCCAGCCTTCAACCAGTAGCTATGCAGCTGCCATTTCACCGCTACGCCCAGACGAGTCGGGGGGGGGAGAGCGCGGACCAGTTAGGAGCAGAGAAGGAAAAAGACGCCGCTGAAGCAGACATTCCTCCCGCAGCAGGAGGAGGAGTGGAAGAGGACTCGAACATTGTGGAGCATTTTAACTCAGACCCTGTTCGATGGCTGGGGAGCGGTCCTTTTCAAAGCTTTCATTGGTAAAATCTCGCCTGAGGTCAGGGATGCACCAAGAGAGACTTAGCCATCTTTCACTGATGTCACTTGAAAATGACATCGTTCGTGACTTGGACTTTACGGACATAATTAAAGACTTCTCAGCCAGAAAGTCAAGAAAAAGACCTTTTTAAGATATAGCTATGCTCATTTTTATTATTTCTGCCATATTTTTGAAGCATGTTTTCTGTTTGCAAGAGACAGTCTGTTTTAGTTGAGTTGTAGTTTTTTTTTTTATTTGCATTAAAGATAGAGATTTTGATACACATTGCAAGATGTCATTTAACATTTATTTTTGACACATGTAGGAGTTGCAGGTTGGGGTTTTTATGGGATTTAGGGTTAGGGTTTGCGCTGAGGGGGGGCCTACAATTCTGTTCAAGCCCCGGGGCCTATGGGTAGGTTAAGGCGGGCCTGCCAATATAAACATGATCAAATGTAAATGTTCGGGTGGGATTAATTCAAAGAGACACTGTGTATTCATTCCTATGATTTTGATGAAGACCAGACCACATTTTATGACCAATAGTTGGATTGGATAATTGCGTGGTCGTAACCTTCCTTCAAGCCTCCTGGAAACACTTTGCAGCTTTAGATCCGTGTGAAAATCCCCCCTCCTGCTTGTTTACCTACGGCAGCCTGGGAGGGACACGCCGCAGTCCGCTCTGTCCCCGCGGCCTCCTGCGGCGCTGCAGTCGGAGGCAGCAGAAAGACAAACCACTTTCCTTTTCATTTGCGGCCCTCTACAGGAGTCCAGCACTGTTGTTAGACCCATAGGGCGTGTGTAGGCTCTCGCTAACAGCAGGGGGCAGTGGAGGCCGGCGGGGGCGATGGAGATGGGATTTTCTTCCTTTGGTGATCTCTTCAGTGGAAAAGAAAGAGTTTTGTGTGTGTTGTTCATGTTGATACAATGTGCTCTAAAAATAACGTGGGTTT
This sequence comes from Gobius niger, assembly GCF_951799975.1. Classification (NCBI taxonomy): domain Eukaryota; kingdom Metazoa; phylum Chordata; class Actinopteri; order Gobiiformes; family Gobiidae; genus Gobius; species Gobius niger. The sequence continues at coordinate 5,060,077 of NC_136852.1, read as the reverse complement.
GGAAAGTACAATTTCTTCCAAACGTTTCTCAAGTAAATGTACGGCTCACAGAAAACATCGATTTTCACGCAGTGGTCGATGTTGAGATTTGTAGTTCGTTTTTCTCCCAGTCAGAGAAATAAAAGGTTTTTCAGCCTGTTTTCTCAAAATGAGGTTTTCTTTACACACTTGCAACAACATCTCCATTTTAGTAACTCCTACAGACTCAAACATTTCCAGGCTTGGATTTAACAATATTATATATATTTTTTTTTAATATCTAGCCTGATTTATTGAGCTTTGAACCCCCAACAAAGGGTTCTTATATATTTTTTTCCACTTACATTCATACACTACAAAAAGTAAATATCAAGCATTGGCTTAAATGACTGGAATTGAGGAAATGTATCGTGTTTTGAGCGGTTTTCACTCATTTAGACACTTTTCCTGATCGGACCAAGTTTACTTTGCTTGTTTGAGGACATTTCAGACCAGTTCTAGGGTAAATCTCGCTTGAAATAAGAAAGTAAAATTGCCAGTGAGATAAGACCAATTTTCTTACCCCATTGGCAAAGAAAATGACCTGAAATAAGGATGAAATGTATCGAAACGAGTCAGAAACATCTCAGAACAAGTGAAATAATCCAGGACAAATGCCCTAGAACTTAACTAGTCAAAACAACTAAAATTTGGATTATTATGCTCAAATTGAGATGTTTATACTGATCTAGTTCAATACTTTTTGCAGTGTAAACGTTTTTCTCAAATTTATATCAGTAATGCACAACAGTTTGTAAATATTCCAGATCTAAAAGAAGGTGAAACTGAACAATATTTCAATATTATTTTAAATCCATCCATCCATTTTCTTCCGCTTTATCCGGGGCCTGGTACAGAGATGTCCAGACTTCCCGATCCACACACACCTCCTCCAGCTGTTCTGACCCCGAGGCGACACCAGGCCAGCTCGGAGACACAGTCCCACCAGCGTGTCCTGGGTCTTCCACGAGGCCTTGTCCCAATAAGACATGCCCGGACCACCTCCAGAAGAGGCGACCAGGAGGTATCCGGAACAGATGCTCTCGCCACCTCAGTGCTCCTTTCGACGTGAAGGAGCAGCGACTCTACTCTGAGCTCCTCCCGGATAACTGAGCTCCTCACCCGATCTCGAAGGGTGCGCCCAGCAGTTTAACATTTACAACTTAGCTCCTGATATAGTGCTTTTTAAGTCTTGTTTTGTCACAATTTGCTTAAGAACTAGTTAGTTACAATTTATGTTTAATTAGAACATCTGTCAAGGTCAAGATGATTTAATGTGGCCCTTTGAGCAGCATGAATTCCTAAGCATGTAAAAAATTCAGCCCCCACGTTGGGTCGAGGGCCGCATATACTGTAAAGGACTGTGGCCTCATAAATAACATCATCTTACACTTATTGTGCTTCATCAGCCTGTGTCACATGTTTCTCAAAGTGCTACATGAAGTTATTATTCACTCACTCCACATGCAATGGCAGTAAGTTACTATTGTAGCCACAGCCGCCCTACCTCGTGGCTGTAATATGCTGTTTATATCCTGATGTCTTATTGTGTCGGTGCCCTCTGCTGGACACGGGTGGAATTCTTGAAAAAAATTTAAGCTGCCCCCTAGTGGCTGGAGTGAGCAAACTGGCTATTTCTTTAAAGGAGCTAGATGCAAGTTAGTCATTTTATACTCACTACTGCCACCTCAGGTCTTATGCGTAACTGCAGCTTCTATATTAAGCTTGTGCATGACGGCACTTCAGAACCGAATTAACAACTTTCTGAGTGACAGTGCAGGATTTTAGAGGCAGTTGTGGTGAACAGGTCTGAGCTCATTCTACACATTAGGACATGGCTGGAACATGTAGGGGGAGGAAAATACTTAATTTGAACATGTTTAAACTCTGTATAGTCCCTTTAAAAATCCATAACTCCACACAGGAATGGGCTACAGACTTACTTTATTTTTAACAGGCTCAAGAATTCATGCTCCTCAAAGGGCCACATTAAATAATTGCTACTTGCCATGAGAGCTGAATTTCGACCCACGACCCAAACGAGTTCAAGGTCGGGGTCAAATTTATTTATCAGAGTTCGACACCCCTGAAATATATATATCGTGTTGAAATGGTTTGGTTAAATATCACACTAATATTGTTAACACGATACTGCACAGCCGTATGACCAGTTATTTCAAAATCATTATGCCCTAAAACTAAGCAGCTTCTACTTGGATTCTGACCTGTTTAAGCTGATTATAAAAGTGGGATTATGGGATAATTGCTTGAACAAAGTTTGTTTTTGTGCGGACATGAATAGCCCTCTGATGTGCTGAGAAGAGACTGTGCCTTCAAAACCGAGAGAGGAGAATGTGCTAACTTTATCTTCCCACACAACGGCGCACAGACGGGAGCAGATCTGAGGGCTCCTGCCGAGGGGCCCCGCAGGTGGCCCCAGTGTGAAATTACAGACGGGACAAGCAGAGAAGATTTCCCTTATTCCCAACAGTTTTCAGTGTGTTTTTCGCACCGAGGTCCGGTCTTTGAAGTTGACTGGTGTCGTATATTAATGTGGCTTTATCCCACAAACTTTTGGTTTCGATTCAAGTCCCTGAAGACCCCGGACTTTCGCACTTTCCTCTGAGCCGTCTGCGCGCTCAGCATGACAATGGGGGGGCGCAGAAAGGGGAGAAAGTTTACTCACATTCAGGAAAACATCTCAAACTATCAAACTAAACTAATAGATACGGATACATGGGAGACATATATGGGTTTTGTTCGTCTGTGCATTCAAACATGTTTCTATGGCCGGATCTGAGGCGAAAACATCGAAATCAGACAAAGATCTGGGACTGAAAACCAAACAGAAAGTCTGTGCAGCTGCAGGTGTGAAAGAGCTTTTTTCCATTTGAGATACGGAGTGTTTCAGGGTGACAGTGGGGTCGGCTGCAGATGCAGATTGACGGCCATCGCTCTGTCAGTCTGCAGACAGAAAATGTCTTTCCCCAAAGAGGAGAAAATGACTCGTCTACTCTCCTTCTGCATCAGCGATGTTTCATTGTACACGTCATACAGCATATACAACAGTCTGTGGACTTTGTCAAAAGAAGAGGAGGGGAGATGATGAAGGTGCATTACAATGCTTCGGTAACGCTTTATATTAAGGAGTGCTCGTTAAGTACTAATAAGGTACTAGTATGCATTAATAATATGCTTGTAAATAACACACTGCTTATTATACTTTTATCTGTTAACATTATAGGCCATTATTATACGGCTCTTCACAACGTAAGTAGAAGCTCCATTGATTTGAATGGGATTTCCCAACGTTCTACCGGTCATTATTGTAGAAAGGCCCAACCAGGGACATGAGCTGCGAACTAGCACTAGCTACAAGCTCTTCATGCATCGCATCAGCTGCAAATATTAATTGTAACTATGTTGATTGTATCGTCCCTGATAAAAAAATAAAAAATATATATAATAAATAAATAAATAAAATGTTCTGATAAAGGACCTCTGAAAAAAAAAAATGACCGCTGCCAATGGCAACGGAGTTCGTGCTTTCATATCACTCCGTACCTACGTAGTAGCGACACTATCTCTTAGCGTGACTTTCAACTTACCCAGAGATTCACCACCATTCCTCCAACTGCGCCTTCAACTAAGTAGCTAGGCTAGCTACTAGCCTTGCTGCTTCTAGCCTAGCAAAACGTTGCCAGGCAACGCGCAAACTTTTGGGAACTATTTGTCGCGGAAGTAATTAAATAAATCACCACCGTTTTTCCACACTGTTCAGTCACGCACGTCAACGGCCAAAGATGCTGTTAGCATTTGGCCTCTCCTAATGTATAGCTCCAAATGGGGGTGTAGTTGGACGCTACCACGCTCTTCTTCAGGCAGGTACGCATTAACTCATCTAAGCTCAGGTAAGAACATATCTCAGTATGAAAAAATGGTGGCCTGTTCCTTTAAGAAAAAATGTGCTTGCTCCATTAAGAGGTTTTATCTGATCTAAGACATGAGCAAATCTAGTCAGACTTTACATTCAGTCTCTTAATTCAGTAAATGTATGTAACTTCTTCCTTAAGAGGTTTATTCTTTTTCAGATTAAATAGTTTCTCATGGATTCCACTCTGCTTGTACGGTTATTTGTGCAAAATGACATGACAAAACAGACAGAAAAAAGATTCTCTATTTTAAAAAGCAGATCTGATTTTAACCTTTACGTCAGAAAAGCAGATTTGGTCACAAACATCAAATCTAAAACCCACCCAAACACGGCGAGAACTCGAGTTAACCCCTGGTTGTGAGGCGGAATAGCCAACGCTCCTCCCCCGACTGAAGCGTGGACCCAGAGCTGAGTGCGGCGGAGTGCGGTGCGCTGGCCTCAGATCAGTGAGCAGCAGCAGCAGATGGAGAAGAGCTTTTGGCCGGCGGAAAGTGATTCTCTCTCCGCTCGCTGTGTGACTTTGACAAACTGCTGCTATTTTCCAGAGTGAAGGAGCTCTCCTGCGCCGCTGGAGGACGGCATAATGTCATCCCGTTTCCCGAAGCCGACACCGAGTTATTGTGCTTCCAAAACGCCGGTCGGGGATTCACACACGACTGGGCTTCATCACAGCGTCAAGAAGCGGGTTTGTTTTTCTGATGAGACTGAAAACGGTTTCACTGAATCTGTCAACGTTATAACAGAATTGTTCCTCAACAAACCAGTAGCACAGTCATTAAACATTGTTATTCTCAGGCTTTATGGGGAGAATCTGATGTTGACAAAAGCGCCATAGAGCAACTTGTCAGATCATTGTGTCACTGGTGAAGACATCTGACAATTACTGCCTCATCAAACAAAGTAAAGGTCACACGCTCTAATATTTGGTTGAAGCGCCTTTTGCTTTGACTATAAATTCATGTCCCAAAGATTCTCAATGGGATTAAGACCTGGACTCTGTGGCAGCCGATCCATCCATCCATCCATCCATCCATCCATCCATCCATCCATCCATCCAATTTCTTCGGTTTTATCCAGGACCGGGTCACAGTCTGAGCAGAGATGCCCAGACTTCCCTATCCTTCTTCTTCTGGAAAGATCCTGAGGAGGCTCCAGATCAGAGATGAAGTCCCTCCGGCGTGTCCTGGGTCTTCCCTGCCTCCTCCCATTGGGACGCACCTGGAACACCTCCCGAGGAAGTCCACCAGGAGGCATCCGAAACCGATGCCCGAGACACCTCAGCTGGCTCCTCTCAAAAGAGATTGTTGTGGACTTTTGAAGAGCGCGGGTCCAGCATGCTCCTCTAACAATCAATGGTGCTGCAGTGGAGAGCACATCACAGAGAAGCTCTCCTGGACCATGCACACTACATCACTGGTCAAGAAAAGTCATCAGCGTCTCTACTAAGCTAAAAAGAGCCAGAGTCCCAGCCTCCGTTATGTGTAACTTCTACAGAGGGACTATAGAGAGCATCCTGAGCAGCTCCATCACTGTGAGGTTCTTCTACAGAGGGACTATAGAGAGCATCCTGACCGGCTCCATCACTGTGTGGTTCTTCTACAGAGGGACTATAGAGAGCATCCTGACCAGCTCCATCACTGTGGTTCTTCTACAGAGGGACTATAGAGAGCATCCTGACCAGCTCCATCACTGTGGTTCTTCTACAGAGGGACTATAGAGAGCATGCTGACCATCACTGTGTGGTTCTTCTACAGAGGGACTATAGAGAGCATGCTGACCATCACTGTGTGGTTCTTCTACAGAGGGACTATAGAGAGCATCCTGACCAGCTCCATCACTGTGTCCTCCATGGCATCGTGAGAGCAGCAGAGAAGATCTGTGGAGCCCCTCTCCCCTCTATTAAGGACATGTACTCCACCATCGCCAAAAGTGTATTTATTTCAACATTTATTAACAGAAATTACTGTTTTTGCCAATGGAAGACAAACAATTTTTCTCAAATTTGACCCTTAGTCTCATTTCAATCGTTAATCTTATTTCACAACAGTCTAAACTTACTCATAATTACCATAAATTGTCTTTAAGAGGATTTTACAACAATGTCAAGCACATAATGTATCACTATCTTACACTTTGTTGGTTAGAAAACACCATATTGATGGAAAACAGGAGGAGATTTTTAGGTGTTGCAAAGAATGGCCACCGGTGAAGATCCAAAGATTACTCAAAGAAGCGCTAGCGGCTCAAAACACAACTCCAGGTCTGTTTTTGAACATGATGAAAAAGTTCCGAAAACGTCTTGTCCCTTTAATTCAAGCACCTTTTCTCTTATCTGGAGATCGTTTTACTCTCTCCTTCTGAAGCTCATCCCCGTTTGCTGCACGAACCGGCCTCCGTAATTATAGACCGTTCTTATCCAAACAAAGCCCGCTTTCTTCTGAGCCGGGTGCATCCCGAGTTCACATACTGTCGGCGTGATCCAGCCCACTCCTTAAGGAAACCACGGCAACGCATCACGACACGCAGGAGCGTTTACCGTCACATCGTCCCCGTGTTTAGAGGATTTAGTAGCCATTCCAAAGTTAAGTACAGCCATTTGTATGATATATTGTGCTTCTAAAACTATGGAGCACTCACTTTTGTGATAAATAAATGTATTTTCTGGAGGTATTTTTCAAACCTGGAAGACACAACGCTTCGGTTCAGTTAACTCCGCCCCCTCTCTCCGCTCATGCAACTTTTGTAGTAGTAGAAATATAAATAAGTTACTTCCCGATGCATTTATAAGGGGTTGACATCTGCAACACAGCTTCATAAATGGCTAACACACAAGCTAACACACACATGCTAATACACACTCTAACACACACACACCATCACACACACGCGCTAACACACAAGCTAACACAAGCGCTAACACACACAGGCTAACACACAAGCTAACACACACACGCTAATACATACGCTAACACTCAAGCTAACACACACATGCTAATACACACGCTAACACACACACACACACCATCACACACACGCGCTAACACACAAGTTACCACACAAGCTAACACACGCTAAGACACAAGCTAACACACAAGCTAACGCATAAGCTAACACACAAGCTAACACACACACGCTAGTACACAAGCTAACACACACACGCTAAGACAAAAGCTAACACACAAGCTAACACATAAGCTAACACACAAGCTAACACACACACTAACACACACACGTGAATACACACACGCTAACTCACACGCTAACAAACAAGCTAACACACAAGCTAAAACACACGCTAACACACACATGCTAATACACAAGCTAAAACACACACTAACACACACATGTGAATACACACACGCTAACTCACACGCTAACAAACAAGCTAACACACAAGCTAAAACACACGCTAACACACACATGCTAATACACAAGCTAAAACACACGCTAACACACAAACGCTAATACACAAGCTACCACACAAGCTAACACACACGCTAACACACAAGCTAACACACACAATAACATACACACACAAACACACGCACACAAATACACACACACAAACGCTAGAACACAGGCTAACACACACACACAAACACAAGCGCTAAAACACAAGCTAACAAACACGCTAACACACGCGCTAACACACACGCTCTGGTCCATCAGGTGTTTACATTTTGGGACTCCAACCAACTATGCGCTGGTTATAAAAGTTAATCCACTTTGATTCTGGCGAAGGTTGACCAAACATCCATCAGAGACGGTCACAGAAAAACACTATTTTGGTGAAAGTCGCCGAATCCCGGAAAGAAATTCCAACTTCTGGCAAGTGGCCTCTTCTTTGGCAGGTTGAATAAAGTCCTCGTAGCCAAACACGCTTTTCTCCGTGACATCATCGTTAGGTAAGAAAAAAGAACAGGCGTGTCCAGAGTAGGTTAGAAAGAGCTCCATCTTCACAGCTTTCAGTGCAAACATGACGTCTGTTCAGAAGCTCAGGGGGTGCGTTTGTTTTGTCCACAGGGGCAGCGCTGACCTGACCTCGAGCACTTCCTTTTTTTCCCTCCTTCATTTCTTTCTTACAACACAAATAAGACGGATAAGACGGATTCAGGATTCAGGATTCAGGAGGATTGCTGAGAACCGTGTGAATGAAGCCAAAAAACACTCTGGGGGTGTTTGTGATAAGGAAATAGCAAAACAACACGGCTAAAAGCTCCAAAAAGTGGATCCTGCATGATATAGCCCCTTTAATGCCACAAACCGAGTCTGTGGCAGTGAAAGGTCAGAGCTGATCTGCATATTTCCCCCCGGAGAGGTTTCATTAGTGCAACGTGTAACGGCACAACGTCACGCCCCCGGGCTGCCGTAATGATCTGACCCCTGACCCCTCAGCCTTTTTAAAGACCGGGGGAAAGCGTTGTTCGTGAAGAGAGAGGCAGAATTCCTCCGACTGCCCGTGTTTTTTTTTTTTTATATATTTGCATGAGCGCGAGCAGTTAAATGTCTGGGCAAACAGAAGGGCAGGCAGACAAACTGTTAGAGACCTTAGTGATGCAGGAACTGTGTTTGCTGAAGACACCGGCCTCAAAACCTATTATTTCCACAGGTTTTGGGACATTTTGTTTTCTTAAAAAGTCAACGCTCACCTTGAGAGCGCCTCGTCTTCACAAATGATGTTTTATTCAACTGTTTCTCCAAAGATTTAAGTGGGAAATTGTAAAATCCAAGGCCGTTTCCTCAAAAAAGATTTCCATTAATGTTGTATGTAACTGAGTGTTTTTCCCTTTTCAGTATCAAAATGATGTAAATGCAAATAGACTATTGCCTTTTTAACCACACTGAGGTGGAACAGGAGGAACAGCCCAGAGGAACGAGAAAACTCACCCAATTAGAAATGGATTTGGTGATTAGAAGGGAATAAAAATAGCTGCAAACAGATGAAGAGATTTCAAGGGTGCAGCTCGAGGAGTTTAATGTGGGGAGGAAGGACAACTTTCTAAACACCCTTTTTAGGAAATTAAAAATGAAACGCAATTTCAAAGTTCGAGTTGTGTTTGTTTGTTTGTTTGTTGGCTGCACTAAAAAGGAGCAAACAAAGCGATATTTTGGTTCCTTAAATGTCTCAAAATCTGTGGTGCACTGGGAAAAGTACCATCTTAGATACATGGATTGAAATGTGCTTGAATGAAAACAGCTAATGCAGGTTCAGACTGTCTTGAAAAAAGATTGCCAATGGAACAAACATTATGTCGAAATTTACTTTTAAAGCAGTATTAAGTAACTCTTGCCACTAGAGGCCATAAGCGCAACTGCAGGTGTCGTAGCAAGTTGCAATTTTTTAACTTATTAATTGTCTTGGAGAGTAAATACTACGCTGACAGGAAAGGCGAAGGGACAGAGGGATACTGTACATCCAATTATACAATGGAGATTATTTGGCTGTAAATACTGTTTAAAGTGACGCTCGCCCGCAGTTAGCTTTGCCCGTTAGCCTGTTAGCTTCTTCTTCGTGATTCTATTAGTGTGTATTGGTTGCTCAGGTCCGGTGGCAGGCAAGTTGCAAACATGGTTTTCTGGCCAGAGACACCAGGGGGAGATGAAAGACCCTCCAATCATCCCATAAACACTTGTATTACCCCTCCCCGAGACTAGGAAAAGATTTATTAAGGTAAACACGTTACTTAGTACTGCTTTAAGTCATTTTTTACTGATAAGTCAGCATTTTCTCATATAGATCACTACAAACATGTTCTGCACGCAATTCCTGCATTAGATTGACACTACTTTACTTTTCAAAACGGATAAAAAGGATTTTAAATCATCTACCTCATTTAACACATTGAGGCCGTGCTGTTTTGGGGATTTAGCTGTAGAGCACCAACAATCCAGACTGTTTTTCATGGTATTTGTAGCACCACAGTGTATTCTGTGTTATAGTAATGGACACATTATATGGCTCGTTTGAAAGGTGAGACTCTAAGCTCTCCGTAGGTGAAAACAGATTAATTCTACATTGCCTCGGTTCCTGAGAAAACTAAGCTAAACACAATTTTGATCAAAATCACAGATTTTCTGGTAGAAACGGAGGTAACAGAGGTTTTATGCAACACTGTCCTTTCTGATTAACTCCTCCTCCTCTCTGGACGGACACTAACGTAATGTGAAGAGGCAAATACCTAAATATATATGTTTCAAGTCAATTTTCAAGCACAACATTGTTGACACGTTTTGAAACACTGCATGTAATCGATCTCTTTTATGCCGTGTGCATTTAAACAGCCTGGTTCTCGGATTGAAGACTTTAACAGGATGTTTCTCAGCCGTCCTTGGACCGATTTTAACCATTTAAAAACTCAGAGAAATGTTTTAATCTCAGCTGTTTCGATCTTTCCATGTGAAGCTGCTCTGCTTTATCAAACACACTCCAGAGAGAGAGAGAGAAATGTCGGCTTTACAGCGACACCACGCCCACTCGGATAAATAAAAAAAGAAAAGAAACGCAATAATATTTATAAAATGTCCAGATAATGAAATTTCACCAGTTTTTGATCGTCGTTTATTTCACTTCAGTTCATCACAGAGCTGCCAAAACCACACATAAGGTGTATTAGAGAGTCTAGTTTCGTAAAGAAAAAAACAACAACAATGTGTTAAGATGGTAAATTTTCCAGTGGACTTAAAAAGTAATCTCATTCCTGCCAACACTACCTAAATATCTTTTTCAAATGTGAACTGTCATTTTCATGATGTTTCCCATATTGAGCTATGGCTAATTTTCTGGATGGACATTTTGGTGGTCACGGCCCATTGCATATAACACGTTAATATCACTGTTATATTGAAATGTCTCTGTCACAAGTTTCCTTTCAGTAAATGAGTTAAATGGATGGAAGTGGACTCACTGACGAAGGACGTCTCTCCGAGGTAACCCCTGCGCTTCAGCACCACCTCCAGGTACTTGGTCTCCTCGTCCACCACGTAATGCGGCTGCTCCAGGGAGATCCAGGCCCAGTGCAGACGGAACTGCTGCTTCCTCAGTCTGTTCCCTCCTGCAACAGAACAGAAACAACAGCACATTAAAGGTCAGCACACACTACACAACTTTTCTTTATATAGAATGGGGGGTCCACACTACACGACTGGATTCAGTGCGATTATAGAACATCTGGGGGTTCACACTTAACCACTGAGAATCGTAAGAGCGACACACGACACGATTCTGACAAACAGCTGATGTTTTATAACACAGCGCGTCTGTCGTCTCTACGGCTTCCAAAACTGACCCCAAATCCGCAAAGACAGGTCTGTGTTTGTGAGCATGGGACAACGTGTGCGGGTCCCGATTGGTCAACGGTGTAAACAATGTCACAACACCGCAGCGCTAGCTTACTGCTACTACGAAGCCTTCGACTTGGCTATAGTTCGGTCAAATGGAGATAAAAGTCGGCCAACGGAAGAAACGGGACGTAGTTCTGTGGATTTAATAAGAAAAGGAGACGGACCTCAGCCTCGAGACAGCGGAGAAAGCGGAGAGGCTAGCCGTTAGCGGCGAGGTGAAGCTGAAGTGCCGCTAAACTCTGTTCGTGGTTGAAACAAGGCCGTGGGAACCCAGGGTGCTGAGGGCGCTGCAGCACCCCCTGGTGGATAGTTTGTTTGTGCGGGCAATATTAACCCCTTAACTCCCACCTGAACCGAGCACATTTTCTCCAGCTTTACCCCAATCCAAAAGCTTCTGGAAAAAAGGTGTGAAAATAGCGACAAAACTGAGACGAAAACAATGATGGAAATGTGAGAAAAAAGTGAGAAAACATTGACAGAAAAGTGACGAAAAAATAACAAAAAAATGACAAAAAAATGACAAAAAAATGACAAAAAAAATTCAAAAAAATGACAAAAAAATGTCAAAAAAAGACAAAAAAAATGACCAAAAAAAATGACAAAAAAGAACAAAAAATGACAAAAAAATGACAAAAAAATGACAAAAAAATGAGTTGAATACCCTAAAAAAAAAGATGGAAAAAAATCTGATGACGTGAGGAAAAAGATCCATTTAGATGAGTTTTGTAGGTCTCAGCTTTCAAATGAGGCGTTACACTGGCCTACAGGATTTGGGTAAAGCTGAACTGGAGAAAATGCTCTCGGTTCAGGCGGGAGTTAAGAGGTTAATAAATAGGATTTATGCACAGGAAAAGTATTTTGGAGCAAAATCGGGCATAAAAGTCGTGTAGTGTGAGCTGACCTTAAGGCAACTTTACAGGGATCAATAGCATTTTCCAACAGATAAAATATAACGTAAGTGATAAAAGCTGTGTGTTTGAAATCATTAATCACTGACCTAACGAACTATATGTTTTTGCAACTCCTGTTTCTCATAGACGAGTCATTTCCCTTCACTTTCCCCTCTTGGATTTTTGGAGGCGGGTGTGAGGCTCGCTCTCCAAAGCAGCCCCGACCTAATTGCTTCTTTTCTAATTAAGATAAAAAGGTGTCTATTTCCTGCCCGGGCTGGTTTTTTCCTCGCCTTTTTTGAAGTCGGATTCAAAGCTAAGTCAGACTCCTGAGGGCACCGCTGTGAACATTTGACCACAAAGAGCATCAAAAAGCGCACTTTCTCACAAGAACAAGTCTCAAAGTGGGCCGGCACCTGAAAAGGATTTTGTAGACTTTGTGTTTTCAAATTGAATCCGCGCGACCTGCGGTACATTTCAATGCGCGGGAAAAGACGCATTAAAATGGATAACTGAAGGGGAATAGCAACGCGCTGACAGCAATTGAGCACATGGCAACATTCAAAGTGCTTCATAGTTACATAACATTACAAGACGGCAGATAAAATCCATCCATAAAACATCTATATCATCATTTATGAATTACACTGAAAGCAGAGAGTCCAGATGAATTACTTTCAGTGTCAGATACACGGGTGAAAAGAGCCTGGATTTGAAGATTGTCAGAGGTGAGGCCTGTCTCACATTTTCAGGACACGGTTCCAGATTTTAATCGTGCAGCCTCCTCGTGTTTAGTCCTGACTCTGGGATCAGCGGGAGAGCAGTCCCTGAGGAGTCTAATCCAAGATACAAATGCAATAGCGCCAATGGAACAAAATAATCAGAATTAAGAGAATAACTACTACTAGAGGTTTAATCTCGTCAAAGACCAGACCAAATCTGCTCACACCTTAGATTTAATCTCTTAATTCAAGCAGATTTATGTAATTTCTTCCTTAAAACGATTATTGTTTGTCCAGTGCACTTCTTTCAAATGCCATTGACAGTATTTCTTTCCTTTTTTCCTCCCATTTAACTCTAATAATGTTAAAAGCACTCTCTGATTTGTGTTATAATGTTTCTCAAAATCATCTTAAGGGCCAGAGGTTCTGTGCTGAAGGGCCGGATTTGGCCCCCAGGCCTGACGTTGCCTACCCCTGCCCTACATGTTTCAACAATGTCCTAATGTGTAGAATGAGCTCAGACCTGTTCACCACAAACTGCCTCTAAAATCCTGCACTGTCACTAAAAAGGTGTTGATTCGGGTCTGAAGTGCCGTCATGCACGAGCTTAATATAGAAGCTGCAGTTACGCGTATGGCCTGAGGTGGCGGTATTGAGTATAAAATGGCTAACTTGCATCTAGCCCCTTTAAGCCTATGGGTCTCACAGGTCAAACTAAAAACGTTATTAACCCATCGTGAGCTAAACAATGTTCGCGTCTCGAGAGAGAAAGAGCTACAGCGTCCGCGTGAACGTGAAACAAAACCAATGCACTGGGCTTCACCCCCCACGCCCCCACAACCCCTCTCCCGACCACGGAGTCAATCTGGTTGGAGGAAAATGTGTGTCTTCACCCACTTAAACGCGCTAAGTCTGGAGTGGGAAGATCACAAAGTTATGCTATCGTCTGCATTTTGAGACACAAGCTCGGGCCCTTTGAGTTTCCAGGAAAGCGCTTTATAAAATATGCATCATCATCAATCGTGTCGGGAATCAAACCCGCGACGGTGGAGCAGGTGGTAGAGCGGGTCGTCTCATGATCAGAAGGTCGGGGGTTCAAATCCCAGCTCCTGCAGGAGGAGACTGACCCAATATGTGTGAGTGGCTGGTTGCAGATGTGAGCAGCCTCGCTTCTGTCAGTCTGCCCCAGGGGAAACTGTGGCTACAAATGTTGCTCACCACCATCTGCATGGAGTGAATGAAGCCCCTCCCTTTCATGTGAAGTGACTTGTGTCATATGAAAAGCGCTATACACATAAGATTCCCTGTGATGGCCTTGTGTTACCGGCTCACCAGCGAGTCAGCTGAAGTAGAACTCACTAAACGGGGTTATTTTAGTGCTGTCACGAGAAGCCTCCGCTCAGACTGCTGCCTCCCTGACCCGGCTCCAGATAAAGAGGAAGAAAATGAATGGATGTTTAAGTTCAAATAAGGTTCATGTAACAGTAATGCTGTTAATGCTACTCCATTTGGTGCTACTCGTTCTCACCTGGAGTCAGATCAGCAGTGTTTAAGTATAGCAGCTCCATGTAAGCACTACCACACTACAATGACTTATTATGACAACCCCAGGACCTGAGCCTCATTACGCCCTTGTGGCGAGAGCAAAGTCCCTCAGACGATTCCGCACCTGCTCCTTCACTCGGCAGGAGTCAGCGGAGCGTGGGAACAAAGGGAGGGCATCAGGTTTAATGCGTGACATGGTTGTTCCGGTCGATGAAGCCGTCACACAGGCTTCCTCTCTCCGGCACACATTGACCACAGTGACACATTAAAGGCGCGTTATTCACAGACTGAGCTCCACAGTTCATGCTAAGTGCCGGGTTTTGATTGAAACACAGTCAGTTCCGTTAGATTTGGTTCAGCGTTCCTTCACAGGGCGCCTCAGGTCAGCCCGTTTCATTCTGACTTAATTCTGGCGAGTTCCATTCATTTCACCCACGTTCAGGCCACTGCACTTCCACTCCTTTCAAATGCAGAGCCCGCTTTGGGAAAATGCTTTACGCCAACTCGCCAGAATTTGTTCTTCATAAATAAATGCTGTTAATATAAACTATTGAGATAGAAAAACACAAAGGTGAGACGCTGCAGGTCAATTTTTCACACTGTAAAAAAACGGCAGCAATAAACACGAAGCTTAAAGGCCCTATACCTGAATGAAAGCGGAACTAAATTAAAAAGTTAGTTGTGGCCCAAACTCATTCATAACTTCTTTTTCAAAAATGCTAGAAAATTAGCCTGAAAGTAAAAAAAAAAAAAAAGTTTTATAATTTGGTCCACACCAATTTTCCCACAAACGTTGGAGTTTACAATATAAAAAAAGGAGGAAAAAATACATTTCATTCCATTTCTAGAAGTAAAATCAGGTATAGCTTCTTTAAAGGGACTATACAGTACATGTTCCAGCCATGAAAAAAGCTGTGAAAATAGCAACAAAACTGAGAGGAAAACAATGATGGAAATGTGACAAAAAAGTGAGAAAACATTGACAAAAAAGTGACGAAAAATGGATGAAAAAGTGGCAAAAATGTCACAAGAAATTGACAAAAAAATTACGAAAAAATGAGAAAAAATGTGACCAAAAAATGAGAAAAATGTGACAAAAAAATACAAAAATGTGACAAAAAAATAAAATAAAAATACAAAAATGTGACAAAAAAAATAAAAAATAAAAAGTGCTAAAAATTGGACAAAAAAATGACAAAAATTGGACAAAATTTTTTACAAAAATGTGACAAAAAATTATTAAAAAAAACGACAAAAAAGTTACAAAAATGAGTTGAACACCCAACAAAAAAATGATGGAAAAAAAATCTGATGACGTGAGGAAAAAGATCCTCTCAGTTCAGGCGGGAGTTAAGAGGTTAAGGCCTGTCTTGCACGAACATATCCACTTTGATTTTGATTAGGACATGCCTGAAGAAAATACACACTACAAAACGTAAATATCAAGCATTGGCATAAATGACTTGAGTTGGGAAAATGTATCTTGTTTTCTTGTTTTCACTCATTTAGACTTTTTTTTCCCCCTGATCTGACCAAGACTACTTAGTTTGAGGACATTTCCGACTGGTTCTAAAGTAATGTCGCTTGAAATAAGAAAGTAAAACTTCCAAAATTACCTGAAACGAAGACAAAATGTGTTGAAACGAGTCAGAAACATCCCAGAACAAGTGGAATGATCTCAATGATGTCAAATGCCCAACTAAATCTTAACTCGTCACAACAACTCAAATTGGGATTATTATACTCAAATTGAAACGTTTAAACTAGTGAATTACTTTTGCAGTGCAGGCCGATCGACAGCTTAAAGGAACAGGCCACCATTTTTCCACACTGAGATATGTTCTTACCTGAGCTTAGACGAGTTGATTCGTACCTGTCTGGTCTTTGTGCGAGCGCTCAGTCAAGCAAAACGACCAAAGATGTTGCTAGCATTTGGCCTCTCCCAGTGTATTCCTATGGCTCCAAACGGGGGTCGAGCTGTAAGCTACCACGCTCTTCCACGGGCACAAAGACCAGACAGGTACAACTCGTCTAAGCTCAGGTAAGAACATATGTCAGCACGGAAAAACTGTGGCCTGTTCCTTTAAAGCACTGCTTGTAACATCACATGCAAAAGAACTGAATTAAAAATAATATGCAAAGCTTTCCCCAATCTGTTAAACAATTATTGAAAATACTGATTAGAGGAGTTTACCTCCTCCAAAACTTGCAACACCAAATCAATGGGAAAAGTGATACCAAACAAAACTCTGCAAAAGTGTCTGAATGGTCACTTTTATTCAGTGAAATCTAATGGAAACTCCATTGTTCAAAACATTTCAGACAAAAAGACTCGAAATACAAGAAATAATATATATATATATTTTTTTTAATGAGACAATCTGAATGTTTTTGAAGAAGACCTCTAATGGAAACTGCTCAGTGTGTGTGAATGGGTTTGTATTTATTTATTTATTTATTTTAATCTTTTTTTTTTATCATCTCTTTTAGTGCCTTGAACCTGTCATTTTAATTTGTTGAAAATTGCCAATTTGTAAATCGTTGTTTAAGAAAAAACAAACAGTTGATTTGTTTCAGTGCGTTACCGCGGCAACACAACTGCCCTCTGCTGCTGTCGTGTGAAGCCGACGGCTGTGATTTAGTTCAACTGAGACTCAAAACAGGTAAGAAAGTGTGATTAAGTTGTTTCATCATGTTTTAGAGGGTCGTTTAACACGTTTATAAGGATTTGTTTTCATTATTGTTGGCTTTAATAATGATGAAGTTGAAGTTAGAATCTCTGAGGAGCCAGCAGCTAATCGGCAGCTAGCAGCTAATCGGCAGCCAGCAGCTAATTGGCAGTTAGCAGCTAATCAGCAGCTAGCAGCTAATCGGCAGTTAGCAGCTAATCGACAGTTAGCAGCTAATCAGCAGCTAGCAGCTAATCGGCAGTTAGCAGCTAATCGGCAGCCAGCAGCTAATCGGCAGCAAGCAGCTAATCGGCAGTTAGCATCTAATCGGCAGTTAGCAGCTAATCGGCAGTTAGCAGCTAATCGGCAGCAAGCAGCTAATCGGCAGCTAGCAGCTAATCGGCAGCTAGCAGCTAATCGGCAGTTAGCATCTAATCGGCAGCAAGCAGCTAATCGGCAGCTAGCAGCTAATCGGCAGTTAGCAGCTAATCGGCAGTTAGCAGCTAATTGGCAGCTAGCAGCTAATCGGCAGCTAGCAGCTAATCGGCAGTTAGCAGCTAATTGGCAGTTAGCAGCTAATTGGCAGCTAGCAGCTAATCGGCAGCTAGCAGCTAATCGGCAGTTAGCAGCTAATCGGCAGCTAGCAGCTAATCGGCAGCTAGCAGCTAATCGGCAGTTAGCAGCTAATTGGCAGTTAGCAGCTAATTGGCAGCTAGCAGCTAATCGGCAGCTAGCAGCTAATCGGCAGTTAGCAGCTAATCGGCAGCTAGCAGCTAATCGGCAGTTAGCAGCTAATTGGCAGCTAGCAGCTAATCGGCAGCTAGCAGCTAATTGGAAGTTAGCAGCTAATCGGCAGTTAGCAGCTAATCGGCAGTTAGCAGCTAATCGGCAGTTAGCTCAAAAGGAGAGATTTAACTGTTTCTGTACCAGCGGAAATATGTGAAAGTCACATTTATGTGGCAACGATTAAAGACTCATCTTTTCAAACTGGCTTTTAATACTGAGAACGCACTAAATTATATCTAGGGTGAATAAAATGAGTGTTTTTCTTTCTGTGAAGCACTTTGAACTTCCTGGTGTCGTTGTAAAGTGCTACACAAATACATTTTGATTGATTTATGGTCAGTCTACACACATATATTTCATATCAAAAGGAAAGTTGTTTATCTCATCTTGTGTTTTGGTGACAGTTTCAATGTCAGCTTTAGCTATAGATACAAACGGCTTCTCTGGAATCGCTCATATATGGTCATGTTTCAAAACAGTTAAGGGGGAAAAACAATTTGGAGAAAAATCAAAACTTTCTCTAATTATTCAGAAACTACTTTAAGAAATGCTGAATTGTGAATATAGTTTTCTATTAAATAAAGAAACAAAGACATGTGGGGAGGAGCAAAGTGGTTCAACAGCCCATAAATACATAAATAACAGAGAATGAAAACATGAGGCTACATGTTAGCATCGTGCTACTGCTAACGCTAGCTAGTGCTTGCTATGACTGACGTTTCTTTACTTCTACTGAACAATCTGCTGTGAGAAAATATCCATATGGACTCGAGTAACACTTGACTTTATTTATGTGAGAAATAAGTTCATGTTTCGCCCCGTTCTATGACGCGATGCCGTCTGTATCTGTATTTGACAGGGGAGCAAAAGCCGCGGCTCATACATGTAAACGATCAGTGTAAATCTCATTGTTTTCTCTGTTGTTTCTGCTCAGGCCTGTTTGTAAAGATGTTCAGAGCGTTTGTGAACGAGCGTCTGGCTGCGGCGGCTGGACAGATACGTGCGCTGTTTGAAAGGACGAGGGCGGAGTGCGAGGAGGAACTGCGCCGGTCCGAAGAAGAGAACCGGAGGAAAGGCCGGCTCCTGGACCGGATGCTGAGCCCGAGAGTCGTCCTGGTCAGAGCGAGGGTCCAGACGCCCCAGACGAGGATCAAAGAGGAGCCAGAGGAGGAAGAGCAGCAGCAAGTGTAGGTTCCAACACTTTCAAACACGGCTAATGCTGAGCTCACACTACACCAGGGGAAGGCAACATCAGGCCCCGGGGCCAAAACCGGCCCAGCATCATCAAACTCTGGCCCTAGAGATGATTTTGAGGAATATTAAGACCCAAATCAGAGCTCAAACGCCTGTTAAAATACATAGAAATGTGGAAAATACTGTCAATTCCTTCAAATGTCTAAGCAGAGCAAACTTTAAGGTCATAATCTTAAAAGAATAATCATTGCAAAGGAAGAAATGACTTGAATCTACTTGAATTTAGAGATTAAATCTAAAGTTTGAGAAGATTTGGTCAGGCCTTAGAGCAGATAAAACCTATTCTTGCCAATGGAACAAGTGCAGGTTTTTTCTTAATTTAGTTTATTTTGTATAATTTCAAGTGAAAAATAAATATCTTTTACAGTAAAAGTTAATTTGTCTGATTTCCAGTGGGATTTTTATTTGTTCCATTGGCAATAGCATTTTTTTTTTAATTCAAAAAATAGTTCAAACCATATCATTAGTTCAAACCGACTCTCATTTAACATAAAAAAAACTTTATTCAAGCAATTTTAAGTAATTTATCTAATTTCAAATGGACATTTTTCCAGTATATATGATGTACAACACTGGCATATGTAGAAAGTGATGCTTTACTTGGAAGGTCCGGCCCTTGGTCTTTTAACGATGAAGAAAACCGGCCCTCCACCGAGCAAACTTGCCAACCCCTGTTCTACACTGTGTAATGTGGGCGATAAACGTGAGAAGCGCGGGGGATTTTACCGGACCAGAAGTGGACACATGGAAAGCAGTGGCCAATATCAGAGCGGAAAACACTGTAGCTCCTCCCATTTCATTTCTCTTTAATGGATAAGGACGGCATCGTGTCATAGAAGGGGGCGTGGCTTCGCCAAGGGGGAAAATAGACTCTTTTGGGAAACACAATTTTCCTCTTTTTTTTGCCATTTTCAGGAGGAATATGAACTTATTTACCACACATAAATAAAGTCAAGCGTAAATCGGGCCCATATGGATACTTTCTCACAGCAGATTGTTCAGTGGAAGTGCATCATGATAGCATTCTCCATTTTTTTTTATGTATTTATGGGCTGTTGAACCACTTTGCTCCTCTCCATGTCTGTCTCCATGTGTGTCTTTGTAAATAAAACACAACATAAAAAACTCTTGAAAACAACAATCAATATTACTGAAACTCAACAGAGAGTTACTGAACCTATTTATTTCTCAGACTCATTAGCCAAAAATGCCGCACCTACTGCTAAAAAAGTAACATTTACTAAAGTCACTGCTTTCGAGGTTAGCGTAGCTGATGCGCCGTTAGCATCAGCTAACCCCGATGTACCGATTTTTATAACAGTAGGTTCACCATTTTTTGCCAATGGGCCTGATAAATAAGTATGTTCAGTAACTCTCTGTTGAGTTTCAGAAACATTGATTGTGATATTAAAGAGTTTTTTGTCGTTTCTCGCACATCTGCGAACCCGGAAGTGGAGCTGTGACGTCACCACCTAACAAACGTATAACTGAATGAAGTACAAATCCCCTAAAACTGTGTGAAGCGCTTTAGGCGACTTGTGTCAATGATCCGCACAAAGAGCTCAAGTTTATTTATATCTTAATCATTTTCCAGGTGTTTCCCAGAGTCCAGTGCTGTGTGCGTGAAGAGAGAAGAGCCCTCCCCGCTTCGACAAAGACAAACTGAGCGCGGGAACATCAGCTCAGAGACGGAGGGACACACCGAGCACTCGTCTGACTCTGACGACGATGATGATGAAGACTGGGAACCTCCATCCAGCCGCTCAGACGCACAGATGGAGACAGAAGCTGAGGGACAAAATCACCAAGACCAGGTCCAGGTCAGAGACAGAAAGACAAAAGTCTCCGCTCAAAACAAGTCTGCACCAGAGAAGAGCGCTACGGTCGGCGACGGAGAGACGTCCAGAGCCGACGGAGGAGAAGACAAGAAGAAGCACCAGTGTCATGTTTGTAACAAGAGATTCAGAGATAAACATTCTTTAATAAGTCACAATAGAACACACACAGGGGAGAAACCCTTCAGCTGTCAGGTCTGTGAGAAGAAATTTACACACCTCTCAAACCTCAAGAGACATAGAAGAACACACACAGGGGAGAAACCCTTCAGCTGTCAGGCCTGTGAGAAGAAATTTACACAGCTCTCTCACCTCAAGAGTCATAGAAAAACACACACAGGGGAGAAACCCTTCAGCTGTCAGGTCTGTGAGATGAAATTTAGACACCTCTCTACCCTCAAGAGTCATAGAAGAACACACACAGGGGAGAAACCCTACACCTGTCAGGTCTGTGAGATGAAATTTAGACACCTCTCTACCCTCAAGAGTCATAGAAGAACACACACAGGGGAGAAACCCTTCAGCTGTCAGGCATGTGAGAAGAAATTTACAGACCTCTCTCACCTCAAGAGTCATAGAAGAACACACACAGGGGAGAAACCTACGGTTGTTCCATTTGTGAGAAAAGGTTTACCAGAAAAGTCTACCTCACAAACCACATGAGCACTCACTGAACTTTGAAGTATAACGCCGAACATTTAAAAAACATGACTACTTCTATAAGTATTTAATCCTCATTTGATCAGCTTTTACAGTTTAATGTTCTTCAGTGCTGACTTTTATCGTTGTTTTTCATTTTTGTTCAAGAGCAAGGTCATTTTTGTTTTCATTGCCTTGTGAAGCAATGATTTATATTGTTGAAATCGCTTTAACACTGAAAATCCACTTTCAAATAACTTTTTTTCCTCATAAACAAACATTTGTCGCTTTAGGAATTACTGTAAATATGAAGAAGCTAAAATCTGAATATTCTGAAGTTCATTGTTCATAGACTCTATAAAATGTTGTTGACAAAGTTTTTGGTTTTGTTCCGTGCTGTTTCCGTTTTTTTCCTTTTCTAAATAAAACAATGTAAAAACCTCATCTCTTTAGTCTGTTTTGTTTCGCACCAAAACTACATCACAAGAGTAGATATAGTTTCATGCTTTTCTAATTATTGTTTAAGCTCAGTACAGATTTTTTTTGGACGACCCAAAATGAGTTTGGCACCACTGAATTAGAGTCTGTAAAGAGAAATCTCCAAAGCTTAGATTCTGTTTCTGTCCAATCTCTAAAAGTGCCTGGTTCTTCAGCGAAAAAAAGTAACCAAACTGAAATATTGAAAACTCGTGTCATGCTGTTGTTCCGCGATTACTCAGTAACAAAGATAGTGAATAGGGATGCACCAATACCGATCCCAGTGTTGTGTATCGGGCCAATACCACATGCTTGTAGTCATACTCATTAATGAGGTCCCGATGCCAGAAACCGATACCACTTGACGTGTGGCCGGCGCTCCTACAGGACGCTCCTCTCAGCTGAAGAGAGAAAATAGCAACAAACTGGAGAATTGTTTAGTGTAAATACAATATTCCACATAGAGCTGACTTTATTACAGACGACACTCCCTAAATCAGAGTCTGTGCTGGATTTAACCAGAGCTAAATGTTGTTAGTGCTGCAGCGTGAAGTCTGCAGTGTTGACAACACACAGGCTAATGTTGCTACACTAGCGGCTAACAGTTCTGGTGATCCTTACGCCGTTTTATGCCCAGGGGCTCATTCATCTGAAAAACTAACCCAGCGACTACAAAGTCTTCAGAAAATCCCAAATTAACCCCTTAACTCCCACCTGAACCGAGCACATTTTCGTAATAATACCAGGAGTAATTTGGCATCCGCACAGTAAAGTGAAGATTACTGCTCGGATTTCGAACTACTCCTGGTATTATTACGCCTTACAATATAGTCCCCCCCTTTTATCCACTTAGAAAATCCACATGGTTTAATTTTGTGTAATTATACTTTGTAGTGGAACACTTCACGTAACCATATTTAAATAGGGAAAACGTGGAAGAGCTTGGTAGCTTCTATCTTGACCCGTTTTGGAGCTATAGAGGAGAGGAGGCTAAATGCTAACGAGTGAAGATCAGACAGGTCCTAAAGAACTCGTCAAAGCTAAGGTAAGAACATATCTCAGTATGTAAAAACGGTGGCCTATTCCTTTAAGAGGTTGAGCAGTGAAACTAGAGTTGTGCGAAGTCTCTATATCTAAAAGATGAACCTGAAGCATTGTACTGCACAGCCTGCACTATTCGCTGTAGAGTCGGCTGCGTTTCTCCCGCACCTCCTATAGAGTAATCATCCGGAAGAGTCCTTCAAACACATTTACTCGCCGCCGCTCGCAGAATGTCAAGCGCTTCAGTTGCAGACCTGTAATTTCCCCCCCGCCTTTATCGTGGCTACAGCGCTCGGCTCGAAACGCGACGACGACAAACGCGCGACAAATCTCCTGTGTTCCGTACAGCTCTTTCATAAACAAGCGGCGCTTATCTCTCGCGGGCAGGTCCTCTCTCCAAACAAAGGCACAGAGACATTTAACACCTCTTGTGGAATTATCGCGCCGCCTTTTTCTCTTCTGTCTGTGCCGAGCGCGAGAAGTTACGGGACAAAGACACGACGGCCGAACGGACGCGCTAATTCCCTACAAGGTCTATATTTACGACTTCAAAAGGATGGAATTAGAGAATGGGAATGAAAAGCAGCTGGATGTGTGGATGTTTTTATGTTCTCGAATGCCGGGGACCAGGGTGACGGACACTTTTTCAGCCTGATTTGGTTTTTTGCGTCTTCAGGGCCGTGGGAAGATATTTTGGCAAGGGGGTGCTGAGAGACAAGATTGCCCCCCCCAAAACGCTATTTCTTTGCTTATTTCCTATTTATTTAACCCCTTAACTCCCACCTGAACCGAGCACATTTTCTCCAGTTTGGCTTTACCCCAATCCAAAAGCTTCTGGAAATAAAGGTGTGAAAATAGCGACAGAACTGAGACGAAACAATGATGAAGATGTGACAAAAAAGTGAGAAAACTTTGACAAAAAATGACAAAAAAATTGATCAAAAAAATTGACCAAAAAAATGACCAAAAAATGGACAAAAAATGACCAACAAATGACAAAAAAATGGACAAAAAAATTGACAAAAAAAGACAAAAAAAGACCCAAAAAAAGACAAAAAATGGACAAAAATGACAAAAAAAAGACAAAAAAAATGACAAAAAATTGAACAAAAAAATGACAAAAATGTGACAAAAAAAGACCCAAAAAAAAGACAATAAATTTCCAAAAACTAGTTGAATACCCCCCTCAAAAAAAATGGAAAAAAATCTGATGACGTGAGGAAAAAGATCCATTTAGATGAGTTTTGGAGATCTTCGCTTTCAAATGAGGCGTTACACTGGCCTACAGGATTTGGGTAAAGCTAAACTGGAGAAAATGCTCTCGGTTCAGGCTGGAATAAAGAGGTTAAGAATGCTTGTGATGCATAGACGATCCACCAGGGGGTGCTGTAGCGCCCTCAGCACCCTGGGTTCCCACGGCCTTGTGCGTCTTTGCTGATTTGTCTCGTTGTTGAAGGACTTTGCAAATTGTTTTTTTTTAAATCACTCGACTGGTTTGGATGAACAAACGTGTGTACCGACTTTCCGGCCTCTGATTTCTAGGCAAGGCAATTCAAAGTGCTCCACAGTTGCATAAAATTACAAGAAAACAGATCAAATCAATAAAGCATCAACATAAAATTAATCAATTACACCCGGCCCCGGATAAAGCGGAAGAAAATGGATGGATGGATAATCAAATACAGTCAAAGGAAACTAAAAGTAAAAGAACTGGTTTCAGCCTGGATTTGTCAGAGTTGAGGCCTGTCTCACATCCTCGTGAAGCTGCATGAAACTGAAACGCAGCCTCAACATGTTTAGTCCTGACTCTGGGAACCACCAGGAGACCCCTCCCTGAAGTTCTCAGGGCCCGAAATGGTTCATACGGCTGTAACATGGTAATGGTAAATGGTCTCAACTTATATGGTCCTACATTAGGCACAAGGATCACACAAGGATCCACTCACATTCATACTCTCATTCATACGCCAATGTACGCAGACACTGGGGGCAATGTGGGTGAAGTGTCTTGCCCAAGGACACAACGACAGTGTCAGGAAGTGGGAATCGAACCCCTGACCATCCGATCATGAGACGACCCGCTCTACCATCTGCGCCACTGTCGCCCCATGTCAGAGATGGGCTTTGGTGCAGAGCTGTTTTAAATTCTCACAGTGTCTAACCTGCTGGAGACAAACACATGGATAAGTCTCTCTAAGTCTGGTTTTGACACTATTCCTCTGATCTTAGCCATGTTTTCCAGATGGTAAAAAACTGCTGATGTTATTGCTCTGATGTGGCTGTTTAAGTTCAGGTCTGAGTCAACATTTAATCTGATTCCTGGTTTGGAAATAGCGTTTGATTATTCGTTACTGAAAAAAAGAAACCAGCAACACGGGCATCACTGTGACTAAAGCCTCATCTCTACGAAATCTTTTAGTGTTAGGGTATATGCAAGAGGAGCAGGATCTGTACACAAGTCAATGCAGGTGTCATCAGAGAGGAATGTTCCTGGCCTCCTCACGGCTCACTCTTGCAGCTCCTGTGTTTTCAAAGGGGCAGGAGCGCTTCTGTTTTTAAGAGGTTGGATATTTGTGTCTTTGCTTTGACCAACAAGTTTCCAGCAGATGATTCCATATCTACCTCACCTGTTGCTCTGTAAAGATTACCAAGCTTTAACCTCTTAACTCCCGGCTGAATAGAGAGGATCTTTTTCCTCATGTCATCAGATTTTTTTTCCATCATTTTTTTGTTGGGCATTCAAGTCATTTTTGTAACTTTTTTGTCATTATTTTGTCATTTTTTGTCACATTTTTGTCATTTTTTCGTCATTTTTTTTTTATCACATGTTTGTCATTTTTTTGTCAAATTTTTTATCAAATTTTTGTCACATTTTGGTCAATTTTTTTGTTGGGCATTCAACTAATTTTTGTCACATTTTTGTCATTTTTTCTTGAAATTTTTTTTATCACATATTTGTCAATCTTTTGTCACATTTTGTCACATTTTTGTCATTTTTTTGTCCATTTTTTTAATAAATTTTTTGTCATTTTTTGTCACATTTTTGTCACATTTTTTAGTCAATTTTTTTTTAAATCAAATTTTTGTCATTTTTTTGTCACATTTTTTTAATCACATTTTCGTCATTTTTTGTCACATTTTTTAGTCAAATTTTTTTTAAATCCAATTTTTTTGTCACATTTTTGTCATTTTTTCGTCAATTTTTTTGTCACATTTTGTCACATTTTTGTTATTTTTTTAGTCATTTTTTTAAAATCAAATTTTAGTCATTTTTTTGTCAATTTCTTGTGACATTTTAGCCACTTTTTCATCAATTTTTCGTCACTTTTTCGTCACATTTCCATCATTGTTTTCGTCTCAGTTTTCTTGCTATTTCACAGCTTTTTTTCCAGAAGCTTTTGGACTGGGGTAAAGCCAAACTGGAGAAAAAGGTGCTTGGTTCAGGTGGGAGTTAACAGTCTGTGCACAAAGTGAGTCACACCCTGGTAAGTCGTACCCCAGAGCAGAAAGAGCATCTTCCGAACACTTCCCCGCATTAGTATGGAGCTGCCGGCTCTCCAAAGGTTAGACAAGCGCTCTTATAAATTCTCTGGACTCCCTCTTCAGCGTTCAGCAAACTGAGGCCCTTTAAGTGCAGTGACAGGAGCAAACAGCACATGTTCAGGGTCAGGACAATCCGTGTCTCTCCTCCCGTAAGCTCTTTGACTCTGCTCTTTTCAGCACCTCTGACACTCCGATAGCGATTGTTTATTCCGGCGGCGTGGCGAGTTTGCGGCGCGCAGACGTGCAGCAGACGGATCAGGTAGAGCAGACATGTCCCGGGAACAATAGGCGTCTGTCAGCCCCGAGGAAGCCGACTGTTGACCCAGTGAGATCACTCAGACTGGGGCCGGGGAAGAGGGCGCGGGGCTGGGGAGCACTTACGGCTCATCCATCAGACTATAGACTGGCCGGGTGATGCTTGTTACGGATTAGGTTGCAGCACGCTGTTCCACGAGACACTGCAGGGCCATGTTTTCACCTCTGAAAACAAAGAAACTTACTTATCTGCACAATGTGATGTTTTATTATGTCACTGAATCATCTTTCCTCTTTAGATTTATATGTGGGACTGACGTAATCTCAAAAACAAAGGTTCTTCAGTCACCTTTGTCTACGATGGAGGGCTTGTGTTCACGCTCAGTGGCAGCTGCTATCTATCTATCTATCTATCTATCTATCTATCTATCTATCTATCTATCTATCTATCTATCTATCTATCTATCTATCTATCTAGATAGATAGATAGATAGAGAAGATACAACACACCAGAGAGCAAAGTGGTTCAACAGCCCATGAATACATAAAAAAAACGGAGAATGCTAACATGATGTTACATGTTAGCATCGGACTAATGCTAACAGTTAGCTTGTACTAGCTACAACTGCTGAACAATCTGCTGTGAGAAAATATCCATATGGGCCCGATTTACACTTAAGTTTATATTTCGCCAGAAAATGGCTAAAAAGAGTGAACAATGTTGTTTCTCTAAAGATTCTATTTTTCCCCTTGGTGAGGCCACGCCCCCTTCTATGACGAGATGCCGTCTGTATCTATACAACTTTATCGTGTCTGTGTTTTCACTGTGAGAACATCAGCCATGTCAATAAGTCCGTAGCCGAGCTGCTAACCGCTCGCCTGGAGCTAGCTAGCACGTACACATCCGGTGAAAACAAGTATTATGAACTGACAATGTCAATAAAGCCGGTAACTATATAAAGCAGCCTTTGAGATGATCAAACACTGAGCCCGGCCTGACGTATTTGTGGTTTATTGCGGACTTACAGACCTGACATTCGGGTCTGTTAGGCTCATCAACAACGAGCTGTAGGCTCAAGGCAGGGTTGCCAGGTCTGGGCAGCCAAACCCGCCCAAAAATATCTGAAAACCCGCGGAAATACGGCGCGGCTGGAATTTTCAATATTGTTTACTAGTTAAGAGAGCCCACGTGCTCCTGCGATGATGAGAAACCGCCCCTATTTCCCTCCCTTATTGAAAAAGCAGCTTACAGAGCCTTGGATTTGCCTTCGAAATAGTGATTTTGATCAAGTCAACATTGATTACAGCAAGGCAAAAAAACGCGGACAGTTTTTTTCACCCGCGGAATGGCTTTAAAAACAGCCCAATACCTGGCAACCCTGGCTCAAGGTCTCATTACACTTCCCGCGCATCAATTCCGCGCAGAGTTTAGACTCACAGACGGACGCTAGTGGCCTTTCATACTGTTCAGTAGCTGTGGACTGTCCGCACGGTGTCTCGTTGTCCTCCGCCATTGATTTCCGCTCGGACCGTCCACGTAGTTAGAAATATTTTCAGGACGCCGACGCGCAAAGGGGCGTGTCCGAGAAAATTACAACATTTTTCCGCGTGGACTCAACTATAATCCAACCTTCAGCCTACAGCTCATTGTTGATGCGCCTACAGACCCGGCTAAAGTCTAACCTCTAGTCTGGATGTGCTTTTTGGAGGAAAGTTCATGACCATCAGTGCAGGTGCTGGTCTGACCGTTAAAGTCTTCAACATAAATATGGATGTGTAACCTCTGTTGTACGTCAGACTGTGAAAGGTTATTGCTTTACTACGGAGATGGTTTTGTCCCTAACATCACGTGACTCGTTTGTTTGGTCTCACATCTCAATCTTTCTTGTGTGGTCTCTGCGTGATAAAGGCTTATTTCTGTTTCCTGCACGCTCTGCATAATGATTTTCTACTTCTATAACGTGTTAGAGGCACAAGTCAACTCTCTCAGCGCGAATAAATCCGATTTGACCCCCAAATAATCCCACTTGATCCTTGTAAAGCGTGATTTTTCCTGCGTACACTGACAAAGGGGAGCATAATGCAGCCTGTTATGGCCGCAGTGTGAACGTGGCCTCGCGCTCGCTGTACATGAGCGAGTGGGAAAAGGCGAGACTCCCCATTCAGAGTCCACAATGTCCTTCCCGTGTGGGAGTGTGGTGTCTGCTAATGCAGCCTTTGTAGTGGTTCCCTGCCACTGAGCGCCGGGCTGGTGCGCACATGTTAATGAGGAGCCTCCGTGACACGCAGGAATGCATTGAAGGGCAGTCAAGTAACGCTCAGGCTGACCCTTACGCACACTCTGACCCCGATACACCGGCTGAGCAGCAACTGAGCAGCCGTCGATGCAGCGGCGTGTACCAGCAATACAATACAGACGATCCATATTAAAGCATGAGCTGGAGCTGCAGTTCAGAAGTACATTAGAGCAGAGAAGCCAAATGCAAAGTGTTTTATTCTGGCTCCGAGGGTATTATTCATTTATAAATCATAATTTCATATCTTCCAATGTCTGCTAGATAGTCACATAAAAACGTCCATAAAAATGTTCTCGGGATGGAGTGTTGGCATCTGCCCAAAAAGTCTTGTTTTAAAATGTAGATGGAGATACTACTTTATTAAAATGATTATAAGAGCTCATTTTGCAGCAGAAGTATTTGAAACTAAGGCGAGACACTGCAGGTGAATAGGGGAAAAAAAGTAAATGTAGAGATTTCAATTTGAAACTTTTGCTGAACATCACAGATATAAATATGAGAAAAAAATGTATTGCATTTTTTCTGTCATTTTATGTTTTCACATAAAAATAAGGCATTTTGAGCATTAAAATGGCCAAAATTGCCTATATTTTGGGAAACGAAATCAAAATAATGAGCCAGATTAAATTGTATGGTTTTATTTTATTGACATATTAGTAACTAAGATTTTTTCAGAGGGGATTTGGATATTTTGTTTAGTTTTTCAATAAACTAATCATCAGTGAAAAAATCTGTAAAAACTGAAATTCCGCCTGTTTTTTTGGTTTCAAAGCTGAAAAAATCAGGCTAGGAATTAGGTATTAAAAAATCCCTCTGCAAAAACCTTCAAAATATTATTAAGTCCAAGACTGTAAAGTTTGGAGTCTGTGGGAGCTTCTATAAGGGCTCAGGCTCTGCCCGAGTGCGGCTTCTCTCATTCAGAGAAAACCAGCCCTGAAGTTTTGTAGCGAGTGCACATGCTCGGCCCGTTCTTCGACTTTTCCGCTCCAGCGTCTCGTAGGAGGAAAAATACCATATTTGGGTGAAAGCGTCATCACAGGGACCCGTAGCAGGACACGTGGATGTAAAATCTGTCAATATTTATGAATGAAAACCCGCGTGAAAGACGGCGTTTCTACGCAGCGCAGCAGCTACTTCCTGTTGCCCCGACTCACAGACAAAACATCATAAAATAAACATCATGCGGGTGAGTTTTGTCATTTTTATATCTGACATGAAAACTAAGATGTAAAGGGAGGAAAATAGATAAAAATCTCCACTTCGACCACTGCGTGAAAAATCAATACTTTCACCTGCCGTGTCTCGCCTTAACTCTGTCGAATAAAGAGTGTTTTTATTGGTTCTATTGGACATTTATGCCAGCTCTGGGACGCAAACAATCGAAACACAAATACATAAGTAACTGAGACTCGTACTACTGAATGTAAATTGTCCCATAAAGCGCTTTGAAAGGCGCTGTACAAATAAAGTCCTTTCCCATGCTTCCTTACTTTATACTTCAGTTAAATTACTGACTGATTTAAAGCAGTAGTAACTCTTGCCCCTAGAGGCCATAAGCGCAACTGCAGGTGTCGTAGTAAGTTGCGATTTTTTTCATTATTATTTGTCTAAATACTACGCTGACAGAAAAGACAGAGGGACATCCAATTACACAATGGAAATATTTTTTTTCACTCAAACTTGGCTGTAAATACTGTTTAAAGTGGCGCTAGCCCGCAGTTAGCTTTACTCGTTAGCCTGTTAGCTTCTATTAGTGTGTATTGGTGGCTCCGGTCCGGTGGCAGTCAAGTTGCAAGCATGATTATCTGGCCAGAGACACCAGTGGGTGTCCCATAAACACTTGTATTACCTCCACAACGACTACGAAAAGGATTTATTAAGGTAAACACATTACTTAGTACTGCTTTAAGCAAACTAACTGATTTGTTTGGTTGGGATTTACAAAACAGTAAAACAGTGCTGTGTCCTTTTAAACTGCCTGACCTAAACAAAGCGTCATGTCCCTGGATTTAAAGGAATAGGCCACCGTTTCTACATACTGAGATATGTTCTTACCTTAGCTTTGACGAGTTCTTTAGGACCTGTCTGATCTTCACCCGTGCCTTCAGTCACGTAAACACAGCGCAGACGGCGTTAGCATTTAGCCTCTCCCTCTCTCCTCTATAGCTCCAAAACAGGTCAAGATAGAAGCTACCAAGCTCTTCCACGTTTTCCCTATTTAAATATGGTTACGTGAAGTGTTACACTACAAAGTATAATTACACAAAATTAAACAATGTGGGTTTTAGTAGTAGTTCGAAATCCGCACAGTAATCTTCACTTTACTGTGCGGATGCCAAATTACTCCTGGTATTGTTACGCCTTACAATTTAGTCCCCCCTTTTATCCGCTTAGAAAATCCACATTGTTTAATTTTGTGTAATTATACTTTGTAATGTAACACTTCACGTAACCATATTTAAATAGGGAAAACGTGGAAGAGCTTGGTAGCTTCTATCTTGACCTGTTTTGGAGCTATAGAGGAGAGAGGGAGAGGCTAAATGCTAACGCCGTCTGCGCTGTGTTTACGTGACTGAAGGCACGGGGGAAGATCAGACAGGTCCTAATGAACTCGTCAAAGCTAAGGTAAGAACATATCTCAGTATGTAAAAACGGTGGCCTATTCCTTTAAAGGACATGACTTTGTTGTTTCAGCTCAAATCAAATGATATGTTTTTCCCATCTTTTTTTCTTTCCATTTTTTCAATTTCTCCCCCAATGTTTGCCCCATTTCACCCAATGTTTTTTTCTTAGTATTATTTTTCCCCATTTTTTTTTTCTTGTTTTCACAATTGTTTTTCCTTCTTACTAACTTTTCCTAATTGATTCCCTATTTTTGCCAATTTTTTTCCCCCAAACCAATTTTAACACGATTTCCCCTCATTTTTAGCCACATTTTCCCCAAATTTTTCCCATGTTTCACACATTTCCTGTCATTGGAGATGAACCCGATATTGTGCAGATCTTCCACACATTATTGTTCAGTTTTCTAGTTTTTGAGTATAGATCTCGGATAAAGCACCGCTCAGATATTGCCTATATATGACCTAATCTAACAACGTTTTGTTTAACATTTTGAAAGATTTGACTGTATTTTGCACATTTTTAGCATATTCAAACAGGCCTTTGACCTCTGATTTGTGTAATAATATCATCTTCAAAATCATCCAAAACATCCTGAGGGCCAGAGCTTCTATGCTGGAGGGGGCCTGACGTTGCCTACCCCTGCTCTAAGGGTTTCAATGTTCCGAACTTTAGCCTGGTTTCTCAGCTTCTCTGCATAATAAAGTGACACGAGTGAAATATTGAAAACTCTTGTCATGCCAATGTTCAGCGCTTACACTTCAATAAAGATAATAAACAGGGCAAATAAAAGCACGAAATTGGATTTTAACTGGCATTAAATTAAACACTGCTCGATTATTTTTACTGCAAATGTTACGGATTGAAACAGGTGCTTAGCCTGGGGCCCCAATTATACAGAGAATATCAAGCAAAGAAACATTCAACATATGGTCTAGTAGTGCACGCATTGATCACTTTGGCCGATACTTTTGACGACGGATTTGCTTTTTCAGAGACAAACGGAAGTTCCAAACCCGCCTTCGCACTGTAGGATTTCCCCCTTCTGAAACGGGAGCCCTGGGAATTCCTCCTCTCCCCATTCTTCATCCCGCGGGTGAAAGGCGTTGCACTGGCGGCGCCGTTGCCCCCGACAACCGTACGCACCTCGGCGGAATCGGATCGGCCCGGTCACGTGAGGCGAGGAGCGACAGCCGCATTGTGGGAGGCGCCTTCAAAGGGATTTTCTTGTCCGCGTTTCGGGAGGACTCTCAAATTAACGGTTAAAGCCGATTTCGCATTGACCACGGTTGTCGGGGGCAGAAAGAGGTTCGCGCGGATCAAGTGGGGGGCAATTTGTTGGGGGGCAATAACGGCACAATAGTTCGGGGGGGGTCAGGGGATAAGTGAGTTGACTTAAACGCTTGTGGATTGTCGTTAAGTCGTTTTCGAGAGTCTGTGCTTTACGTGAGGAGTGTTTCTGTTGAAAACGTATTACTTTTTTTACTCCAAACTATTCTGTCCTATTTAAAAGCTACACACCCTCCAGAACAGTAGGAGGCGCTGTGCAGATGTAATGTCAATGCCACTGATGCGCAAAACAATATATATACATTTCATATTTTCAGGATTTTTGACACAGGGCCTCATTATCCAGAGTGTTGTTGATTTATGGAGATTTGTTTTTCTTCTTTTACTTCATGCAGTCCTTATATTTGAAGAGTTTAGCGGTGCTAGGCTAGTGCTAGGCTAGTGCTAGGCTAGTGCATGTCTATGGTAACTAGTAGCCTGCATTGAAAACCTCTTCAAAATCATGGGGTCGTCCTCCAAACGTTGCCATGTCTTATTTGTAGAAAGCTCCTTTGTGAATTCCACGTGTAGTAATGCTAATGCTAATGCTAATAAACAAACTACTGTAGATCCGGTAACCGAGCAGATCACTCCGCCGCTGCGTTGCTTACAACCAGGAAGATGATGCTGCTCAAATATAAGTTATTTTAAATGCTAAATTGTTATATTTAAACTCTTGCCTTTTTTTTTTAAATGTAATGCCCCCTAGTGGCTAGACTGAGACTTACTTTTTTTTTTGTTACATACTCTGGAATTTATGCTTTACCGGGCAGGGGCTGGATTAAATCATCCTTTGAGCCGTATGTTTGACACCCCTGGTGTAAACGATCACGTAATCGCATTCAAATAGGAAAAAACATGGAAGAATTTGGTCACTTCTAACTTCACCCTGTTTGGCCCCATAGAGGAGAGGAGGAGAGGCCAAATGCTAACAACATCTTTGGTCTTTTTACACGACTGAGCGCACGTGTTAAGACCAGACAGGTACACATCAACTCGTCTAAACTCAGGTAAGAACATATCGGCTTAGGCATCGGTTTAGGCTAAGGCTAAAGCTAAGGCTAAAGCTAAGGCTTAGGCTAAGGCTAAGGCTAAGGCTAAGGCTAAGGCGAAGGCGAAGGCGAAGGTTAAGGCTAAGGTTAAGGTTAAGGTTAAGGTTAAGGTTAAGGCTAAGGCTAAGGCTAAGGTTAAGGTTAAGGCTAAGGTTAAGGCTAAGGCTAAGGTTAAGGTTAAGGTTAAGGCTAAGGCTAAGGTTAAGGTTAAGGTTAAGGCTAAGGCGAAGGTTAAGGCTAAAGTTAAGGCTAAGGCTAAGGCTAAGGTTAAGGCTAAGGTTAAGGCTAAGGCTGAGGTTAAGGTTAAGGCTAAGGTTAAAGCTAAGGCTAAGGCTAAGGTTAAGGTTAAGGTTAAGGTTAAGGCCAAGGCTAAGGCTAAGGCTAAGGCTAAGGTTAAGGTTAAGGCTAAGGCTAAGGCTAAGGCTAAGGTTAAGGTTAAGGCTAAGGTTAAGGTTAAGGCTAAGGCTAAGGTTAAGGTTAAGGTTAAGGCTAAGGTTAAGGTTAAGGCTAAGGCTAAGGTTATGGTATACTTCATTTTCCCCATTGGGATATTGGACTTCTGCTGACTTTGACTAAAATGGTTTAGAAAAATACCACAATAAAATAGTTAAGTAGAGATACAGCTGGATTTATCTGTTGCAGCCTTAATCTGACCCTTCGTCTGCCTGCGAGATGCGTTTTTTTCCGACACTCTGTTCCCTGCGAGGACTCATTTCTCTCCCGCAAACGGCCAAATCTAGTGGCCACAGAAGTATCTCCCCACCTCCGAGAGTGAATAAATAATGAAAGCAGGCGCACTTTGGAGCTG
Source organism: Gobius niger (assembly GCF_951799975.1). Classification (NCBI taxonomy): domain Eukaryota; kingdom Metazoa; phylum Chordata; class Actinopteri; order Gobiiformes; family Gobiidae; genus Gobius; species Gobius niger. The sequence continues at coordinate 5,025,020 of NC_136852.1, read as the reverse complement.
GAATGTTTGAGGGAACTGACTTTATTTTTGGGTAATCCAAACTCTTTACGACACACTAATTCACTTGACATTACATCACCCTCATAATGACTGCGTTTTTTCCACTCGCTGAAAGCTCTTAAGTGCTCGATTACGATTCCCCCACACACTCGCCGCGCTGCTTTTTCCCTTTTTAATTAGTCGGCTGGTAGTTTTGTAATGTATTTTTCTCTCCGTGTAATGCCCGGCCACCTGTCTGCGGCGTTTAAAGATCCGCTAAATCACCCCGCTGTGTCTCGCACATGCTCTGATCGCGGTTATATCTGGAAATTACACCCCCCCGCGGATTACGCGCCCGTAATTGAAATCTCCCTGTTGCCGTGGCGCCGCTGCCGTCGTATTTTGGGATGTCGGCGTATCGTCCGTGGAGAAGGCTCATCCCCGTGGCCTGGCTGAGTGCCCGAGGGCGTGACCATGTAAGGCCAGGGTTACGGGTACGCGGCGAGCGGGTAACGCGGTCGTCCCGGGGCAGCAGGCTGGCAGCATTCTTTCGGCCTCTCTCGAAGGAGCTGTGTCCCGGAGCTCAGGCGCACGTTCAGCTCGGCCTCACCGTGAACTCCGAGAGGCTGTGTATTATTAAAGAGGCCAAGTCATTAGGCAGGAGAAGAAGAAGTTTGGAGGAAAGTCCTGCAAACTCGCAAGAAATGCCACAGCGAGCAGTGGAAGGAGGTTTTTTTAATGTGCAAAATGTAAAGAGAAGTGAATGCTGTTATTGGCTTTTTGACCAGTGTTTCCCAACCAGGGGTACGGGGACCCTTGGGGGTACTCGAGGACCTAGCAGGGGGTACTTGGAACTATTTCAGATTGAAAAAAGGGGAAACTCTAACATGTAAAACGTGTTGCTTTGGGAGAATTTTAGGTTTATTTTGACTGCAACATTGTCCTTTTTCTTACAAATACACTTTTAAAGGGGGGGTATTATGCAAAATCAACTTTTTCAAGCTTTACATCATGTTATTATGTCATTCCCTCATTAAAAACATGCCTGAAGTGTTGCCTTGGCACATTCACGTATTTTTCAGTAATCTGTAAAAACTCTGATGACGGCCATTTTAGGGATGGGTTTGCCTGAGTCCTCCTAGGAACGCCCCCACCTCCTGGAGACGCCTCCGAGCTTTCGTCACCAGCCGAGTAACCAACCACTGCTCCTCAGCAGAACCCCCTCCCCACTGATGCCACAGACAGCGTGTGGAGGGGGCGTGTCGGAAAGGCTCAGAGGTTCTTAAAGAGACAGAGGCCTATTTCAAGACATTCACTACAGCCATTTTGAGAGAGACATTTTATACAAGGCAGTTATTCTAATTTACTGCATTTACAGACTAACAGAAGGTTTCGTCATCATCGTAGTGTGCTATAGACTGGTGCTATGTGATTGAAAAAAGCATAATACCCCCTCTTTAAGTATTTACTTTCTAAATAAACTGTAACACCCTTGAGGTAGGGGGTACACGGTTGACCACTGAAAGGCCACAGGGGTACGAAAGACAAAAAACGTTGGGAACCACTGATGTAGACGATAAACTAGGACCAAACTGATCATGCTTAGGTGAGACACTGCAGGTGAAAAGGGAAACAGTTAAAATTCATAGTTGTCAATTTGAAAGCTGATTTTTGTGCGTATTGATCCTGGTTTCTACATCGCTTCAGGATCATTTGTAGTAGGTTTTTTGGTGAGAGGGTTCGTCATCAGTAAAAACCTTCAAAACAATTGATCCTGGAGCATAATGCACCTTTAAAGGCCCTGGTTGTTGTTTTTTTATTACTGTGAGGAAGCTGGCCACGAAGGGTCGAAATGGGCAGGCAGACTTAACACAGGTATAGTTCTTTCCAGACATTTATTCGTTCAACAAAAGGGTCCTTCTCAATGGCACATGCAAGAACAAAATGGCCCCTCTAGTGACTGCAACAGTCAGCTTTTATACCTCCCCTAATGGGAAAGGACCTCCCACCGGTAAGTGCACACTTGCTTGATGGGTAAATTCCAAATAAGTTCAGCTGGTAAGTTTTTACATTTTACATAAAACAAATAGGTTTTTCGTCCACCAATGATATGTGTTCAATCAAATTAACAAAGACAAAATACAAACCAAAATCATCATACGCAAAAGGAAACTCAAAGCAACGTTTAAACCAGTTTCCCCCGACACATGGTTCAGCCAAAGATTTTAAAATGGCCGACAAAGACCACGCCCCTTCCTTTGATCCCACTAGGTGGTACAGGTAAATGTGTATTCTGAGTAAATGAATAAACAAACAAAGTTTTAAACCAACAATGTGACGCACTTATTAACTTAATAAAATGAATCTGATGGTTATTGTTTCCTAATAGATATTGCAAATGAAACAAACAAAGCTAAATGACCAAAATACATAATGGGACAAACCAAATTTGTCACAATTACAAACACAGAAAGAGGAAGCCCCCTCCTGGAACCGCCACCTTAACGTGGCGGAGGGGATTGAGCGCCCGAATGATCCTGGAGCTCTGTTGTCGGGGGCTTCGTGCCCCTGGTAGGGTCTCCCAGGGCAAACTGGTCCTAATTGACGGGTCAGACAAAGAGCGGTTCAGAAGCCCCTTATGAGAGACCAACAGGACCGGTCAGAACCATGAGGCCGTCCTTCTGTGGACCCACCACCTGCAGGAGGAGCCATAAGGGGCTGGTGCAATGTGATGTGGGCATCTCCAACAGCGGCCCCACGACTTGGCAACGGAAAAGTGGAAGAAAATGGATGGATGGATGAAAGAGGATGCCACTAAATAAAAATGTTAGTTGTGTCCAAACTCATTCAAACTTTTCTAACATATTTGCATCACCCCAGTTCCTCGCAGGGACGAGTTTAAAGACACAATTCTCAACTTGCAGGGTCACTTTCCAGGTTCACCGTCACACAGATGCGAACAATCTCGCCTTCAGGTTCATAAAATTGATTGAAATACTTCATAATCAGATAACAGTGTTTTGCCAACAAATGTCTGAGTTTACAATACACTAAAGCAAGACACAACAAATAACGTTCCACTACAAGCAAAATAAATCAGGTATAGTGCCTTTTAACTGACATATTAGATTAGATTTGCTCAGGGCTGATTTTTGAATAAGCTTGTTATTCGTGGAAATGTTATGTGTCATGACTCACTGCAGCTCTGTATGGTGGGGCGGCTGTACAGAAGCAGATTGGAAGATTCTGGTGAGGACAGCAGGAAAAATAATCAGGACTCCTCTTCCCTCGATCAAGGACAGTGCAGGTAAATGTTGCCTGACCGGGGCACAGGGCATTGATAAGGACAGTACGCACCTCACTGCTGCCCTCAGGCAGGAGGTACCACAGTGTGAAGAGCAGCACTGAAGCTTCTGTAATAGCTTCATTCCACAGGCCATTAGACGGCTGAACTCTTGAAAGCGTTGGTGTGTATGTGGCAACAGGATCACATTTTCCAAACCAGTGTCAGAACCTCAGGAAAATGGCCGTTCTTGATTATGGACACATCAACTCATTATCAGAGGACGTTTGGAAGATTTTTTATGGAAAATTATATAAGCGAGTTTATCGACACCTACTATCTGTCATTATTGTGTGTGTGGCCATGTATCATGCACTTTGAGACGTCTTTAAAGGGACTATACGGAGTTTAAAAATGTTAAAATTAAGCATTTTCCTCCCCCTAAATCCAGCCCTTCAGCACAGAACCTCTGGCCCTTAAGATGATTTTGAGAAACATTATTACACAAATCAGAGAGTACATTTAACATTATTAGAGTTAAATGGGAGAAAAAAAGGAAAGAAATACTGTCAATGGCATTTGAAAGAAGTGCACTGGACAAACAATAATCGTTTTAAGGAAGAAATTACATAAATCTACTTGAATTAAGAGATTAAATCTAAGGTTTGAGTAGATTTGGTCTGGAGATTAAACCTCTAGTACAAGTTATTCTCTTGATTCAGATAATTTTGTGTCATTTCTTGTGAAAAACAATTATTTGTCTGATTTCAAGTGGGTTTTATTCTTGTTCCATTGGCGCTTTTAGCATTTGTATCTTGGATTAGTTCAAACAGACTCAAATTCAACATGGAAGAACTTTTAATTCAAGCAATTTTAAGTCATTTATCTCATTTCAAATGGACATTTTTCCAGTATATATGATGTACAACACTGGCATATGTAGAAAGTGATGCTTTACTTGGAGGGTCCGGCCCTTGGTCTTTTAACGATGAAGAAAACCGGCCCTCCACCGAACAAACTTGCCGACCCCTGTTATAAAGCAACCAGCGAAAAAGTTTTCTCTGTGAATTTCCTGAAACAACAGGTCACTTCCATGGCCTCATTTTCACATTCGATAAATAAAGTGCACAGTTTCTATGTGTATCTGAATGACAACGTTATCTAAATGCTCGAAAAATACATGTTTTCAGCTGCCGTGTCTCTCTTTAATAACCATAATATGTGAACGACATTTCTCAAATTGTGGCTTCTTTGCCCCAGCTTTCTGCGCCTTTAAGAACTTATTTTTACATTTTATTGTCTGGTTTTGCTTTAAAAGGACTCGCTCCACGGCACATCCCAAACCTCATCCAAAAGTGGGAAATCATTCAGGCGTGTATTCTCATCGGAAACATGCCTGGAGAAGCATCCACTGGACTGACTGGAAGCTTTGTTCAGGCAGTTTTGAGAAATTCCATTCATTTTGGTATGTCTTCTACTGCTGAAGTGTCACCATCTGTATTTTCTGGATTTTGCCATGCAGAAGGCAAGGCAAGTGTATTTGCAGAGCACAATTCAAACACAACGCAATTCAAAGTGCTTCACAGTAGAAGAACCCTCTGCATCTTTGAAGGCTAAAGTTTGTATCTTGTAGTTGAAACCAAGTCAGTTCCCCTGCCATTCAAAATGATTATGCCAGTGTCAAAAAGGTTAAAACTCATGGATGGTTTTGTGTCTCGGGGCTCTTTGAATCACTGACATCAATCTCAGACGCCTGTGATGAGTAGTTTTCAGGTTAGGCCCAGTTAAGGGAAAAACTACTGAAAAAGGATGTTCCACATTATTAACCTCTTAACTCCCGCCTGAACCGAGAGGATCTTTTTCCCCACGTCATCAGATTTTTTTTTTCCATCATTTTTTTTGTCACTTTTTTGTCTTTTTTTTTGGGTCATCTGTAATAGCTTCATTCCACAGGCCATTAGACGGCTGACGTCTTTAAAGCGTTGGTGTGTATGTGGTAAAAGGATCACATTTTACAAACCAGTGTCAGAACCTCAGGAAAATGGCCGTTCTTGATTATGGACACATCAACTCATTATCAGAGGACGTTTGGAAGATTTTTTTATGGAAAATTATATAAGCGAGTTTATTGACACCTACAATCTGTCATTATTGTGTGTGTGGCCATGTATTATGCACTTTGAGACGTCTTTAAAGGGACTATACAGAGTTTAAAAATGTTAAAATTAAGCATTTTCCTTTCATTTTTTGTCACATTTTTGTAATTTTTTTGTCAAATTTTTATCAATTTTTTTTCATTTTTTGTCACATTTTAGTCATTTTTTGAATCAATTTTTTGTCATTTTCTGTCACATTTTGTCACATTTATGTCATTTTTTTGTCACATTTTTGTCAATTTTTTGTCATTTTTTTTGTTATTTTTTGTCAAATTTTTGTAATTTTTTTGTCCAATTTTTATCACATTTTTGTCATTTTTTTGTCATTTTTTAAATACATTTTTTGTCATTTTTTGTCACATTTTGTCACATTTTTTCGTCAATTTTTTGTCATTTTTTTTGTCATTTTTGTCACATTTTTGTCATTTTTTAGTCATTTTTTTAATCAAATTTTTGTCATTTTTTGTCACATTTTTGACACATTTTTGTCATTTTTTCGTCCATTTTTTGTCATTTTTTTGTCCATTTTTTGTGACATTTTTGTGACATTTTTACCACTTTTTCATAAATCTTTCGTCACTTTTTTGTCAATGTCTTTCGTCTCAGTTTCGTCTCTAGCTTTTGGACTGGGGTAAAGCCAAACTGGAGAAAATGTGCTCGGTTCAGGTGGGAGTTAAGGGGTTAAGCAGAACAATGAATGCCTTAGTCCAGGTGTGAAAACCTTCGATATTTCATGAAAGATTAAGCTTAATCATCGTACTGTTAAGAGATTTGTGGCTGATTCAGAGCACACACAAATACATCAGATTAAGAGAACAGCTGCTACAAAGCAGCAAACAGGTAGTTGGTGGAGTCATGTTTTGGGCCAGAATCATAGTGAAAGAGCTGGTCGGCCCCTTTAGGATCCCTGAAGGTGTGAAAATGACCTCTTTCTGACAGACCACTTTCTTCTTTGCTACAAAAAGAAGAGCCGTGCTTTCCCGAACAAAATCATCTTCATCATGACAACGCACCATGTCCTGCTGTAAAGAAAACCTCTGCATCACTGGCTGCTATGGGCATAAAAGGAGAGAAACTCATGATGTGGACCCCCTCCTCCCCTGACCTCAACCCTATTGAGAACCTTTGGAGCCTCAAGCAAAACATCTATGAGGGTGGGAGGCAGTTTTCATCCAAACAGCAGCTCTGGGAGGCTATTCTAACATCCTGCAAACAAATCCAAGCAGAAACTCTCCAAAAACTCACAAGTTTAATGGATTTAGGAATTTTTAAGCAGGTATCAAAGAAGGGCTCCTATGTTCAAATATGACTTCACCTGTCAAGATGTTTTTCATTGAAATAGCTTTTGATTTCAGTAACATAATAATCAGGAACGCGATGTAAAAGAGCCAAAGTAAGTGTATTTTCCAAGTGCAGATTCGTTGAAATTACAAAACGTGGAACATCAGCGCTGAGGTGCACCTAAAAGCCGATTAATAAGCCACAATTATTCCGGAGGTCCACGTTACAGCTCTGCCTAACTCTGCTTCTGTGGGTCCATCTCACCGTAAAGGGGAATATTTTAAAAAACCTCCGCATTATAATAAGCCTTCCCTTTCATAATTGCAGCTTTTTGCATTCTAACCCACGACCGTATATGTTTCCGCGCTTGCTCCTCGACGTACACCCTGTAGGCTTTTTGCTTCCCCTTGAAATTAAAAAGAGCACTTCCATAGGTTGTAATGGGCCTCCTGCATACGGCGCTTTAATGAGAAAACGCATATTAGCCTCACTGTAGCGCACACTCCCAGCTCTTTTACCAGACTGAAGACGAAGAGGCGACGAAAGCCTCCAGTGCCGGTTACAGACGAGTCCTGGGTTGGGGCTTATCTTACCACCTGGTTCCCCCTGAGGTCGCGGTCACTGCTGCTTAATATTTGCCCCTGACCAGATTGTGGCGGGCGCACGTGTAAGGGAGGATAAAATAAAAAAGTGAAATGGATTTTGGCGTGAGGGGAAAGACGGATCAGCTTTGGGACCGTGCACAGGCGGGTAAATGAATAATTGATATGTATCCGCTTGAAATGAGCAAACAGGTGCTGGAAGTGCTGCATTTTAACAGCGTTTCTCTCCGGCTTTGAGGCGCAGATCGCTGTTTTTGTCAGTGTTGTAAAAAATCAGGGTTCATACAGGCGGAAGAAAGTCACATTTAATGCTTTTTAACTGCTTAACCCAGGAACACGATCGCTCAAATTCAAAACACCATCACTAATGCCGAGTGATTTTTACCCGAGATAATACACTTCATCAAAATCTATCAAAACATGACAATACATGACACATTTGAGTCGTGTTCTTTTATATTGTCATGTCTAATTAAATGAAAGAAAAGCATCATGAGAGAACCGGATAAAAATGCTCCAAAATTACTGGAAAATTAGGAATTTGGGAACAAAAAATGCCTAGAAAATTAAATAATTAAGATGAAAACTTGTTTTTTAGTCCAGCCATTCCTGGGATATGTGAGACTTCTCTGGTTTATTGGAACCAGGCCACAACTAGAGACAGGCCTTTATTTCTATTTGAGCAAAACGGACGACCAGGAAAATGAAGAAAAACAAGATTTGTGTCCATTTGCACCTAAAATATTAGGTTCATTTATTAATTAACATTGCAAACACTCTCCCAGCGGCTGGAACATTGACGCCTTTTATTTTGTCGGGACAACAGGAAGTGTTTCGTTGCTGTTAGCGGAGCTTTGACATCAATGTCACTGCAGGTTTCTGTTTCGTTTTTACCGCGGACCGGATTATTTGTTGTTATCTTGTGTAAAAGGTGAGTTTAGACGGAGCGTTTGTGTTTGTGATCGATCATGAGACTGACCCGAGAGAAGACGAGACGCTCGCACTGATCGGAGGAGTTATTTTGAGGCGTGGGACTGACCTGCACACGGAGCAGCTGGACGTGCTTTGAAGACGCGATGGAGACTTTATTAAAACCCTGGACGGTCACACAACATTTGTTGCTTGCCCTGTTTCCAAATATAGTCACAGGAGGTTTGAAAAGTGGCTAAATCTGTGTCAAAGTTACGCTCGGATCAGCTCCTCAGCAGCGTCCCCATCGGCCCGGGTTCCTGTTTGTTTACTTCCTGCACGTGAGTTTTCATTTACACGAGTATGAGACAAATTCCTAACATGAGGAATATTTCTACCGCTATAGTTTCTAATAAAAGCCCCGGCTTTAATTTGCCTCCGCCAGCCGCAAACCCGGCCTCTGTTAGAGACCCGGCCGCTAATGGAATACAGGCAGGTATTAGAGAATTTACGGTATGTCTGATTTTTTTTTTTTTTTTTTTTTTTTATATTATATTTATTTACTTCTATTGCAGGGAAGCAATTTTAACATACAATGATACTAGTCGTCATCATCATCATCATCATCATCATCATCATCATCATCATCATCATCATCATCATCATCATCATCATCATCATCATCATCATCAGACAACAAGCAAGCATCCGAACCACAAACTGAGGCTGCTCGAGGTTGCCACTGTGATTGGTGTCACGGCGAGCAGTACCGCGGCGATGTTACAATTACAATATTTTGCAATGCATACATTTTACATTCTGTTTAAACAAAAACTGCAAGTTTTTCAGCGGGCAGAAGTGTCATAAAATTTTTTTTTTTAAAAAAGAGAAGATAACCACAACAACAAAAATACAATAACAGTCAAAGCAAAGATTGAATCGGTATGTCTGATTTTGAGTGGGTATAAATGACCAGCTGACTAAAACAACTATGTGTTTCTCACTCACTGTGAGGCCAGAGACACCGAACTCTGAGACAGGAGCAAAGCTGGAGTTGAAGTCGCAAAATAAATGTGTCCTGAATGTCAACCTTGAAGGGGGCAAGAGCCTGATTAAATACATTAACCCTAAACTACCTTCTATCACTATCGCAAACATGTGCCTGTAGGAGAAAGTGTGTTTTGGAGGAAAACATTCAGGCCATCAAAGACGTCAAAGACAAAGCTGAAGCCCAGAGACCCAGGACACTCAGAAAAACCATCATAATAAAAATGACATAAATGTATTTGCTCGGGTGTTCTAGGGTTAACCTAATGCATTTTCTCCAGTTCGGCTTTACACAAATCTAAACGCTCATTGACGGGAGCATACAGCCTATACTTAGCTGCTGACAAAGATGCTGGTGCATGTTCTTCCCTGGGCGCTGCAGACCGGGACAAGCATCGACTGCAGTGCGAGCTCCAGCTCTCCAGGACCCGGAGGCGTGTGGGTCGGATCACTGCTGACCCTTCTCACCTGGACACAGACTATTCACCCCTCTCCCCTCAGGCAGGAGGCTTCAGTCCATACAGACTAGGGATGTCACGGTAACCGGTGTAGCGGTAAACCCCGGTAAAAATTTTGACGGTGAAAATTACCGTCTTGTTTTGTGTTTTTATTATTATCTCGGTGAATAACCGCACCCGCGGTGTAGGCACGGTGAGCCTCACCAGCCACCGTCTCATCTGCTGCAGTTTCCACGGCTTTTGTCAAATATAAAGCTACAGGCATCACAAAACTAAGATCAGTTTGGTGCTCAGTCTCCTGCACAGTTGCGCGCTGTGTCGGCGTAGCTTTGTTGTGCAGATGCATTAGCCGCTCCCGCTAGCTACGAAGTAAAAGCAGTAAAAGTTCACCTGTCGTAATATAAAGCCGTATAACTTTCACCTCAGCGTCAGCGCGATGTCTCATGCGGTTCATCGCCCTCAGTGGTGCGTCTGTTAGAGCGGGGTTAGTTTAATATAATAGATCCATGGGTTAGCGAGTAGACGAGCCTACAGTCAGCCGGCGGATGCGGGCGGCTGTAGCGCTGCTCAGGTGAAGTGAGGGAGCGAGAGGGCGAGCGTGGGGCAGCGGGGCTCACTCAGCCTGGAGCTGGAGGCTCCTACGGCTGAAGCCACGGGGAAATGGCATAATTGTATGTTATAGCAAGTAAGTTAGCGTTTTAGCTGAAATGCTGATGTGGGACTTTGGGTTGAGGGAGAATGTAACGAGTCGCCCCATAGTGCGGCTGCAGCGCCACCGCCAGTACATAAACATGTCGCGGATACCTCCGCACGATGGCACAATGCGTTACGGGGCTCCCGGTGGCAGATTGCAATAGATTCACTCTCGCCGCAGTATTAGGAATTTAATAATGATGGTAATTTCCAAAATCTGCAAAGCAGATTTTGGACAAAACAAAACATGATAGAGAAGTATAGAACACTTGAATGAAAACCATTAGAAGAGAAGTCGATCGAGGATACATAGCATAATTTTTGTTTGTTGAAGTTTAAGTTTTGTGCTTAAGTGTTACCATCGTTGGTATTAAAGAAAGTGTAAAATGTGTCATCTTGGGACACAGAGTCACAGTGGTAAAAGGGGTTAGGCAGAATAAGTCTTGGCTTCAGCCTAAACCCCTTCGGTCAGGCATCATTTAGATTTAAATCTTAATGTATGTGTTTTTCTTATATATCGTATAATGTCTTAGATCTTTGGAAAACATGTGACATGTGATTTAAATGTTCATAATGACCGAAGAAAATAAATTAACTAACTAACTAACAAAGCGAAAGCTCACTGGAAGGACAACAACAATGTTCCTGATATAGACGGTTTATCTTCGTTTCTGACGCTATAAATAGTACATGTAATACCCTCGAAACGATCAACAACACTTCGTTATAGTTCCTTTACTTTGATGTGAAAAGGCTTTGTCTGTATTTTTTTATGTAGCAAGCACAGTTAAACTTTTTTGAAACGATTTCATTTTGTGTAGGACTATCAATGCTTTCTGAACATAATATCACACATTTTAAAAAAATACCGCGATAATACCGAAAACCGTGATAATTTTGGTCACAATAACCGTGAGGTAAAATTTTCATACCGTGACAGCCCTAATACAGACCCATAGATCCCGCCACTTTAACAGTTTTTTCTCCATCAGACTCATGAACGATAAGAACCTGTTCCACATGTGCTGTGTCAACACTTCGATCTGCTGCTAATACATCTGCACATCTGTCAATACAATATCAATTGTTGTCTCTATTTATTTTAATCACCTTTATGCATGCCCTTATAGTCTTATAGTTTTCATTGCTAGTTTGTGAACCTGTTCTCAAACTATGGCAATAAAAACTATTCTGATTCTGATCTGATTCTCGAGGCCAGAGTAAATTGAAATTTGAAAAGAAGAGGAGGAAGAAGAAGAGAAAAGAAAAAGAGGCAGAAGAAGGAGCAAAAGTAGATGAATAAGGCAGAGGAGGAAGTAGAAGAGGAAACTGCAGAAGAAGAGTAAGAACAGGAAGAGGAGGAAGAAGGAGAAAAACAAAAAGAGGAATAAGGAGGAGGATGTAAAAGAGGAATAAAGAAGAACAAGAAGGAGCAGGAGAAGAAGAAGAAGATAAAAAAGAAACCTTTCACAGATAAAATCACAAAGTGCTTCACAAAGTGGCTGAAAAACACACCGACGAATAAACAAGTTAAAGTAAAAACCGTCAGAAGCCAAGGCGACTAAAAGCTCGTCTGAATAAAGTGTCTCCAGCTGCTTTATAATAGGATCAACAGAGCCGTAAATGCTCTCCACTCATTAACAAGCAGCTGAGGATTTCCATCAACAAAAGCAAAACGGCGACCATTCAGATTGCGGCTTCACTCAGGGCAGAACGCACTAAACCCCACAACTGTATTCATTCCACTCAGCCGCACATTTATCACAAAACAAGTCGGCTTAGCAACATAAATAAACACGCCTGGACAGCTCGACGTGAGTAAATCTCCCGTTGAGTGCATCAGCTGCGATCTAACTTTATCCCAGAGTCAGCGTTAGCCGTGAGGGCTGTTTCCATGAGCTCACGACGGGACAGGCCCAGTCAAACCTCTGTCAACTTCTGCAAAAACTCAAGAGCGTAACCAGCCGGATCTCTTGCCTCGGATTTGAGATTTTCCCCATTTTCCCCAAGACAGAAGCCAAATGGAGCCTATTTCCCACACACAAACCTGCGGACAGTTCACTTCAAGGGGGGAACCTCTGGCTACTTCACGATCCCCATACGAGTCAGGATACACGGCTCACGATGACGATAACCACACGATATGCCGATACTGAGATTATCGATGTATTGTACAAAATGACATAACGATGCATCCCGATTGTGGGGGTAATACAAGTAAAATACAAGTGTTAATGGGAAGATTGGAGGGTCTTTCATCTCCCCCTGGTGTCTCTGGCCAGAAAACCACAATTGCAACTTGACTGCCAACGGGTCGGAGTCACCAATACACACTAATGGAATCACGGAAAAGAAGCTAACAGGCTAACGGGCAAAGCTAACTGTGGGCTAGCGCCACTTAGACAGTATTTACAGCCAAGTTTGAGTGGACAAAAAGATCTCCATTGTGTAATTGGATGTACAATATCCCTCTGTCCCTTTGTCTTTTCTGTCAGCGTAGTATTTACTCTCACGGACAATTAATGAGTTAAAAAAATCGCAACTTTTTTTACATACTGAGATATGTTCTTACCTTAGCTTTGACGAGTTCTTTAGGACCTGTCTGATCTTCACCCGTGCCTTCAGTCACGTAAACACAGAGCAGACGGCGTTAGCATTTAGCCTCTCCCTCTCTCCTCTATAGCTCCAAAACAGGTCAAGATAGAAGCGTTTTCCCTATTTAAATATGGTTACGTGAAGTGTTCCACTACAAAGTAGAATTACGCAAAAATTGTGGTCATACCGCCTTTGCGATGCCCAATCCCGTCAGACCTTGGAAGCTAAGCAGGGAAGGGCCTGGTCGGTACCAGTGTTGTTTTCGTCAACGAAGACGATAACGATATCTTTTCGTTGACGCCCCTTTTTTTAATGACGATAACGTAACGTTGACGAGGTAAAATGAGCTCTTTGGGGACGAGAACATGACGAGACGTTTACAAGTTTACGTCAATGAGACGAGACAAAAATGGGAGAAAGTTTTTGGTCAGATCGTTCACAAACAGAGTTTGTGCACGGAGTGAGAGAACACACGGTAAACGTGACCCGGAGCGGCGCCGTGCTGCTCATGATGCGGCAGAGGCGCCTCTTTCTCTCTCTCTCTCCCCGTGGCGTGCGGTCACTGCTCGAGTACATCCTCCTCAGAGCGTCTGACATCCAGGTCACAGGGACTTTGTCGTTTCTCAGGACAGTTTTCAATACCGTAGCATATGAACGCAGAAAGCACGTTGATGTAGGCTACGTATGTGCAGACAGCGCTGTTGGTAAAAAATAAAAAAAAATCTCGAAGCGATGATCAGAGGACGAGGAGAGCGGGCGCTTTTGGGAAAAGTACTGTTCACAGTCGGCCGACCACTTCTGCCAGTGCCTATCGTGGTGTCATCTGTTTGTCACAAGCTATAGAAAGCCAATAGAAGCTATTATTTATCCCAATTTCCAAGACTTATCGAAATTAATTATAACTTCTTATAATGAAACAGACGAAAACTTGACAAAAACCTTTTTAATTTTCGTCTGACTAAAACGTGACTAAAACTATCACATTTTGAAATGACTAAAATGTGACTAAACCTAAATGCATTTTCGTCCAAAAGACTAAGACTAAAACTAAAAGGGCTGCCAAAAACAACACTGGTCGGTACTTGGATGGGAGACCGTTTGGTAACACCAGGAAGCCTAGCGAATGTAGTGAGTGACTGAGTGGTTGGTGGTGGTCGGAGGGGCCGATTGCGCAGACTGGTTGCCTTGCTTCCGTCAGTCTACCCCAGGGCAGCTGTGGCTACAATAGTAGCTTACCACCACCAAGTATGGAGTGAATGAATAGTGCAATGTAAAGCGTCTTTGAGTGTCCAGAAAAGCGCTATATAAAACCAATGCATTATTATAATTATTATTAAAATTAAACAATGTGGATTTTCTAAGCGGATAAACGGGGGAACTATATTGTAAGGCGTAATAATACCAGGAGTAGTTTGAAATCCGCGCAGTAATCTTCACTTTACTGTGCGGATGCCAAATTACTCTTGGTATTATTACGTCTTACAATATAGTTCCCCCCTTTTATCCGCTTAGAAAATCCACATTGTTTAATTTTGTGTAATTATACTTTGTAAATGTAAAAACGGTGGCCTATTCCTTTAAGTGTTCAAGTTAATTACTTTTATTCTAATAACAGCACAAACCTGCTTAAAATTGCATTAAATGTCTTAACTCAAGCTAACTTCAAACCATTTTGCTGAGATAAGATGGCACTTTTTCCAGTGCTGCTCTCTACTGTTCTGACTGAATTCTTTACCATCACTGGCTTTCAATTGACTGTGAAGCCGTGGAGCACTGCAGCCTCATTGATATGCACAACGTGTTCAATGAAGTACACACTGTCATGAAAAGTATCGGCATGCAGGAATAAAAGGTATTGTATTGCGCAAAATATGGGACTATCACAAAATCTATATATTGTCACAGCCCTAGTTCACTTCAAATGTACTTATAATAACTTACTTGCGACCATTGCAAACCAGTGGGAGCCACTTTTATGGAGGACAGTGTAGACTTTTGAAGACATGATAGGAGATAATAGGAGAAATGTATCCTCTGCAGCCTTTAACCTCTTAACTCCCACCTGAACATGTTTTCTCCAAATTCTCCAAATCTAAAAGCTTCTTCAAAACAGAGGCAAAAAACGAGAAGAAAATGAGGATGTAAACGCAGCAAAAAAAAAGCTAAAAAGTGACCAAAAAAAGCGACAAAAACTCAACAAAAAAATGAAAAAAATCCAGCAAAAAAAGACAAAAATCCAGCAGAAAAATGAATAAAATCCAGCAGAAAAAAGACAAAAATCCAGCAGAAAAATGAAAAAAATCCAGCAGAAAAATGACAAAAATCCAGAAAAAAGTGACAAAAATCCAGCAGAAAAATACGAAGGAGTACGAAGGAGCATTGTAGTCAGTGAAAAAAAAAAAAAAGTCTGTTTTAACGAGAAAAGTTCTGTTTTGACGAGAAAAGTTCTGTTTTAACGAGAAAAGTTCTGTTTTAACGAGAAAAGTTCTGTTTTAACGTGCAAAATAAATCCTGTTTTTACGAGTAAAGTTTCTGTTTTTATGAGCAAAATAAATCCTGTTTTTATGAGTAAAGTTTCTGTTTTTATGAGCAAAATAAATCCTGTTTTTACGAGAAAAGTTTCAGATTCAGAAAGTTTCTCAGATATCCCCACCATTGTTCAATGCGCTGGTTGTGGTTACTTGAACCAGTTATATAACATCTTTTGGCAAAATCGTCTGTATGTTTGTTTCTGAGGAAGTTTTGCATTTGCCCCACAGTTCTCTGTGCCGAGATCCGAGCGTATTCGGGTGGCAGTACCTTTACGTGACAGCACCTCATTGATAAAGTATCCAGCGATTACTTTCGGATCACTACTCGTGGAACAGGCGTGTAACCATATTACCATTTGTGCAAAGCCATCCACTGCCCCGTTTATGCAGATTCCGTAGGGTTTAAGCTAAAGCTAAACTTTTCTCGTTAAAACAGAACTTTTCTCATTAAAACAGGATTTATTTTGCACGTTAAAACAGAACTTTTCTCGTTAAAACAGAACTTTTCTCGTTAAAACAGAACTTTTCTCGTTAAAACAGGATTTATTTTGCACATTAAAACAGAACTTTTCTCGTTAAAACAGAACTTTTCTCGTTAAAACAGAACTTTTCTCGTTAAAACAGAACTTTTCTCGTCAAAACAGACTTCTTTTTTTTTTCACTGACTACAATGCTCCTTCGTAGAAAAAAGACAAAAATCCAGCAAAAAAATGACAAAAATCCAGAAAAAAGTAAGTAAGTAAAAAAGTGACAAAAACACATAAGGGAAATAAAAAATGACGACAATGGCAATGAGGAGAGAATGGATTTGGTTTTGGCGGGTGGTAAGAGGTTAAAGTGTTAGTCTGGACGTCTAAACGTTTTACACATTTTTTAAAATGTGCAAAATCGACCACTTGATTTTGCATTGTGATATAAAGTAAGTACAAATATGCCTGAATTATTTTTTGTAAAGTCCCTCCTTCCCAAATTTCTTCAGCTAATCAGAGTCTAGCACCCTCTTGCTTTGACCAATGAAACAAGCTTTTCCCGTGAACCAGCCCGTCAGGTCCAATCAGGAGGGGAGGGGGAGGAGCTTGATCGTTTACTTTCAAAATTCTGTTCCTGCTCTCCTCATTTTGCAAACTAAGAAGGGCTTTCTGGTCCACAGCGTATCTAAATAAACAAAAACTGTGGTTGGCTTAATTTGTCCTTTCCAACATTTCCTTTTCAAAAATACACATACAAAAGCATTAACTCATACGTACTACGAGAGCACCAAGTGACGTCACACTGACGTAATGCGGAAGTGCGGTCTAGCCAGCACCAGAGTGATCTACAGTAAACATTATCAGTATTATTTTAGCATACTTTTCTCAAGGCTCGAAACCACAGCAAAACCGCAGAATAATACATGAATCAAGGCACAAAGAAAGAAAACTCGCGGACAATCTAGAGTCCAAACGGAACTGTACGTACAGTACGCCGACGTACTGTAGCAACCAGGAAGCGGTAGGTCCAGTTCTGCAGGGGAATTATTTTGTTAAAAACAAGATGTTTGCGATACTGACAAGCGCTATGGAAGGAGGGAATGTTACCAGCAAGGACTTGTTTGTGGAGGAATTAACCACACTCGTTGGGAGTACTATAATAACGCTTTGCTACCCCTCAGGATCCGAGGCTGCTACTTCCTTGTCCCGCAAAGGTATGCCATTTTACTAGAGCAAACCCAGGAGGCTTAACAGGCGGCGGGAACGGGGGAGCGAATGGGAGAAGGGGCAGAAATGGGCGTTGAGTGTGAGGTCAGAGAGGGAGGCTGGACAAGGGAGTAAACCGGGTGTGGTGAAGGCGAGGGTATAGGTGACTGACCATGCACAGACGGGTGCTTGGTTGTCACAAGTTTACTTTCCCACTTCACCCTATGTCTCCTCACTTTGCAAACTTACAGACTATCACTTTAACCAGAGGTATAGTGACCTAAGGATCCTGGTCATACAGCACCTATTGACAGAGAAACCCAACTCTACAGATCACGCAAACAGTCCCAAAAGAGCAAACTCCGGCCCAGGAATCAAACCCGGGACCTCCTTACTGAGCTATTATTTTAGACCAAGAGTCATTTCCGTGTGTTGTTTACCCCAATGGCCTCAGTCCATTATTCAGAGTCAAAATTAATTTATTCATCCCCGAGTGGAAATAGTATTTGTTGCGGACATGCTTCGTAATTTCAGCTTTAATTTACTTTCTCCCCGCGGTTGCTTTTGTTTCGCTCGCCCCAGTGAACTCTGGGCACATTGTATAATTTCACAGCGTATTCAGGAAACATTATTCCGCCGTGTTTATTAGTCAGGGCTGTTCTCTGGAGTTTTCAGGTGTGAAACGTGGCGACAAAAGCGCTCACAGGCCATTAGTATGCGCGCGGCGTGCTTTGAGGAGCGCGGCTTTTGAGTTAAAATAAGGCCATGGGGCTGAGGGAGTCCTTTGTAAAACGCTTTGTGAAGTCTGGCTCTGCGGGCGGCAAACTCACGGGCCCGACGCCGCCCGGAAACATGGTGTTTTATATAAGTACATCATTTAACCCCTTAACTCCCACCTGAACCGAGCATATTTTCTCCAGTTTGGCTTTGCCCCAGTCCAAAAGCTTCTGGAAAAAAGGTGTGGAAATAGCGACAGAACTGGAACAATGATGGAATTGTGACAAAAAAGTGAGAAAACTTTGACAAAAAATGTGACAAAAAATAACAAAAAAATAATAATAAAAAAAAAAAAAAATGACAAAAAAGACAAAAAATGACAACAAAAAAATGACAAAAAATGTGACAAAAAAGTGAGAAAACTTTGACAAAAAATGTGACAAAAAATGACAAAAAAAGACAAAAAGTGACAAAAAAATGACAAAAAAAATGACAAAAAATGTGACAAAAGATGACCCAAAAAAATGACAATAAATTTACAAAAATTAGTTGAATACCTCCCCCCAAAAAATGTGACAAAACAGTGAAAAACTTTGACATAAAAGTGACCAAAAAAGACAAAAAATGTGACAAAAAAGTGAGAAAACTTTGACAAAAAATGTGACAAAAAATGACAAAAAAATGACAAAAAAATGACAAAAAAATGACAAAAAAGTTAGAAAACTTTGACAAAAAAGACAAAAAATGACAAAAAAAAATGACAAAAAATGTGAAAAAAAATGTGACAAAAAATGTGACAAAAAATGTGACAAAAAATGACAAAAAAAATGACAAAAAATGTGACAAAAAATGACAAAAAAAAAAAAAAAAATGACACAAAAAATGACAAAAAATGTGACAAAAAAGTGAGAAAACTTTGACAAAAAATGTGACAAAAAATGACAAAAAAAATTGACAAAAAAATAACAAAAAATGTGACAAAAATGTGACAAAAAATGACCCAAAAAAATGACAAAAAATTTACAAAAATGAGTTGAATACCTCCCCCCAAAAAATGGAAAAAAATCTGACGACGTGAGGAACAAGATCCATTTAGATGAGTTTTGTAGATCTTAGCTTTCAAATGAGGCGTTACACTGGCCTACAGGATTTGGGTGAAACTGAACTGGAGAAAATGCTCTCGGTTCAGGCGGAAGTTAAGAGGTTAACATGTACTTTATTGTGCCCGGCTGAAAGACCTTTATCTTTCCATTTCTTTCAATAGTGGTCCAGAGATGTTTAAGGGAAACTTTATGGGAATCTAAAAAATATATAATATTGAAAAAATATTTTACAATAAAATATTGTAAATGCCGATATTTAAAGGGATATTTCAGGATTTTTGACATAGGGCCTCATTTCCTAGTTATCCAGAGTGCTGCTGATACCTGGAGATATTTCTTTTGTAATTCATGCAGTTCTTATGTTTGAAGAGTTGCGTGGCGCTAGGCTAATGCTAGGCTAGTGCATTTCTATGGTATCAGCTAGCCTGCATTAAAAACAGTCTGACCCGCTCCACAGAGCACCTGAGGCAAATCACTTATAACACCAGACTAACCATATACATTTCTGTGTCCATAGAGTAATTTTTGGAATATAACTGACCTTGCATCACATGAACGATCGCATTTTGAGGAACTATTTTCTAGCAGATCACTCCGCCGCTGCGTAGCTTGTACAACCACGAAGCTGATGCTGCTCAGGTATAAGGTATTTTAAATGCAAATTAGTTAAAATTATTCTATGGACACAGACATTTATATTATTTGTGGTTATCTTGTGTAAAAGTTGAGTTTAGACGGAGCGTTTGTGTTTGTGATCGATCATAAAAGACCCGAGAGAAGACGAGACGCTCGCGCTGATCGGAGGAGTTATTTTGAGGCGTGGGACTGACCTGCACACGGAGCAGCTGGACGTGCTTTGAAGACGCGATGGAGACTTTATTAAAACCCTGGAGGATCACACAACATTTGTTGCTTGCCCTGTTTCCACAATAGTCACAGGAGGTTTGAAAAGTGGCTAAATCTGTGTCAAAGTTACGCTCGGATCAGCTCCTCCGCAGCGCCCCCATCGGCCCGGGTTCCCGTTTGTTTACTTCCTGCACGTGAGTTTTCATTTACACGAGTATGAGACACATTCCTAACATGGGGAATATTTCTACCACTATAGTTTCTAATAAAAGCCCCGGCCTGTTTTAGAGACCGGCTTTAATTTGCCTCCGCCAGCCGCGAACCCGGCCACTGTTAGAGACCCGGCCGCTAATGGAATACAGGCCAGTATTAGAGAATTCACGGTAATATATTAGGACAAAAATAATTTCGTTCCACTACTAGAAGAAAAAAATCAGATATTCACAGTGCCTTTAAGTATGAAGTAAGAATCTGCTAAACCATCCAGCTTATCGGTAATGTTATTTTTGTGAAGTGATTTGGCATCGTTTTGCTGTGAGGCGAGGATGTGCAGGATCGATGAAGGACGGTCTTTCAGAATCACTCACTTTCCCGCAGGTTCCTCAAAGAGCATCCTGCGTCTGTTTCTGCAAATCTCACATCCGCGCTCGGCCGCCTAACCTTTAAGGCACCGCAGACTCATTTAGCGCTAATACGGCCAATTATGGGCGGCTCTGAGGCGCTGAGATGGAGCCGTTTATCAGATGCTTGAGAGGGAGTTCGCCTGCGCCCCGTGGCCTTCTCTCTCTCTCTATCTCTATCTCTTTCTTAGCGTCGGAAGCTAATTTCCCAAACTCTCCACTCTAAAAGCTGCGCGGTGGAAAATGCAGATAAGCCCAGGCATGGTCCGGCTCATCTCAACAACGCCGAGACATTCCTGAGGCGCTGGGAGCGAAGGGGGAGGGCGTCTGCGGCTCACAGCCTCACGGGAGTATCACAGGTTAGTTAAAGGCGAGGACACCGGAGGAAAACAATTCAATGATATCTATTCTTTTGCTGTAGATCCCAGACATAAGTATAAGAAATAATGTGCTTCAGTGAAATGACCATGTATGGATTGCATGGCCTTGTAGCTTCATGCTACATATGCCAATGTTAGCAACGAGTGCCATTTTTTTTTGCTTCTACTGAACAATTTGCTGTGAAAAAACATCCACATGGACCCGGATTTTGTCTTGACTTTATTGCGATGTGATACATGTGTTTATAGTCTGCCAGAAAACAGACAAAAATTGTGAGAAATTGTGATTCCCATGAGCGGTTTCCTCCCCCTCAGCTTGGCCACACCCCCTCGTATGACGCATTGCCATGTGTAGCTATGATGTAAATCTTTTAAGGCGAGACACGGCAGGTGAAAGTATTGATTTTTCACGCAGTGGTCGAAGTGGAGATTTTTATCTATTTTCCTCCCTTTACATCTTAGTTTTCATGTCGGATATAAAAATGACAAAACTCACCCGCATGATGTTTATTTTATGATGTTTTGTCTGTGAGTCCGTCTTTCCCGCGGGTTTTCATTCATAAATATTGACACATTTTACATCCACGTGTCCTGCTAAGGGGCCCCGTGATGACGCTTTCACCCAAATATGGTGTTTTTCCTCCTACGAGACGCTGGTGCGGAAAAGTCGAAGAACGGGCCGAGCATGCGCACTCGCTACAAAACTTCAGGGCTGGTTTTCTCTGAATGAGAGAAGCCGCACTCGGGCAGAGCCTGAGCCCTTATAGAAGCTCCCACAGACTCCAAACTTTACAGTCTGAGACCTAACAATATTTTGAAGGTTTTCTTCAGAGGGATTTTTTAATATCTAGTTCCTAGCCTGATTTATTCAGCTTTGAAACCAAAAAAACAGGCGGAATTTGAGTTTTTACAGATTTTGTCACTGATGATTAGTTTATTGAAAAACTGAACAAAATATCCAAAATCCCCTCTGAAAGAATCTTAGTTACTAATATGTCAATAAAATAAAACCATGAATTTTAATCTGGCTCAATTCATTATTTTGATTTCGTTTGATTTTGGCAATTTTAATGCTCAAAATGCCTTATTTTTATGTGAAAACATAAAGTGACAGAAAAAATACAATACATTTTTTTCTCATATTTATATCTGTGATGTTCAGCAAAAGTTTCAAATTGACATCTCTACATTTATTTTTTTTCCCTATTCACCTGCAGCGTCTCGCCTTAATATGATGGATGTCAAGAGATAAAGGTGGTAAATTGTAGTTGAAATGAGAAAGACAAAGATTCCTGACGAGAGAGGGCACTTACAATGGACACATTTTGCATTATTATGGCTTATTAACCTGCTTTTGTGCCTCTAACACCTTACATTGCATATGTTATTTTCTTTGACAGAGTTTGACATTTCCGAATTTCGACCGGCGACCATTTTGTAAAGTGTGCAATCTTCAACATTAGCCAACGACACGCTGACAAACCCGCGGTGCGATGATTAATTCAGCTTGAGTGCAGAATGACTATTACACAACAAAATAGAAAACAGATCGGAGCGAATCTGCAGTAAAGTAAACAGGATCAGCCAAATCTGCAACAATAAGATACTAAAGGCCTGTCTTTGATGACGATTGGTTAAGAAACAGCTCACCCAAACATCCATGACTGAAACAAAGCTTCTATTGGGAAACAGGACAATGACACGGTGAAAAACGCCCAAAATCAGTGAAGCGCAATATGGGCTTATTCCGAAAGACTTTCTGATACTGTATCGTCTGCCCTACTTATTTTACCTTGAGCTAAATGTGGAACGTTTGCTAAATTTAGACTTCCAAGGCTCCGAGAAGTCTTTCTGATCCGTCTCCAGGCTTCGCTCCGATGGCATTTAATAGCAACAGCGCCGCGGCATCAAAGTCAAACCAAATGGACGCTTCAGCCAGGAGAAAAACAACTCGGAGAGAGCTTTCAGATTCCGATTACTTTAAAGAGCCAGTGTTTCACATTTTGCCGGTATTTGGAAACAATATCACATCGTTATCACAGGAAATGTCTCCTTTAACTCTCTAACCCATTCCTGTGCAGAGTTATGAGTTATTGTTTTAAAGAAATACCCAGAATCCTCACTCCAGCCACTAGGGGGCAGCCAAATCCATATGAGAAATCCAGATAGGGATAAATGATCAAAAATCATTCAGTATGATAATTGGCGTTCACGATTTCGAATGTGATGATGTCAGATGGAGGGCGGGGCCAATACAACTCTATGGGAGAAATGCAGTTTTTGTAAGAAATCTCCAAAACGAAAAATGACAAATGTTTTTCCTCATCAGTATTTGATCGCGATTGGATTCAGAAACCTGTGAATATATTTTTTATGGGTGAAAGTCTTTTCTATTGGACAACATCACGGTCATGTTTTCTCACATTGTTACAACTTTTTGACGTTTTTAATAGTTAATAGTTTAAGATGGTGCTTTTATTTTGGCGTGCTGGATCGAAACAGGAACTCATGTCTTAGGCGGCCTTGTTATGAGTCAATTGTACAATGAAATAATGTTCAGGTGTTAGTCCTGAGCCGCCGCGACTGAGCCACCTGACCAGCATGTTTTTGGGGATCAGGGAAACCGGAGCACCCAGAGGAAACCTGGCTGCCTTCAGTCTCCTCTGACCCTCTGAGACGGTGCACCTTGTTTCAGAGCATGGTGTCCTGCACTGGTCACAACAGTCTTTCACCATCTCCTCATTTGTTACAATGTAAAAACTCCAAGAAGTCAATTCTGCATAAAACCACCTTCAGGGATATAGGGAATATACAGAGTTTTGTGAAACTTCTTCTTCTTCTACAGCTGATAAGCTCCAATCTGTATTTCAGAGTTTTATTGCGTTATTGAGAGAAAACAAAACAATCCTACACATTTTTAACCTCTGAACTCCCACCTGAACGGATCCCATTTTCTCCAGTTTGGCTTTACCCTAATCAAAAAGATTCTTGGAAAAAAACACCAAAACAGCCACAAAAAATAAGAAGAAAACAAGGATTTAAATGCAACAAAAATGTGACAAAAATTCAACCAAAGAGTGACAAAAATGTGACAAAAATTCAACCAAAGAGTGACAAAAATGTGACAAAAATGTGACAAAAATTCCAAAAAATGTGACAAAAGTTCCAAAAAATGTGACCAAAATTCAACAAAAATGTGACAAAAACTCAACAAAAATTCAACAAAAATTCAACAAAAATTCAACAAAAATGTGACAACAATGTGACAAAAATTCAACAAAAATGGGAGAAAAACTCAATAAAAATGGGCCAAAAATTCAACAAAAACTCAACTAAAAAAGACAAAAAATCAACAAAAATGTGACAAAATTCAACAAAAATTCAACAAAAAAAGACAAAAAAAGACAAAAAAAGACAAAAAATCAACTAAAATGGGAGAAAAACTCAATAAAAATGGTCCAAAAAAATCAACAAAAAATCAACAAAAACTCAACAAAAAAAAGACAAAAATTCAACAAAAATGTGACAAAAACTCAACAAAAAAATTACAAAAATTCAAAGAAAAAGGCCACAAAAATGAAAAAAAAGAAAGAAAAAACATACAAAAGGTGAAACAACACAGCAACAACGTGAGGAAAACAACCAGTTTTGTGAGTCTCAGCTTTTAAATGAGGTGCTACACAGCCAAAAGAGGACAGAATGCATTTTGGTTTAGGCGGGTGGTAAGAGGTTAAAGCTAATAATCCTTTTCTGCGCTCAAAGTGAGTCTGAGCCTTTTTTAAATCCTGACCTTCCCCAGATCTCTCTCTTCACCGCCTCTCTCATATTCATGACACAGCCGTTATAAATTGAAAGTGTCAAATATCAATAGCATGATAATGTCCACTTTTACAGCTTTGACAGCTCATAATCTGATGCTTCAGACGATAAGCGACTTCTACTTTCAAAACACGCCAAACACTTCTTACGAAACTCTGGGCTCACATTCAAAATGGCTGAAAGATACAGATATTTGGGAGGCTGCAGACAGTTCCGATCAGATAAGTGAGATTGATTCACTCCGGAGCGTGAAAACAAACTCATCGTGTATCTGTTCACGTTCACCCCCCTCTCTCCTCGTCAGTGAATGATCGCTCTTTCAACACGCGCCAGTCTCATTTTCTCAATCAAAGCCAAACTGAGAAAGAGAACAGCCTTCCCTCAAATACGGGTGTTTGTTGGTGAAAAAACACATAAAAATATCACTTTACTGCATTGTTTCTCTGCCTTTGCATTGACTACAGACATATACTAAAATATTTGTCATAGATATGTAAGGAAAAAATTGGGGAAAAATGGGAAATAGAGAAAACATAGGGCAAAAAAAAGGGGGAAAATTGAGAAAAAACACTGTGGTAAAAAAATGGGGGGGGGGGGGAATATTGGTAGAGAAACATGGGAAAAATTAGGGGTAGAAAATGGGAAAACGAGAAAATATTGGGGAAAGAATAAGAAAATAATGGGGAAAACATTAGGCAAAATAAAAGACAAAAACAAAATAAATAAACAATTGGGCGAAAACTGAGAAAAAATTGGGGGAAAAAATATTTATTTGAGCTTAAACAACAAAGTTTCTTCCATTAAAGGGATATTTCAGGATTTTTGACATAGGGCCTCATTTCCTCGTTATCCAGAGTGTTGCTGATTTCTGGAGATATTTTTTTTGTAATTCATGCAGTTCTTATGTTTGAAGAGTTTCGTGGCGCTAGGCTAATGCTAGGCTAGTGCATTTCTATGGTATCAGCTAGCCTGCATTAAAAAAAGTCTGACCCGCTCCACAGAGCACCTGAGGCAAATCACTTATAACACCAGACTAACCATATCAATGTCTGTGTTAATATTTTTTGGAATATAACTGACCTTGCATCACATGAAGGATCGCATTTTGAGGGACTATTTTCTTATACAACCACGAAGCTGATGCTGCTCAAATATAAGCTATTTTAAACTATGGACACAAACAAAAATGTGACAAAAATTCAACAAAAATTGACAAAAATTCATCAAAAATGTGACAAAAACTCAACAAAAAAATGACAAAAATTCAACAAAAAAGTGACAAAAATTCAACAAAAATTTGACAAAAATTCAACAAAAATGTGACAAAAACTCAACAAAAAAATGACAAAAATTCTACAAAAAGTAACAAAAATTCAACAAAAATGTGACAAAAATTCAACAAAAATGTGACAAAAACTCAACACACACACACACAACCATACATTTATATGGTTAGTCTGACATTAAGTGATTTTCCTCAGGTGCTCTGTGGAGCGGGTCAGACTGTTTTTAATGCAGGCTAGCTGATACCATAGAAATGCACTAGCCTTGCACTAGCCTAGCGCCACGTAGCTCTTCAAACATAAGAACTGCATGAATTACAAAAAAAATATCTCCAGAAATCAGCAACACTCTGGACAACTAGGAAATGAGGCCCTATGTCAAAAGAAATGTTCTTTTCGATACCACAATACTCTGACCAAATACTACGACAGCTTGTTTGTTTGGTCGGGGAGTGTCATAGAACTAACTCTTGCAAAATATCTTTTCCAAACAGATATTTCACAAACCTCTGCAGCCCTTTTATCATCTTAAAACAGTTTCCCGGACTCAGTTTGTGAACTTTAGGGTTAACAAAACTTCTTGAATGAGAGGGGGAACCGTTTTTTTGTGAGCTTGTGTTGCCACTTATAGCTTTGTCATAACCCTGAAGCCCTCGGTTTTGATCCTGACTCCAGTCCCCAGAGATGCCTGCCATTCCATTTCGTATTTTGTAAACACGAACACACCTTAGGACTTCGCTCTGGAAAAGATTTCTCGCTCTGATTGGGCACCCATACCCCCCCCTTTACTAACCTCCCTCCATAGACGGCTGCCGTGCTATATTAGGTTCTCCCTGACAGACGCCGTGGCGGTTTCTCGGGGAGCTGGGTGGAGACAGCGCTGTTGGAGATGAAAGGTAGAAGCGCTCGGTCGGTCCCAGCGGCGGCGACTTTTTGACGGGGGGGGGGGGGGGTTTGAAAGCGGGTCATTTCTGCGGGGCTGGCATGCAAATCCAAAGGCACGCAGTCGTAAACAGAACGTGAGCTAAGTGCCTTCTCGGAAATAACGTGATTGACGGGAAAAAAATGACAATAAGTTTACGCCGCCGTGAGCGAAACGCGAACATGTCGGAAAGTTTTTGAGATGCGGCGTCAACAAC
Source organism: Gobius niger (assembly GCF_951799975.1). Taxonomy (NCBI): domain Eukaryota; kingdom Metazoa; phylum Chordata; class Actinopteri; order Gobiiformes; family Gobiidae; genus Gobius; species Gobius niger. Next base: position 4,997,903 of record NC_136852.1, on the reverse strand, counting down.
GTCGCTGGAGAAGGAGCTCTCACTTCACTCGCTTTCTCAAACTTCCGGGGTTATAGTGACGGTTATGAAAAGCCATGTTGATTTAAAACAGTTTAACCGTTTAACTCCTTAACTCCCACCTGAACCGAGCACATTTTCTCCAGTTTGGCTCTACCCCAGTCCAAAAGCTTCTGGAAAAAAGCTGTGAAAATAGCAACAAAACTGAGACGAAAACAATGATGGAAGAAGTGAGAAGACATTGACACAAAAGTGACGAAAAATTTATGAAAAAGTGGCAAAAAAGTCACAAAAATGTCACAAGAAATTGACGAAAAAATGTCACAAGAAATTGACGAAAAAATGACAAAAATGTGACAAAAATTTTATAAAAAAATGATGAAAGAATGCCAAAAATGTGACAAAAAAATGACGAAAATTTGATGAAAAAGTGGCAAAAATGTCACAAAAATGTCACAAGAAATTGACGAAAAAATGACAAAAATGTGACAAAAAATGACAAAAATGTGACAAAAAAATGACAAAAAATGTGAAAAAATGTGACAAAAAATGACTAAAATGTGACAAAAAAATGACAAAAAAATGACAAAAAATGTGAAAAAAAATGTGAAAAAAATGACAAAAATGTGACAAAAAAATGGCAAAAAATGTGAAAAAATGTGACAAAAAATGACTAAAATGTGACAAAAAAATGACAAAAAAAAAAGACAAAAAAATGAGAAAAAATGTGACAAAAAATACAAAAAAAAAATGACAAAAAAAATGACAAAAAAAAAATGACAAAAAAAAAAGACAAAAAATGACAAAAAATGACAAAAATGTGACCAAAAAATGACAAAAATGTGACAAAAATGTGATAAAAAATTGACAAAAAAATAACAAAATGTGACAAAAAAATGACAAAAATCTGATAAAAAATTGACGAAAAAATAACAAAAATGTGACAAAAACTGACAAAAAACTTACAAAAAACTTACAAAAATGAGCAGGATACCCAACAAAAAAATGATGGCGTGAGGAAAAAGATCCTCTCGGTTCAGGCGGGATTCAAGCGGTTAAATTACTTTTGATAGACTGAACTGAACATAAGAAAGTTTCCTCCTGAACTGCTAATGAGATTCAAATCAAGCAATCTTCAACAACAAGACAAAATGAAAAGTGCATCTGTATAATTGCGCTCTCGTTCTCCCGCGAACAGTGGGTCGTCTCGTCAAGGCCCTGATGGCGTCCGAGCGGCGAGCGCTGGAGAGGCTCCGGAGCCGACATCAGCGCGAGCGGCTAATCAAAGAAGACAACAGCTCCGAATCAAAGACGCTCCTCAATTACGCGGCGGCGGACGGCGAAAAGTCGAGTCTTATTATGGAGGACGCAGCTGGAGCTCAAACTGGAGGGAGAGGAGGGAGAACACACAGCAGGGGGCAGCAGAGAGCAATCCAATCCAAAATACACATCCATCAATATGATAAATCGTAATTTCTACATTCTGCGACGTATTACTTCGATTTCAGGAAAGTAACTAATGAGTATGTTTTAGTTTAGTTTATTTGAGCAGTTGTAAGCCATGGACAACAGTTATGAGAAACACACAATAATGTCCAAAAGGAGTAGGCTGAAGCAAACAATGCTTATTCATGCCAACCCACATCCAACATTTACTTTGCAGCTGCCGTTCACTTTCCGGTCTGTTTATTGCAGATTGTGTGACTCCCCAACACCATATAAGCTTATACAGTGGGTTAAAAAAAGTTATCAAAATTAGAAGAAGAAGAAGAAGAAGAAGAGGAAGAAGAAGGAGAAGAAGAATGAGAATGAGAATAATAATAATAATAATAATAATAATAATAATAAGAAGAAGAAGAAGAAGAAGAAGAAGAAGAAGAAGAAGAAGAAGAAGAAGAAGAAGAAGAAGAAGAAGAAGAAGAAGAAGAAGAAGAAGAAGAAGAAGAAGAAGAAGAAGAAGAAGAAGAAGAAGAAGAAGAAGAATACAAATAAGAATATGAAGGATAAGAAGAATACGAATAAGAAGAAGAATACGAAGAAGAATACGAATAAGAAGAATATGAATAAGAAGAAAAAGAATAAGAATACGATAAAGAATACGAAAAAGAATACGAAGAAGAAGAAGAAGGAAAAGAATACGAAGAATAACAATAACAATAACAATAAGAAGAAGAATACAAATAAGAATACAAATAAGAATACAAATAAGAATACAAATAAGAATACAAATAAGAATACAAATAAGAATACGAAGAAGAAGAAGAATATGAATATGAAGAATAAGAATACGAATAAGAAGAAAAAGAATAAGAATAAGAATAACAATAAGAATACAAATACGAAAAAGAAGAAGTTGTTCCACGATCCACTCTCCTTACATCGTTATCCATGATACACAAAGGTACAGTCTAAGCCTGAATGTTTATAGTATAAGTAGCAGCAAGTCAAATCTAATGCATTTCAATGACATTTTAATGCCTGGGTACGATTAGGTAAATATCCCCGGAACCGAAAGCGACTTTCCGTTCTTTGAATTGGAACGATCTCAGTCAGAGCCTTAAAATGAGCCTCTCACAACTTCCTCGACCTCAGGAGATGAGAAACATCGCAGGGAAAATCGGTTCGTATTTCAAAAAATCAGAATGTATTTTGTAAAAAAGAGAATCTTGATCTCAGTGGGACTTTCCTGGTTAAAGAAAGGTCAATATTTTATGTTGAACTTTTGCTCATCATTTCAGAACCATTAGTGATAGAGACATGACACGTCTCTCCTCACCTCTCTTATCGCGGGGGCAGCAGTCTCAGCAGAGATGCCCAGACTTCCCGATCCACACACACCTCCTCCAGCTGTTCTGGAAGGACCCCGACCTCCTCCAGCTGTTCTGGAAGGACCCCGACCTCCTCCAGCTGTTCTGACCCCGAGGCCACACCAGGCCAGCTTGGAGACATAGTCCCACCACCGTGTCCTGGGTCTTCCACGAGGCCTCCTCCCACTAGGACATGCCTGGAACACCTCACGAGGGAGGCGACCAGGAACAGATGCCCGAGCCACCTCAGCTGCTCCTTTAGACGTGAAGGAGCAGCGACTCTACTCCAAGCCCCTCCCGGGTAACTGAGCTCCTCACCCGATCTCGGAGGGTGCGCCCAGACACCTCCTGAAGGAAGCTCATTTCGGCCGCTTGTATTCGCGATCTTGTCCTTTCGGTCATTGCCCAAATCTCATGACTATAGGTGAGGGTGGGAAATCAGTAAATCTAGAGCGTTGCCCCCTGACTCACGTCCTGAGAGAATCAGCTCTCTGTCCCTAATAGAGCGCCCCCTGCTGTCACAGCACGGTAGCACAGCGGTTAGCGCCCATGCTTCACAGCTAGAAGATCCAGGGTGCCTTAGAAAAACCCATATCGGTCGACCAAAGCCACAGTCCACCCCAAACATCTCACCACCACAGATCTTCTTTGAGAAACTTGTCATGACAGGATGGTAAAGCTTTCTCCAGTATCATCATCATCACTTTACCATTTTACTGAACTGGCTTTCTCATTTCAAAACTCATCAAAGCCCAGCCTTGCAAACTCTGCTGGCCTTTCTCCTAATCTTAAACTCATGAATAAACAATTGCTTGAGTTTTCCTCGAGACACATCATTATAAGAAAGTACCAAGTCTAAGACAGATCCAGAACAGTTCGATAAAGCCCACAAACCAAAAGGACCTTTCGCTTTATTATAAATAGACGACGATGCGATAGTACGAGCGTTAAAATTCGATGGAAACCTGCCCTGAAGCCTGCGCTCCCACTACAACGCAGCACCTTTTGACTTGTGGGAGCTTTCATTATCTCTAAGCTTTTCCTGAAGACGCTCCCGCAGCATTGTTTTACCGGGATACAGGATCTCGTCTCCATACCCTCCGGCAGCCATGACGGCATAAATGAAACGAGCCTGGGCCTAGATTTCCCCGAGACGCACGGCTTTGTTACCCACGCAGTTTACTTGAAACAGACGTATAATTATTAATATTGTGCCTGGATTTCCCTTTTCGCCCGACGCGGAATGAGGTCTCTTCACTGCAGGAGACTTCTTTTATGATATTCTTTTGAGAAATAGACGTTGCAGCTTGAAAAAGACAAGGTTGCTGACGATATAGATGAAGTATGTGGCGGTAAAAGGAGAGGAGCAGCCGATGGGTAAAGCTCCATCTGCCGTCAGAGTGGAGCGAGCCAAAGAGAACTGATAAAACATGAAAGATTGTGTAATTGAACGGACAGTCGCCAATGGGAAACACTAACTGTCCACTTTATGTCTTTGGAAGAGCCTTCAGGCGTCATGTTTGGTGACAAAGCTGTGCTCCTCGAGTCAGAACACAAAAGCTAGGGTGTTTTAGATGACACGCTAAATCTAGTAAATAAATGACAAGGAAATAATAACGGGGAGGGCGACATTTGTAACCAGGGATGGGCTGGAAAAGGGCTGAACACACAACAAATAAAGTTGCTAGTGCCAGATAACAGGGTGCAAATTCAACCTTTAACCCCTTAACTCGCACCTGAAACAAGCACATTTTCTCCAGCTTTACCCCAGTCCAAAAGCTTCTGGAAAAAAGGTGTGAAGATAGCAACAAAACTGAGACGAAAACAAGGGTGAAAATGTGAAAAAAGTGAGAAAAAAATTGACGAAAAAAGTGACAAAAAATGTACAAAAAATCTACAAAAAAATTACAAAAATGAAAAAAAAATTGACAAAAAAAGTGAGAAAAATTGGCCGAAAAAATGGACGAAAAAGTGACAAAAAAATTGACCAAAAATGACAAAAATTGACCAAAAAAATTACAAAAAAGTGAGAAAAATTTGACAAAAAAATGGACGAAAAAGTGACAAGAATTTGACCAAAAAATGCGAATAATTTGACGAAAAAGTGACAAAAAAGTGACAAAAAAATTGACCCAAAAAAATGACAAAAATGGACAAAAATTTGACAAAAAAGTGAGAAAAATTTGATGAAAAAATGGACGAAAAAGTGAGAAAAAATGGACTAAAAAAATCGAAATCTGATGATGTGAGGAAAAAGATCAATTTAGTTTTGTCGATCTTAGCTTTCAAATGAGGTGTTACACTGGCCTACAGGATTTGGGTAAAGCTGAACTGGAGAAAATACTCTCGGTTCAGGCGGGAGTTAAGAGGTTAAAGGGATATTTCAGGATTTTTAACACAGGGCCACATTTCCTGGTTATCCAGAGTGTTGATTTCTGGATATATATATATATTTTTAATTCAAGCAGTCCTTTTATTTGAAGAGTTTAGTGGTGCTAGGCTAGTGCTAGGCTAGTGTTAGGCTAGTGCATGTCTATGGTAACTAGTAGCCTGCACTAAAAACAGTCTGACCCCAGCACAGTGCACCTGAGGCAGGGGTTAAACCTTCGCTTCGGCCAAAAAAAAAAAAAAAAATCTAACAAAAAGAAAAAAAGTGAACAATTGCGACTTTGTCATTTCCGCACACATACGAAAGTCTGCCTTTGAGATAAATCTATGCACTAAAAATACTTGGTCGGGACAGGGACAGGAATGTTGTCCTGGCACCTTGGGTAGTTTTATTGTTAATTAAAATAAATAAATAACAAATAATCATAAAGATCAGCAGCAGCTCAGTCCGCTCCTCATGCTTGCGGGTTTAATGCGCCTCAATATAACAGCATTTATCACGAAATCATGAAATTAATGGACATAAACTCATCCATAAACGGAGTCTACGCTTCCCAAGCTTTAGAGAAGCCTGTGCCTCCTCCTCACTGCTCAGCGCGATGAGCAGCTACAGATGGAGGAACAGGGGCAGCAGAGGGACTACACACTGGGGCCCCCACAGTAGAGGGGCCCCACTGGGAACACACAGGATTTCTTAGGAAATGAATCATAAAGTAGGCAGTTCTGATTTTCATCGCAGAATGGAGCGCCTCTCCGCCATTGGAGATTAAGCGAAGACAATGCAGCAAAAGCACTGGCACAAAGTTGTGTTTGCACAAGATCGAAGCCTTGCCTCAACCAAGACTGTCCTTGTGCCAGAGGGAAGATCAGCCCCACGTCTCTGTGGGAGGAAGTGTACGTGGAGAGGGAAGTCCGGGCATCTCTGCTCAGATCACCAAGACCCGGCCCCGGATAAAGCAGAAGACAATGGATGGATGGATCTATATAATTCTGTTATTACTTTGCACAATCATCCTCTTCTTCAATACGACCATATTAGTCCAGTGCTCCCGTCTCTGCAATGGCTTCCTGTCACTCAGAGAAAGTCCATCTCTGACATGTTACAGCCGTATGAACCATCTCGGGCCCTGAGAACCTCAAGGGGTAGGGCTTTTCCACCAAGGTGTTGGTTCTGGGCTGGTTCAGAGCTGGTTCTGGTGCCGGGTTGGTTCCATACTGACTTGGTTTCCCACCAAAATGAGAGCTGTGCCTATTGTCATAGCAACGCTTTGGGAAGTCAACATCAAAAATGGATAGTAGCATCCTTCTACAGCCACTTCTGGTTATAAAATACAGAAAAATAAGTTTATGTTTCAGTCACAGCAGCCGCTAACATATTGATTTCTTTTTTCTAACTCTTGTTTTAGCCAAAGAGCATAAAGCAAAACAACAGTTTCCTCCACAGAGACCGTTTTGGCTTCTCCAGGAAGTTATGAGCACAAACTAACTAATACTGATTGTTTGTTGGAGGAGAGAGCCACGCCCCCAGCCGCTGACATCACCGGTGCTCGTTTCTTGGTCCAGCTTTTAATTGGTTCCCGACCGGCACCCGATTTTGGAACCAAGAGCCAGCGTTTTTTTCAGTGGAAAACGAAAGAACCGGTTCTGAAACTGGAACTGGCCCAGAACCAGCACCGGCACCAGCTTGGTGGAACCCAGAGTCAATAATAAACACGGTGAGGCTGCGTTTCAGTTTCATGCAGCTAAAATCTGGAACAGTCTTCGTGAGGATGTGAGACAAGCCTCAACTCTTACAATGTTAAAATCCAGGCTGAAAACTGTTATATTTGCCCGTGAATATGACTGAAAGTATTTTATCTGCACTCCTGCCTTTTGCTGTAATGGATTCATTTTATGTTGATTTGTTCTGTTTTCTTGTAATTTTATGCAACTGTGAAGCACTTTGAATTGCCTTGTGTATGAATTGTGCTCTACAAATAAACTCGCCTTCCCTTCATTGATTGAACTTTAATTTACGATTCGCACCTCACCGTTTGTTCTTAAGAGCTGCGGTGAATCATCTTCCGATATCTTTCTAAATCAAACCTTAAGAGCATCAAATGAGCGCCTTCCGCATCTCAGTTTTTGCGAAAGCGTAAAGGCCGCTGATACGATCTGAGACGCCGCACAAATCCGTCAGCGGCGTCGACACGAGCCCGGGCGCTGACAGCCGTCTCTCCCCGCGTCCTTCTGAAGTCAGACAGCTGTTCCCGGCTCCGCGCTCTGTAATCAACTCCCACATGTTCTATTAACAAAAACATTTAGCACAATAAAGGAGCCACTTCACATTTTATCGGCGGCAGCGGCACGAGCAGATGGCCGTGGGTATAAGTGAGCGGTAAAAACTGCTCTTTAAAAACTGCTGCGCGTCTTGTGCTCTGGGCAGAACCCGGCGAGTCCAGGCAGCGCTCCAAAAGTAAAGGCGGCCTATAATCTTTTTATTAGTACTTATAGGAACTAATAGACGTATGTGCGGCGTGCAAGTGATTTCAAAGCAAGTACTTAAAGGATTTTTAAGATGTTTGTAGCATTTCAGAGACATGACCTGTGTCCCCAGATTAGGAATGTTTGTTTCAATAAAAGACACTGGAATAAATGCCATCTTTTTTCAGATAAATGGCTTGAAATGTGCTTGAATTAAGACGATGCTTATTATGAGCAGGTTCGGACTGTCCTGAAATACGATTGCCAATGAAATGACTCCACCGCGTTCCAAATTGTTATGCAAATTCTATTTCAGTGTCAAAAAGATAATAAAAAAAGGTTTTCAATGAAATTCAAGGATGGTTTTGTGTCTCGGGCCTCTTTGAATCACTGACAATCTCAGAGACCTGGGATGATTAGTGTTCAGGTTAAGAGTTAAGAGAAAAACTACTGAAAAAGGTGGTTCCACATTATTAAGCAGATCATCATTTTCAAGCAATATGGGAAAGAAAAAGGATCGCTCTCGATGAAAAGCATGAAATAGTTGAATGCCTTGGTCTAGGTATGAAAACCTTCGATATTTCACAAAAGATTAAGCGTAATCATCGTACTGTTAAAAGATTTGTGGCCGATTCAAAGCACACACAGGTTTGTGCAGATAAAGGCACAATGAGGATGGTTTCTGCCAGATACATCAGATTAAGAGAACAGCTGCTACAAAGACAGGTGTTTGAAGCTGCTGGTGCCTCTGGAGTCTCCTGAACATCACGGTGTAGGACCCTCCAGAGGCTGCAGTTGTGCATAAACCTTCTATCGGGCCTCCCCTAAACTGTTTTTTGAAGCTGAAGCAGAAACGGCTGCAGTGGCTCAGGATTATAGGAAGACTCATTTTCAAACAGTCTTGTTCACTGATGAGGCCGTGTAACCCTGGATGGTCAACTCAATGGAGTAGTGGATAGTTGGTGAATGGCCACAATGTCCCAACAAGGCTGTGACGTCAGTAAGGAGGGGGCGGAGTCATGTTTTGGGCCAGAATCATGGTGAGAGAGCTGGTCGGCCCCTTAAGGCCCTTTTAGACTCCATGAAGGTGTGAAATTGAGATCTGAAAAATATGTGGAGTTTCTGACCGACCACTGTCCCTATGGTAGAAAAAAAAGGGCTGTGCTTTCCCGAACAAGATCATCTTCATCATGACAACGCACCATGTCCTGCTGTAAAGAAAACCTCTGCATCACTGGCTGCAATGGGCAGAAAAGGAGAGAAACTCATGATGTGGACCCCCTCCTCCCCTGACCTCAACCCTATTGAGAACCTTTGGAGCCTGAAGCCAAACATCTATGAGGGTGGGAGCCAGTTTTCATCCAAACAGCAACTCTGGGAGGCTATTCTAACATCCTGCAAAGAAATCCAAGCAGAAACTGTCCAAAAACTCACAAGTTTAATGGATTTAAGGCGAGACACTGCAGGTGAATAGGAAAAAAAAAAAACATCAATTTGAAACTTTTGCTGTCGATCACTGGCATAAATGTGAGAAAAAAAATACATCGCAAGTTTTCTGTCATTTTATCTTTTCATATAAGAACAAGGTGTTTTGTGCCTAAAAATGCCCCAAAATTCCCATCTTTTCGGCGACGAAATCTGAATAATGGATAGAGCTATATTCAAATTTATGGTTTCATTTGATTGATAAATGAGTTGCCAAGACGTTTTCAGAGGGGATTTAGGATATCTTGTTTAGTTTTAAAATAATCTGTTTTTTAGAGGAAAAATGTGTAAAATTTTTATTTTCACCTCATTTTTTGACATTCAAAACTCAATAAATCAGGCTAGGGATTAAATAATAAAAAATCCCTCTGAAAATATCTTTCAAATATTGTTCAGTCCAAGGCTGGAAAATGTGAAGTCTTTAGGTCCGACTGACGTGGACATAGTGTCGCCACAATGACAGAAAAATGTGTTTTGAGAAAAAGGCCCTTGAAATGACATTGTCCCATATAAGTCTATGGGGGAACATTGAATCAGGGCAATATTTAAACATGTTATTGTGAAGATTAGGCATATTTTTTGTTTTCGGGTGAAAGCTTGTATGTTCAGAGACCAATTTGGCCCAAAACCTGAAAACTGAAAGAATTTAGTTTTGCCTGCAGTGTCTCTCCTTAAGAATTTTGAAGCTGCTATCACACAAGGGCTCCTGTGGTAAAATATAACTTGACCTGTTAAGATGTTTTGACTGAAATAGCTTTTGATTTCAGTTAATATGACCTCCTAATGCTGCAAATTCAACAAATGACCATTTTCAGTTAATTACAAGCTTTAAAATGTATTGAAACGATGAGTTGCATAATAATTTGGAACAGTAGTAAAAAATACTGTTATCACTGGGAGTTTTCAACCACATTTAAATGATAGTCTAACAGTCTAATAGTCTTACACCTATATAAATAAATCTTCTTCTACATCATCGATACAAGATTTTGGTGGAAAAAGTTTATTGTAACAGCCCTATAGCTGTTTGTCCTGAGCGTGTGCATTTGCCCACTGCAGTCACATAACGCGGAACGAGAAACCTATTGAATCTCTGTGCATCCCCAAACAGAGGCACAGAAGCCTGGTGAAATTCCACAGAAGAAATTTCAACAGATTCAAGGGCGGTCTGTTCAATACACCTGCAAAACACTGCACAATGAAGCACTGGCTCTCCACAGTTCACTCGGGCCTTGAGATTTCTAACTCTCAAAGGTTTGGCACAAGCACTGACTGCGGCAACTCCAACCACTCCTGCTTCTGCTTTTCAAGTGAGAAAGGAATATTTTTAAAAGTTAAAGTGGGATTTATGCTTGTTCCATTTTCATCTGCTCTTTGATTAGTTCAAACCGACTCAAATTCAACATGAAGAACCTTTATTCAAACGATTATAGGCCAGAGTATAATCACAGAGCCTCATGTGAAAGCGAAGGCCGACAAAACTCATCAAAGCTTCTTCTTTGATTTGTTTTATAAATGTTGTCACGTTTTTGTCACGTTTTCATTGTTTTGTTGGGTTTTCGTCGCATTTCTGCATTGCTTTTTGTAGCATTTTGGCCGCATTACGTTTCTCAGTGTAATGTAACTGTAATAAAGTCACAAAAACACAACAAAAAGTGACAAAACGTGACAAAAACGTGACAAAAACTTTCAAATGAGGTGTTACTCTGGCCTATAGGCTGTATTTGGGTAAAGCTGGTTAAGAGGTTAAAGGGATATTTCAGGATTTTTGACATAGGGCCTCATTTCCTAGTTATCCAGAGTGTTGCTGATTTCTGGAGATATTTTTTTATGCAGTTCTTCTGTTTGGAGAGTTACGAGGCGCTAGGCTAGTGCTAGGCTAGCGCATTTCTATGGTATCAGCTAGCCTGCATTAAAAACAGTCTGACCCGCTCCACAGAGCACCTGAGGCAAATCACTTATAACACCAGACTAACCATATAAATGTCTGTGTCCATAGAGTAATTTTAACCATTTTGCATTTACAATACCTTATATTTGAGCAGCATCAGCTTTGTGGTTGTATAAGCTACGCAGCGGCGGAGTGATCTGCTAGAAAATAGTCCCTCAAAATGCGATCATTCATGTGATGCAGGGTCAGTTAGATTCCAAACATTATTCAATCGACACAGACATTTATATGGTTAGTCTGGCACTCTGGATAACTAGGAAATGAGGCCCGATGTAAAAAATCCTGTAATATCCCTTGAAGGCCCAGTCAAGCTGAGGACCAAACGCAAAGATATTTTATCAATCCAGTGTATCCATAAGAGCCGGCGTTTTGGGGGTCTGAAAACATTTTCCATTTTCCAAACTAGCTCCCAGAGTGGAAAGATCTCAAAACGCCGTTTACGTGGCTCCTAAAACGATGACATCACAGCTCCAGAGTCTGTGATCCATAATCTACTGACCTTATAATGAGTTTTCCTCATGGATCTATGATGGTTTGACTCCGCTCCTCTTTGCTCCACTGCCGTCCACAAGCCACAGGTGACAAGCAGAAAAACACGAGTCAGTCTGTGTTTTTGGACTGACAGGATTTTACGTCTGAAGAATAAACTCTCCTCCTCGTCTCTTCTGTAGATCCTAAATCCTTGAATAAAGTTTCATTTTCACTGTTTACATTCCACTAGAGCAGGGGTAGGCAACGTCAGGCCCGAGGGCCAAATCCGGCCCTTCAGCACAGCACCTCTGGCCCTCAAAATTATCTTGAGAAACATTATCACACACATCAGAGAGTACTTTTAACAATAATGTAGTTAAATGGGAGAAAAAAGGGTAGAAATACTGTCAATACACCCAAGTAGGTCATATATTATGTACAACACTGGTGTTTGGAGGAAGTGCACTGGAAAAAGAATAATCGTTTTAAGGAAGAAATTACATAAATCTACTTGAATTAAGAAATTAAATCTAAGGTTTGAGTAGATTTGTTCTGGTTTTAGATGAGATAAAACCTCTAGTAGTAGTTATTCTCTTAATTCAGAAAATTGTGTGTCATTTCAAGTGAAAAACAATTGTTTGTCTGATTTCAAGTGGGTTTTATTCTTGTTCCATTGGTGCTAGCATTTGTATCTTGGATTAGTTCAATCCGACTGAAATTCAACATAGAAGCAAGCAATTTTAAGTCATTTATCTTATTTTAGACGGTCATTTTTCCAGTGTTGTGCTTTACTTTGGGCTAATAATCATCGACTGCGGCCCTTGGTCTATTTAGAATAAAGAAAATCGGCCCTCCGCCAAGAAAACTTGCCAACCCCTGCACTAAAGTTTACTGCACATGCGCCTCTACATCTTGTTCCATTCTCTGTGTTAGCGTCACAGCGCCTCACACAGGCCTGGAAGATGAATTGCGCCGTTTTCACAGACCTGAGTCGACCCATGAGGACGCACACATTTACTAAAGTCACTAAAGTTTTTGTCTTTGTGTGGATATGGCCTAAGATGGTTATTTTTCCAGCGTGCATATTTCCCCCATCTTTAGCCACTGCTGTTGTAGCTATCTGTGTGAAACCTGTATTTTTTTAACACCTGAGTAATCTTCCTGCGGTGCATGTGAAGCATGTGTTAGCCTCTTATCGCTCTCGAGGCGCGGCGAACAATGGGGCGGCCGCTAATCTCTAAAACACGGGATTATCCGCGAGATAGATCCAAGTATGTTCTGAGTGTCAGCAGTGATTAGGCGCAGATAAGATGTTGACGCCACATTACTGCCCCACAGGTGGCGCCGAAGGGAAGGGGGGGGGAGTCAGGGGCTTAGGAGGTGCATGGTGGTCCAGGAGGTCCAGGTTGATGAGGCAGAAACAACAAACCAAACATGTCTGTGGAGGCGACAGGAGACGAGCTTCGCAAACACAGGGGAAGGCAGTGAGTTTCCTCCAGTGGTTTTCAAAATGTAATTCAAAAGAGGCAAATCTAGGGAGGGCAAGATTAACTAAAGCTCACGGTCGGTTAATCGTAAGAATTTTAGGACCGAAGATAAACCTCTGTTCTGTCTCATGGCCCGTGGTGAATTTGAAGAAACTGCATCCAAAACACATGAAGTTAGGGGCAAGTTCAATAATACAGCGTGAAGAGAGAAAATCTATCCTTTTCACGATAACTGCATAACGTCACCAAAGGATGATGCACTGATGCCCAGACCAGCATCGGGTATCGGGCTCATTCATCAGGTCCCGATACCAGAAACCGATACACTTGACGTGTAGCTCTCAGCTGAAGAGAGAAAGGAACAACAAACTGGAGAATTCTTTAGTGTAAATCCAATAATCCACATAGAGCTGACTTTATTACAGACTGCGCTCTCTAAATCAGAGTCTGTGCTGGATTTAACCAGAGCTTAATGTTGTTAGCGCTGCAGCGTGAAGTCTGCAGTGTTTACAACATACAAGCTGATGTTGCTGATGATGCTAATGTTGCTAATGTTGTACCGTTTTATGCCCAGGGGTTTGTTCATCTGAAAAACGAACCCAGCGACTAAAAAGTGCTCAGAAAACGCAAATTAAAGATACAGCATGTTTATATTGAGCGAAACTGAGCTGCAGCAAAACGATCAAAATGCTGAAGCTACTGGAAAAGTTACTATAATAAACACACATTTATAAAAAAACATCTCAATATACTCTTTTGGACATGAGCTGTTCTATCTATGATGGACAGTACAATAAAAATGTATAATGATATTAAATGGCATCTGTTAAATTGGCTGGAACATGTAGGGGGAGGAAAATACTTTCAAGATTTTTAAATCCGTCCCTTTAAAGTGTCGCCTATTTTACTCAAGGAATTGTAAATAAGTAAATTAACTAATTACTATCCAATCTGTTGTGTTGTTGCTGTGTTGTGTCACCTTTTTGTTTTTTTTTATTATTTTTTTTGTCACATTATTGTTGAATTTTTGTTGAATTTTTGTTGAATTTTTGTTTGATTTTTGTTGAATTTTTGTTGAATTTTTGTTGAATTTTTGTTGAATTTTTGTTTGATTTTTGTTGAATTTTTGCCACTCTTTGGTTGAGTTTTTGTCACATTTTTGTTGAATTTGTCACATTTTTGTTGAATTTTTGTTGAGTTTTTGTCACATTTTTGTTGAATTTGTCACATTTTTGTTGAATTTTTGTTGAATTTTTGTCACATTTTTGTCACATTTTTGTCACATTTTTGTCACATTTTTGTCACATTTTTGTCACATTTTTGTCACATTTTTGTCACATTTTTGTCACATTTTTGTCACTCTTTGGTTGAGTTTTTGTCACATTTTTGTTGCGTTTACATCCTTGTTTTCTTCTCATCTTTTTGTGGCTGTTTTGGTGCTTTTCTCCCAAGAAGCCTTTTGATTAGAAAATGGGATCTGTTCAGGTGGGAGTTAAGAGGTTAATGCAATCCAGTTCTAGTGAATGAGTAATGAGTGATATTGTATTCATAACCCCGTCGCTCCACAAACACTTTTCCGACAAAAATGCTATTGATTTAGTCTGGATGCTTTACATAACAAAAGGATCTTTGCCTCAGACGTTTCGCGGAGGGTGAGATCGATCAGTTTTTGCTGCCTCTTTGTTTCAGAGAAGGCTGGAGTGTGGACGGCTTACACAAAGCTCAAAGCCCAGCCTGTCAGAGGGGCCGAGGCGGCGCTGAGTGAGGGGCAGCTCCCGCCTCTGTTCGCCCAGGTATAAGTTCAGCGCCGTGAGCCTCACCCCCGGCAGACAGAAGCAGACGGGCACATACCGTATTGGAAAAACACAGCCCGGCCCACCCAGACATCAAAAATGGACAAGACGAGGCCGGAAGCTTCGCAACATCCGACTCCTGCAGTGCAACAACTCACAGTACTTCATGTCATTAGGAGAAGTCGACGGATGTGGGTTTTTCTAAGGCTGATGCACATTTTGGCTGTTTTCTCCAAATGCCTGGTCTATAATCCTGTGTATGAAGCTTCTACACTGTAAAATGTGTCAGAGATGAACTGTAACAGCAGGCGGTGGAGCTGATTTATTCAGGACATTCATGTTTAGTCGGTGCTTCAGAGGGAGCTCGTTTAAAAGATCAAATCAGCCGATTTCATAAAAACATTTAAGTCTCTTTTATGGTTTATCAGCAAAAGTCTGCAACGTGAAATATATATAAACAATCTGAGGTGTACAAACTTCATCACAATGTGGAAACGGAAGCTACCAGCACCACCGAGTGTGGAGTGAATGTACAATTGTCTCATGTAAAGTGCTTTGTGACTAGTGCTGGGTACTGTTAAACGGTTCCTACTTGGGACCGACCAAAAAGCTCCGGTCGGGGGCGGCATCGAAAAAACGTTTTTTTCTGAACAAATTTTCGGTACTTTTTCTCTCAGCGTCAATAAATGATACGCAGTGAGACTAAAAATGCCTGAACTCATGAGCAGCTTCAGCGCAAATGCAGAAGTTCTCTTAAAGCGAAGCATAGCTGGGACTTAGTAACACTTTAGTCATTATCAGAGATGACAGAGCCGCGGTCTGAGCCAGGACTAAACCAGGACTTACCAGGCTTTAGCTTTAGCCTCACAGAGCCTGAAGTTACTGCTGTTGTTACTAAACTCCATGCACCAGTGTACACAGGCACTAATAAGAGATCAGGATATAAACAACACATTAGAGCCACGTGGTAATGCACAGTCTGCCCCAATAACAATAACAGCTTACCACCACGGCACTTCGGACCCGTATTAACCCCTTTTTAAGCAACAGTGCAGGATTTTAGAGGCAATTTGTGGTGAACAGGTCTGAGCTCATTCTACACATTAGGACATGGCTGGAGCAATCGGGGATGAAAATACATCATTTTACCTTTTTAAACTCCGTATAGTCCCTTTAAGATTTGCTGAACTGAAGAAAAAGCGCTCGGTTCAGGCGGGAGGAAAAAGTTTGAAGGAAGTTACTTGGTTGTTTCACCTCAAATAAACAAAATAAAACGTTTTTAAAGCAGTACTAAGTAACTCTTGCCCCTAGAGGCCATAAGCGCAACTGCAGGTGTCGTAAATACTACGCTGACAGAAAAGACAAAGGGACAGAGGGATATTGTACATCCAATTACACAATGGAGATCATTTTGTTCACTCAAACTTGGCTGTAAATACTGTTTAAGTGGCGCTAGCCCGCAGTTAGCTTTGCCCGTTAGCCTGTTAGCTTCTTCTTCGTGATTCTATTAGTGTGTATTGGTGACTCCGACCCGGTGGCAGTCAAGTTCCAATTGTGGTTTTCTGGCCAGAGACACCAGGGGGAGATGAAAGACCCCCCAATCATCACATTAACAATTGTATTATTCCACGGATATGATGCCCATCTCAAGGGGGATTGGGGAAAACAAATGGGGAAAAAATGTGCTATTCCTGTATACTGATAAAACTGAAAATGCAATAATGGCAATAAAAAGATTGGGAGAAATTGTGAACATTTCTGAGACGTTTCTCAATATTGCCCAGCCCTCGTCCTCTCAGCTCTCTCAGATTCCCCCTGATACGGTTTAACCCACTGTTGCGTAACCTTCGTCTAATCCAACCTAACATTGATGGGCAGGAGCCGTTTATCGCACGCTTCTGCTTCACTTCCTCCCACAGGTGAGACACGGGCCTCCACCAACGTCTTAATATGTTTACCTTCCGCGCTGAGCAATTACTCATCCGGCGCCGTGACAGGTCTGACAAACAGGAAGACACACGAGGGCCGCGCGCAAACGGCGAGCTGTCAACACAACGCCTGGCAGAGAGAGCGGCTCGGCTGCAGCTGTGGAGACACGCTCAACACGCTCAACGCCGACGGCAGCGAGGTGTGGACGGAGGGACCGAGCTGACGGACCACTCAGCACTGCATGATACAAAGATGGTATTGGAGAAAAAGTTTAGGTACTATTGGTGTAGGAAAACATATATCCTTAGAGACCAAGTTTTGATGCCTTTTGGGTCCCGGACAGCGTGAACCTCTTAATGGGACTATAGGGAGTCTAATGTTTAATGTTAAAATTGTGTATTTTCCTCCCCCTACATGTTCCAGCCATGTCCTAATGTGTAGAATGAGCTCAGACCTGTTCACCACAACTGCCTCTAAAATCCTGCACTGTCACTCAGAAAGGGTCCGAAGTGCCGTCAAGCACGGGCTTAATATAGAACCTGCAGTTATGCATAAGACCTGAGGTGGCAGTAGTGAGTATAAAATGGCCAACTTGCATCCAGCCCCTTTAACCCCCACCTGAACAAGCACATTTTCTACAGTTTTCTATAGTGGTTACTGCACATGTGACTTTACAGTCTTGTTGTTCAGTCTGACAGCAGTGGGGCTGAAGGACCTGCTCCTTCTTGCACTGAGGGTGTCTCAGTCTGCCACTGAAAGAGCTGCTCAGCTCCTCTACAGTCCCGTGCAGTGGGTGGGAGGTGTTGTCCATGATGGAGGTGAGCTTGGCGAATACGCTCCTGTCCCTCACCTCCTCCACAGAGTCAAGGGGGCCCAGGACGGAGCTGGCCCTCCTGTTCTTGTCCCGCTCTGTGCGGCCCGGGGCCCAGCACACGGCAGCGTAGTGGATAGCAGAGGCCACCACAGTCTCACTCCGAAGGACCTCAGTCTCAGGCTTTGGCCCTTCTTGGTAAAATGGTAAATGGTCTCAACTTATATAGCGCTTTTCCACCTACATTAGGCACTCAAAGCGCTTTACACCAAGGATCCACTCACCCATTCATACACCAATGTACACAGACACTGGGGCAATGTGGGTGAAGTGTCTTGCCCAAGGACACAACGACAGTGTGCACTTTCAGGAGGTGGGAATCGAACCCCCGACCTCCCGATCATGAGACGACCCGCTCTACCATCTGCACCACTGTCGCCCAAAATCTTGATAAAAAAGTGGATATTGTTGACTCTTAAAGGTACTTGGGCGCTATATTTGACTCTCAGCTAAAGTTTGAGTCAAATACAGATACGATTATTATAAAAAGCTAGAGAATTTTATCTTTTGATGAAGCTCCGTTCTTCTTCACAATTGTATACAACTTTTACAGTTATTTTATTGAAAGCCTTTGGACTTTTTCTTTCATTTGTTGGTTCAATGACTTGTCTGTGAAAAACAAGAACGGCCTTCGCAACAATGAAAAAAGCTGCTCGAAAATTATCAGAGTCCAGCAGAAGGACCTCACTCTGGAGGAAGCGAGTTATTGATGAGGCCAAACAAATCCTGAGCCGACCGGAGCACAGTCTGCCCCCAGAGTTTCTGTTCAATAATGCGCCGCGAGCAGCAAATAATCGTAATCTCTTGTCTTTCATACTTTCATACTTTCAGCTCATCATGTCAGTGATCAGCGTCATCTCAGATCGATTATGGCTCCAGGGTTTTTTCTATTCTGTTGACTTATTTCATTTGTATGTGTTAGGCCTGTTTACATTGTATTGTATTAATGAGGTGGGTGGATGTGCGGCTGAGAAGCTGAAAATGAATTGCCCCTTGAGGGTAAATAAAGTTTTCTGAATCTGAAAAAAATAGCAAATAAAGTGACAAAAAAAAGTGACAAAACCGTGGGGACACCATGACAAAAAAGTTATGGTCACTTTTGTAGCTATTAGCTTTCAAATAAAGCATTATACTGTTGCTCTGCAGGCGACAAGCTTTAAAGCAGGGGTGTCAAACATCAGCTCAGACCCGCGAGGTGACTTAATCCTTAAGCCCTGTAGAGCATACATTCCAGTGTGTAAAAAAAAAAGTAAGTCTTTAGCCCATTCCTGTGCAGCGTTATACATCTTTAAATAACCAGAATGCTCATTCCAGCCACTAGGGGGCAGCTTAAATAAAAAAAAAAAAAGTATCCAGCAGAGAGCACTGATATAGATACAGACAGCGTCTCTGGAATCGCCCATATATGGTCATTTTTAAAAACAGTTAAGGGGAAAAATTTGTTGTAAATGTAAATTTTCTCTAATTATTCAAAAACGACGGTAACAAACGCTGAAATATGAACATAGTTTCTACTAAATGATGGTACAAAGACATGGAGAGGAACAAAGTGGTTCAACATTCCATAAATACATGAATAACGGAGAATGCTAACTTGATGCTACATGTTAGCATCGGGCTAATGGTAACGATTAGCTAGCGCTAGCTACAACTGCCGTTTTTTCACTTCTACTGAACAATCTGCTGTGAGAAAATATCCACATGGACCCGATTTACACTTGACTTTATTTCTATGTAATAAATAAGTTGATATTCCACCAGAAAATGGCAAAAAAGAGTGGAAAATTGTGTTTCTCTAAAGATTCTATTTTCCCCCTCTGCGAAGCCACGCCCCCTTCTATGACGGGATGCCGTCTGTATCTATAATAAAATGGTAAATGGACTCAACTTATATAGTGCTTTCTACCTTAATCAGGCCCAAAGCGCTTTACAGTAAGGAACCAGTTACTCTTTCATTCATACACCAGTTACACAGGCACTAATGAGAGATCAGAATATAAACAACACATTACAGCCACGTGGTAAATGGACAGTCTGCCCCAATAACAGCTTATCACCACGGCACTTCGGACCCGTTTTAACCCCTTTTTGAGTGACTGTGCAGGATTTTAGAGGCAGTTGTGGTGAACAGGTCTGAGCTCATTCTACACATTAGGACATGGGTGGAACAATTGTGGTGGAAAACACATCATTTTACATTTTTAAACTCCGTATAGTCCCTTTAAGATTTGCTGAGCTGACGAAAAAGCATTCGGTTCAGGCGGGGGGTAAGAGGTTAAAGGAAGTTACTTGGTTGTTTCACCTCAAACAAATGAAACAAAATAAAACGTTTTTAAAGCAGTACTAAGTAACTCTTGCCCCTAGAGGCCATGAGCGCAACTGCAGGTGTCGTAAATACTACGCTGACAGAAAAGACAAAGGGACAGAGGGATACTGTACATCCGATTACACAATGGAAATATTGGTTTTCACTCAAACTTTGCTGTAAATACTGTTAAAGCGACACTAGCCCGCAGTTAGCTTTGCCCGTTAGCCTGTTAGCTTCTTCTTCGTGATTCCATTAGTGTGTATTGGTGACTCCGGTCCGATGGCAGTCAAGTTGCAATTGTGGTTTTCTGGCCAGAGACACCAGGGGGAGATGAAAGACCCTCCAATCATCCCATAAACACTTGTATTACCCCCACAGGGACTAGGAAAGGATTTATTAAGGTAAACAAGTCACTTAGTGCTGCTTTATGCTGTTTTCTGGTTCTACATGATAAATATTTTAAGGATCGTTAAAGTGCCTATCCGTACGGGTGACTGTCCTTCCATGGTAATACGGTATTTAAACTGAACGAAGTGTTTGAGGAGGGTGAAATCATCAGCATCAAGTCGAGAGAACATCAAGGAGATTGCAGAAACTACTCAAATCGACGTCTTCGTTTTACCGTTTAATTGCTCACCTTTGCCTTTTACCTTTTGCTTTTTCGGTTGCACATTTGTCTGCACCTTCGAGCCGCTGTAACAAGTCTGCACTGTGAGATTAATAAAGTCTCATCTCTTATCTTTCCCATGATTTATTAAAGTGTCTCCTTTTCATCCTTGACTCGAGAGAAACACACAAGAAATCCGACAGACTTTTCAACACGGCACTACCTTCGAAAAACACCGACGGATATCCAGACGAGTGGCTCCGGCTCGGTGGGCCGGCAGACTCTCGGTTCTGGGGGCAGAGAAAGGGCTTGTTTCGCTTTGACAGGCACTAATTAAAATTGCTAATCATTTTGGGATCTGGCCTAATTACCATGTTGTTATTTGTAGCAGAAGGGCCATCTGGCGTCTCGCTCAGACTGTGTACACGCTAATTGAGTTAGCCGTGAACTTCCCCGTAATTGAGGAGATGACCTTTTATGAGACTAGAAAAGAGGTGACGTTTAAAATGCAGTAATTAGTATACAAAATGTACACGAGAAGGTTTTGGGTTTGGACCGATGGACATAAAAACATGGATGTCTGTTCGGTTTCTTTCTTGGTCGATGGTTCTCAAAAAGTGGGAGCATTTCTCGCATTATTTACCAGTGGAAAAAGCACAAAGACGCCCCACAGAGTCTCTTCAAATGAGTTCTTTTGATCGTGATTTCAGCTTTATTGGATTATTCAAAGCGTATTCCAGGATAATCCAGGATTTCACGTTAATCTTGTCGGATATTTCATTCTTATTTGTGTCTCGGTTCGTCGTTATAGATGGTTTGGCCAAACACAACACCAGTTGAGAACCAGTGTTTTAGATCAGTGGTTCTCAAAGTGGGGGTCGCAAGATGATTTAGAGGCAATAATCTTCACTTTACTGACATTGATTTGGATGTATTTTTGTATCCAAACAAACTTGTGAATGCTAATGCCTGAGTTCTTGAGTTATTTTGTGGAAAGTTTGGGAATCAATGTTCTAGATCATTGTTTTTCAACCTTTTTTGAGCCAAGGCACATTTTTTCATTTAAAAAAATCACGAGGCACCACCACCAGCAGAAAATGTTAAAAAATGTAACTCTGTAGCCTATTTTCAGTCTTTGTCATCAAAGTGTCTTGAATAGGAACACCGTATAGTCTTGCAAGCCACAATGCCCCAATGCATCACTAATCCTCTTGTCTCAAAGAAATTAACTACCTGATATGGAAGAGTATAATATGGTTACTCTGCCGATCACTGGACGGCACAGACACTCGAAAACGGCACACCAGACAATATCTCAGGGCACACTAGTGCGCCACGCCACAGTGGTTGAAAAACATGTTCTAGATCACTGTTGAATGACTCACAAAGCATCAAAAGATGATGTAAAAAAAGTGGGGTCGGGGAAGGAACTGTAGCTGAAACTCTGGAGAAAGGTGCTGCACTGCGATCACTGCTCCTGACTCGGGCAGGGAACAGTTAAACGATATTAGCATCGTATCTAAAAAACAAAGTATTGAAAGCAGGTATAAACATATATATACAGGCAGGGCCGCCTTCACCACTAGGCTAAAAAAAAATCTATATTTTTTTGAGCATACATCGTTTTTCTCCCTTTAGGGAACTTTAGGGGCTTCAAAGTTTTCTGATTGGAAACACCTCTGTGAGTGTAAGTGAGCATGAGTGTGTGTGTGTGTGTGTGAGGGGGGGTTATATTTCATGGTTAGCCCAGGGGCCTATGGGTCGGTTAAGTCGACACAGGTTCTAGTTAAGTTGGGGCTCTCGACCTGAGAGCGGCACTTTTGAGTCAGTGTGAATCCAACTAAACAGACGCTCCGAGTTTAGTTTAGTTTAGTTTAGTTTAGTTTAGTTTAGTTTAGTTTAGTTTAGCTTAGTTTAGTTTAGCTTAGTTTAGTGTTTATTGAAACAGGGACAATGAATAAAAACATTAGCAGAACGGTAGTACAGTGGTTAAGGTCCGGGTTCGATTCCCACCAGGACGGGGCCTTTCTGTGTGGAGTTTGCCTGTTCTCCCCGTGTCTGCGTAGGTTTCCTCCGGGTACTCCGGTTTCCCCTACCACTAAAAACATGTACAATAGGTGAATCCTCCAGCCAGGTGTTTCTGACCACCAGCCTGGCTCCACATCATGGAGACGGGTCCCTGAGCGCCGGCCCACGCTGGTATTGAGGATGGGTCAAATGTGGAGAATGAATTTCCCTTCGGGGATTAATAAATTATACCTTAATCATCTCTTCTTTACAAAAGAAGAGATGATTTGTACCAGATTTATCTAAGTATCTATTTTCCATCTGCAGTCCCTGGACAGGTGAGAACACAAAACATTACAATTATAATCCATAATCTAATCTAAAGAATGAATACGCGCTGCATGAGGACGTTTGGGTTACTGCTCTGACGAGGCAAAATGAATCAACTTTAAATCATCAAGGTGCGCCTCTCCTTCCCGTCTTTCCCTTCTTCCTGCTGCAGTGAAACTTTCCTCTTCGAGAGCCGATTAAACAGTATTTCTCCTCACTTTGCATTTATCAGCCTCACTGTATTTAACCACGAGGGAGGCGAGTGACCACCGCGTACATCGGAGGATCGTGCACAGGTTGAAGACTGATGCTGCAGCGTTTTGTGTGAACATGGACTGAACTAACTTTGAAGTCAATGCAGCTGAAACTAAGACGGTCTCGGCTCGACCTACAAGGCACAACAACCTGTGTGAAACGCCCACAGAGACCAAGCTTTGATGCTGTTGGTCCAAGGACGACACTAAAGGAAGTTACTTAGTTGTTTCAGCTCAAATTAAAGCAGCACTGAGTAACCTGTTTACCTTAATAAATCCTTTCCGTAGTCCCTCTGGGGGTAATACAAGTGTTAATGGGAGGGGGGGGGTGTTTGTCGGTGTTTGTCGGTGTTTGGAAGGCGGTGCCGTGTTCAAAAGTCTGTCGGATTTCTCGTGTGTTTCCCTCGAGTCAAGGATGAAAAGGAGACACTTTAATAAATCATGGGAAAGATAAGAAATGAGACTTTATTAATCTCACAGTGCAGACTTGTTACCGCGGCTCGTAGGTGCAGACAAATGTGCAACCGAAAAAGCGAAAGGTGAAAGGCAAAGGTGAGCAATTAAACGGTAAAGCAAAGACGTCGATTTGAGTAGTTTCTGCAATCTCCTTGATGTTTTCTCGACTTGATGCTGATGATTTGACCCCCCTCAAACACTTTGTTCAGTTTAAATACCGTATTACCGTGGAAGGACAGTCACCCGTACGGATACTCACTTTAACGATACTTGGTTTTCTATAGCAACGGCAAAAATATTTATCATCTAGAACCAGAAAACAGAATGTTCATTTGTAAGTTGTTTACCGTAACCTCTTAATCCCCGCCTTAATTAAGTGCATTGTCTCCAATTCGGCCTTACCCAAATCTAAAAGCTTGTTGACCGGAGAGCAATGGTGTAATGTCTCATTTGAAAGAAAACTGATTTTTGTTGTGTTATTGTTGCTTTTCTGGAACATTTTTCTCACTCTTTTGTGGCTATTTCCGTTGCATTTTTGTCTTGTTTTTGTCACTTTTTGTTGTGTTATTGTTGCTTTTCTGGCATGTTTTTGTCACTCTTTTGTTGCTGCTTTGTCGTTTTTTCTTGGTTTTTTGTCTTGTTTTTGTCACTACTTTGATACTTTTTCTTCTTTAAGCATTTAGATTTGGGTCAAGCCAAACTGGGGAAAGTGTGCTCAGTTCAGGTGGGGGTTAAGAGGTTAATAAGATAAGATAAGATGGTACTTTAAAATCCTTCCCGTAGTCCCTGTGGGGGTAATACAAGTGTTAATGGGATGATTGGAGGGTCTTTCATCTCCCCCTGGTGTCTCTGGCCAGAAAACCACAATCGCAACTTCCCTGCCTCCGGGTTGGAGTCACTAATACACACTAAAGGAATCACGAAGAAGAAGCTAACAGGCCAACAGGCAAAGCTAACTGCAGGCTAGCGCCACTTAAACAGTATTTACAACAAAGTTTGAGTGAAAAAAATGATCTCCATTGTGTAACTGGATGAACAATATCCCTCTGTCCCGTCGTCTTTTCTGTCAGCGTAGTATTTACTCTCCAAGACAATTAATGAGTAAAACACCGTAACATGCTACGACACTCCTACAACAAATCCACTTTTTATTAGACTAAATATCTTAAAATTGCATGAAGAAGAAGATCTTTATTTATATAGCGCCTTTCACAGACATGGTCACAAAACGCTTTACATGAGACAATTGTACATTCACTCTATACTCAGTGGTGGAAAGTTACGTTTGTAGCTTCAGTTTCCCCTGGGGGAGACTGTCAGAGGCGCTTTCACGACTACACACGTCTGCGCCAACGGACCCTCTGACCACCACCATACATTCACTCACACACATCATTCATCCTGGCCTATTGTGCATGTTTTTAGTGGTAGGGGAAACCGGAGTGCCCGGAGGAAACCTACGCAGACACGGGGAGAACATGCAAACTCCACACAGAAAGGCCCTGTCCTGGTGGGAATCGAACCCGGACCTTCTAGCTGTGAAGCGAGAGCACTAACCGCTGCGCTACCGTGCCGCATGATCTTGTTGATGTTTACACAGCAGTGGTGATGTACAAAGCTCACAATCTCAGGCTGCCTCAGTGTTTACAGGAGATGTTTCAAACTAGAGAATCTATATACAACCTTAGAGGAACTGATCTGCTACAAAAACCTCTGGCGCACAGTAATACTAAGAGGAGGTGTTTATCAGTTAAAGGCGTTGATCTATGGAACAGTTTATCTATTCAACTTAAGGGCTCCAAAACTATTAAAGCATTTAAGAAAATGTAAACATGTAACAAGTTAAACATGATAGAGAAGTATAGAACACTTGAATGAAGACCATTAGAAAAGAAGTCGATCGAGGATACACAGCATCATTTTTGATTGTTGAAGTTTAAGTTTTGTGCTTAAGTGTTTCCATCGTTGGTATTAAAGAAAGTGTATAATGTGTCATCTTTGGACACATGGCAGAATCTTAATGTATGTGTTTTCTTATTGTATAATGTCTAAGATCTCTGGAAAACATGTGACATGTGATTTAAATGTTCATAATGACCGAAGAAAATAAATTAACTAACTAACTAACCTGCAGTGATGCTTATGGCCTCTAGGGGCATGACTTACTTAGTACTGCTTTCAGTAAATCAATTCTAAATAAATACCTTTTTATGGAAATGCCTTATTGTTCTGTTTTCTGGTAGATGACAAAGATATTAGTATATAACGGTGCCCAGTCCTTCTCCTGACAGACTCTTCTATTGCATAACTGCAGCATTTGCGAACCGTTCAAGTTGGGTTTTTGACTCAGATAAACGTTCCCGTCCTAGTTCAACTCTCTGTGCGGTTCATTCCCCGAGTCCCGAATAATGCCGTAGTTGAAATGCTCCACTGCGAGGCCGGTCTGGGATCAGCGGAGCCCCGGCGACTGACTGGCTCCGCTCTGAGGCCAAAAATACCTCCGCCGTGAGCCAGAGCTAAGACCCTTCTCCACCGGGACAGAGGGCCAGGGCAGTGCCAAGCGGTTTATCTCAGCCCTGCCAACGACCTCACGCTGGCTGGAGACCGGGCGCTTTGCGGACTTTTTCCGAAGCCGCGCTTTGGGCGAGGGCCAAGAAGAGAATAAAGAGAATAGATTATGAAACTGAAAACGTCACATTTCTGGTGAGAAAACTGGGAGCTGATTATGAAATGTGAAGGAATTTATCGTCTCCAGAGGAAAAAGGTTAGAAATAAGGAACACATTTTTTGAATAAATATATGTGCCTCCATTTGAGGGCTTGATTTGAGTTTTTTGCCATTAAAGTAAGAAAAAAAGCATCTCATTGCACTTAGAATGTGATAATAAATCTCTGTTTACTTGAAATAATATTTTTCTAATTTTAAGTAGCAAAAGTACTTCTGAAGTACTTCTACTGAAACCTTTTATCGATTTAAATCTAATATGCTTTAAATACTATTGCACTGGTAGATTTTGATAGACAAACCAACATTTGTCAAATTAAGGTCAAATAATTTTAAATTTTGAGTTGTTTTTTGCCTTATCTTTCTTTTTTTTTTAATAAAGTTTATCTAAAAGATGTCTAAACACCAGCATAATAACAGTGTGAAAACAGTTATAATAACATTATGCCTGTTGTAGACCAGTAATTTCCAACCTATTTTATTCCCTTTTGCTCTTTAAAACGGCATAATGCTCAGTTCCAGGTTGTTTAATTCTTACTTATCCGAGTCTCTGAGAGTGACTATTGTTGTAATTTTCCTTAGTAATAAGTAGCTGTGCTAGTGCTGTGTGCGCTCGAATCATTTTGAGTGCACACAACAGTCTGGGGACTGTTAGAGGAAAACATTATGGCCGAAATCTTCGCATGGATTTGGGACCGATCACAGAGTGAGGAGGGACGACGATGACGAGCTATTGGACATACGGAGCTTGTAGTTTATTTAGTTTATTTACGGATCCAACATGACAGCAGCAGACGCGACGCCATCTTTCGATCAAGCTTTAGATTGTGAACCCGGAAGTAGAGCTGTGACGCCACCACTTAACAAACATAGTTTAGCTCGAAGGTTTACAGCAGGTACGTCATACGTCATCGGATACGATGATACGATTGGCTGTGGCCACGTGCAGACGCATGAGAGACATTCAGCCCAACAAACAGCTATGGACGACCGTAAACCACACCAACCAGAACATCCCCAGACTAAATATCAATTGTGATTTTAGTCTGGTGTTAGCCGGGCTAAGTAATAAGTAGGGATGTCACACTTATTGAGAGGAAAAATATTGCAATTTTACAATTATTCACGATTTTCAAAATTAAGGAAAGCTTTACAGTCCTGTCTAAATGTTCACAAAAGAGAACGACACATATACACATACACTTCAATCGAAAACTTATTGAACATTCAGCCATGTTGTTTTTCACTTTGATGCTTTGGTCATTTTATAATGAACAACAATGAGGGAGGTCAGAGATGAGCATTTTCTCACTGGAAACAACAGTCTCTATTTTGAGTTTGTGTCTGCGTTGTTGATGCCACTGTTAAAATGCACTTCTAATAAAGTGAATGGTGGTAAAACCAGTTGTACTAATAAAGTCATTTGTAATCTAACTTAGTTACTTGAAATAAGAGACTTCATCAACACAGAAGAGAAAGCATGAGCGGCCCCCAGTCGGCGTTGCACCTCCACCTCAAAGCCTCCAACCACTCCTTTCAGGACGGAGAGGGCAAAATCTTAACAAAAGAAGAACATTGGTTTGAACGAGGAGTAAAAGAAGATATTTTTGTCAAGAAAGAAAATCCCTCCATGAACCGGAATGGTGGACTCAGATTTCATCTTTCTCCACTTTGCTCCATCCTCCTTCGCCAACAGCCGGTTTCTGCCAGTCCAATGAGACGGCACATCAGCAACAACAGAACAATGGAAAGGTAAGTAGCAGTGATCAGCTTTGAAGAGGTCAGGACACATGGAGACTCTGGAGTGAGCAGGTGGTTAGAGACGCTCTACTGTTTACTCACAGGTGAGAGTACCGGTAGTTTCTGGGGAGGAGCCGGGCCTACCCCCAACTTCTCCCTTTTGGTCTTTATCCAGGCTGCGGGCTGAACAGAACCTTAGTTCGCTGACGAAGCCTTTTGGATGAGAGGCGAAACGTTCGAGACTCCAACCACTGAGTACAGAAGACGACTCGAATACCTTCATTAAAGTTGAAGTAACTTAGTTAAATGCTCTTCACTTATAGCACTTTTCTAGCTTCATTCGGCCCAAAGTGCTTTAGAGGAAATTAACAAGCTGTCCAGTCACGCTCTCATTCATACACCAGTGTACGCAGACACAGGACACAGCGTGCAACTGCAGGACCTGGGACTCGAACCACTGACCTTCCGATCATGAGGCGACCGGCTCTACCAACTGCGCCACTGTCGCTTTTTAAAGCAGAAATCAGTAATCCCATTACATTTTCAAAGTAACTGGAAACCCTGGTCAGGAGAAGGGGTCGCTGGGCTTCAACTGAGAGGAAAACAGTCAAACGTCACTGGAGATTTTGTAACATGCTGAGGCTTTATGCAGATGTGAGATGTCGACTTAACTGTAAACTTCTGAATCAATAATGTCAACGCAAACTTCATAATAATGGAACAGCAGCTGCACCAACCGGACAAGAGGCAGTTTGACCAACAGAGTCACTACAGTTCGGATACAGCACAAATAACAACCCGGGTTTGTTTTGACAAGGCCGAGCGAGAGACAGAAGCCGCTTACCAGTGTCTCATCACAAACCAAGAAAGGTGAGCGGCTTCAGCCCGACAAGACATTTTCTAACAAACAAAACACAAGAGAGAAATGTGTTTCAAACTATCAACAAAATGGAGAAAACGGCTTTGAGATCAACCACAAAAAAGAAAACGTAGTGAAGGGAAAGCGCATCGAAAGACTTCAATCTTTCTCCATATCGCTCTGCCCAGATTAAACCGACAGACAGCGGACCACGGCTAATAGAATTCTCTCTTTTTTGGCGAGCGGGGAAAGCGGTCACCGGAGCGCAGCAGCAGGCTCATTTCTGCAGACAGACTCTTCAAAAAAGCCTGGTCTTTGCAGCAGAACACACTCACCGCTGTCCTCGATGGAGAAGGAGAAGACGTCACTGGTGGCGTTGACGGCGTCTCTCAGAACGTAGCAGATGCTCAAGTCGTCGATGTCGGCTGCAACGAAAAGGAATGTAAAGAAGTGAGAGGCGGCAGTAGCTTTTTGTTCAGGCATGTACGAAAGACATGTTTTTAATAACAGAGTGGAACCAAGCTGTAATTATCCAAAGACTTGATCAGATTTAACTCAATATGAAGAAAAAGACCCTGGTGGATTGTTTCATTATTACAAATAGACTTGATTCAGACCTGGAGTTTCAGCTGATTTGAACAGTAGGCTCATATTTCTAAAATAACATCTGAGAAACTCTGGGAATCTAATCGTTTGGTGATAATAGGTTTTCCTAGAGGATGATGAAGGGAAGCTAATATGACAAAACTGAAGTAGTTCATAAATCTAAAGAGGAGCTTGAGAAAAGAAGAAGTCAATTTCAGGTTCTCAACATGTTCTACTACTTCATAAAAATATTTGACCTTCTAAGCTCACCGGGCCTGAATTAAGATCAAATCAGGACTAAACCGGGTCAAAACTAAAAGGATTTCTTCGCTGTTTAAACGAGGTCTCGACATCTGACCTTTTCCATGGGAATTAAAGGGAATTTATGGGAATTAATGGGGCTCTTTTTGTAGCATTTTTGTGAACGTGATTCTGAAATGTGACCCTGCAAGTTGTGAAATCTGCCTATAAACCTGTCCCTGTAAAGAATTTTGATGCTGCAAAGATATTAGGAAAGTAACGAATGAGTTTGGGCCACAACTACTATTTTAATTTAGTGGTTTCCCCTGTCATTGTTGGCCATCAAAAAAATCAGGTATAGGGCCTTTAAAGAGGCTCACTCTCAGTTAGTTCTTTTTTTGACAGGACAAAGAATTATAACAACTCTAGAGCTAAATAAGGAGCCAGGTGCCAACTCTTGTGGCTCCCAAGATGACGATTTATTTATTTATTTTTTACAAAAGTTAAAATTGTACCCGAGTTAGAAATCCCCTACTACTAAATTAGCATAATCGGAAAAAAACGTTTTGGTTTCCTTTTTGTTTTGTTTTTGTAAAGCAGACTTGCATTATTTCACGGCGCTGGGATTATTTTCCCTTCGTATTTCTCGTGCCATGGCTCAAGCTTTTTCCCGACATAAAAACAAACAGCGCCGTGTGATGATGTCATCAGGCGCTGCTCAGTTTGCTTGCGCAGGTGTGAGGGCTGGCCAGCAGGGGGCAGGTGTGAGGGCTGGCCAGCAGGGGGCAGGTGTGAAGCAGAGACCTCTCCATAGATACAGACGGCATCTCTGGAATCGCCCATATATGGTCATTTTTTAAAACAGTTAAGGGGGAAAACAATTTTGAAAAAATGTAAATTTTCACTAATTATTCAAAAACTACTTTAACAAATGCTGAATTATGAATATAGTTTCTACTAAATAAAGATACAAAGACATGGAGAGGAGGAAAGTGGTTCAACAGCCCATAAATACATGAATAACGGAGAATGCTAACTTGATGATACATGCTAGCATCGGGCTAATGCTAACATTAGCTAGCGCTCGCTACAACTGCCGTTTTTTCACTTCTACTGAACAATCTGCTGCGACAAAATATCCATATGGGCCCGATTTACACTTGACTTTATTTATGTTTGATAAATAAGTTGATATTTCACCAGAAAATGGCTAAAAAGAGTGGAAAATTGTGTTTCTCTAAAGATTCTATTTTCCCCCTCGACGAAGCCACGCCCCCTTCTATGACGGGATGCCGTCTGTATCTATTGTACTTTTATGACTGTTCAGAAAACAGAACATTTTCAGCATAGTTTTTTTGTATTAATCTATAATAGAAAACGCAATCTCAATGGCCGCCGCCCGGGCGCCGCCATGTTTATTTCCCATACCGACTTTGAAGCTAAGCAGGGACGGGCCTGGTTAGAACTGGGATGGGAGACCGTTTGGGAACACCAGGAAGCCTGGCGACAGTAGTGAGTTTGTGCGTGGTTGGTGCTGGGGGCTGATGTGCGCAGTGGACTGAATGAATACTGCAACCAATTGTACACCGACGAGCGTCTGGAAAAGCGCTATATAAGACTTGCCATGTTCATTTCCCAAAAATCCGCGGCCGGCCCCCACGTGGCGGTCCCTCTGCTCGCGCCCATTGGCCAGAGGCCACCACGTGACCGTCCCACCGGCCGCGGCCATTGGCCACGGGTTCATATGGACCGCGGTGCTGCTGTCCGAGGACAACCCGCCGTCACAACAACGCGAGTGCACGACATCTGACTGCCGTGCCTGTGTGCGCGCCTCCAAACAGGGCGATGTGTCATCGTCACTCACCGCTAAACTGCAGCTGTAGACGCTCCGCACAGGTACAGTTACATCCTCCAAAACACATCTGCGCGTCTTTGTTTACGTCTCTCCTGCAGTGCCCGAGGCTGTGGTTCATTATAGATCCAGTGCTGCGTCATGTCAGAGCGCACACAAATGCGTAAGATCCAATCCTGGCCATATTCCGTCTCCAAAGTTATGTCTCCGAAAAAAAGTACACGCAGAAACACGAGCTTCAAATGAAACGAGCTGCTCCGAGAGCTTCAGCCTCCGTGTGCAGAAAGCGAAAGTGAAACTACCACTTAACGAGCGCATGGCCTGCACTGTTTTTTTATTTATTTTTATTTTTTTTACTTTGCTGCTGTACCATTTCTTTTCTATTTTTCCTTCCCTCCTTTACATTCTATAAAGCGGCTTTGAAAGCATTGCCAGTTGTATTCTAAGGATATAAATACTGTCTAATATAAAACAACGTATTCTTTTTTACATTGCACTTACACCGTGATGCACCAAACTCCTGCACCGTGACCCGAACCGTGAGAGCTGAACCCCTAATATTAATCCATAGGCCTACATGTTCCACTGTCTCTTGAATTCTATTCCCTGAGTTTATGGAACATATTGTCGTTGTAGTATATACGAAAGGAGTGCGGGTGCATCAAACACTCCAATTGCAGTTTGTTTGACATTATTTTTAGCATTCATTATTTTACACATTTGTAGTGGCCATAGTTTTAGGAATGGGTTGGGAACCACTGGTCTACTTACTGCGGGTCTACAGCTATTCTGACTGACGGGTTATAGGGACTATACTGGACATTTCTGTGTAATAACTCTTAATCTCTGAATATCAAATGTGGAGACTAGCGAGGCCTGGCCGAAGGCCGGGTCTCAGCTAGTAAATATATAAATAAAAAAAGACTGTTTTATAAAGACAAAAAAAAAATCGTAATTATTATTTTTTCAATAATCGAGCAGCCCTAATATTATGGACAATGATACTATTTGTATATGATTTTGGGAGGCTCAGCCTGAATCTAAACGGAAATATTGCCTTGCCTCGTACCCTCGCTATAAACATTGTGTTGCCACCAATGGCCGCTGGCTGCCCTGCTTTTTGACCACAAACGTGGGGGCCGCCATTGCTCCGCCGTTGCTGTAGTACCTCCATATCGCCGCTAGGCCCCCATTGAAAAGCATTGGACTTTAGACACGTTAAAAACTACTTTAAAGCCTGGTTTCACTTGTTTCAACACTAGACTAGGCTAGATGTTCCTCCTGAGATAACGCTGGGTTAATCACAATATATGAAACCAGGCTGGTTTTCGTAATATGAATTTTTGAAATCTCGTACTTAATGAGGGTCGGACTGTTAGCATTGGAGCAGCGCGAGCTACACGTCACGCAAGGGCCGAGTCTACGGTGAAAATCCCGCCCTTATGTCCTTTTTAGGAACATGCCTCGTCAGAGCTGGGGAGGGGGAGTCTGTAAATCCTCCATGAATTCCCCCACGTCTGTGGTCATTCTGGTAAACGGGGAGGAGTGAGCATAAGACGTCCATTTTTTCTACAGTCTATGGTTGCCACCCCAGAAATGATCCCTGATCCTGCTTGCCACCCCGTGATTTTTTTTCTAGCTCCGCCCCTGCTCCTGAAGAAGCCAAAGTCCCACCAGTTGTTCACGTACCACAGCTTGACAAACACATGCCTAAACACATCACATTTATTCAACCAGCGGCTCACAATTATAGGTGCCGGAAACTCTCGGGAATTTGGATATGCTGTGATTACAACGTCTGAAATAAAAAGTTATTATTGACGTGCCTGAATTAATAATGAAGCATCTACAAATGTCTCTGTACTGTAACCCACAAACAGCCGTATTTACAGCCGTACAGTAAAAGCAGCGCTCGCTAAAATGCCAGACTGTGCACCCCGTCTGTGTTTCTATATTAGATGTGGATATATTTCACTTCAAAGCGCCCGCCGTGTGAATAAAAATGCACAGCCACGGGTTCTAAAGCCCAGGAGATGAGTCTTTATTTATGACTGTTTACTTTAGTGAGAGCATCTTAAGACCGGGGCCTTTGGGGAGCAGCTCAGTGTGGCTGAGGGGAGCGGCTGTGCAGTCGAGACGCTGCTGGAAGATGTGCAAATGAACTGCTGGCTTTGAAAGTGGAACCAGTCCGATTTTTAGGCTCAAAGTATACAGCTATTGCTTTCAGTCCAGGGGAACACTAACAGCTGTATTAGTTTTCCCAGCTGTTTTGCTCTTTGATTCAGTCAGGACCAAAAAGGAAATTATGAATGAATGGGCTGTACGCACGCAAGTTTCTCGTGACTTTTTAAAGCAGGGGTAGGAAGAAATGACAGAAACCTTCTCTAATTAGAGTAGATTTGGTCTGGTCTTAGATCAGATAAAACATCTTATCACCAATGGAACAAGTCATTATTCTCTTAATTCAGATTATATTGCATAATTTCAAGTGAAAAACAAATATTTTTAAAAGGTAAAAGTTCATTTGTTTGATTTCAAAGTGGGTTTTATGCTCGTTCCATTGGCATTAGCATTTGTATCTTTAGCTTTATCTTAGGTTAGTCCGAACAGACTCAAATTCAACATAAAGAACCTTTTATTCAAGCAATTTTAAGTCATTTATCTGTTTGTGTGAAGTTGTCCAAAGGTTTTGGCTGGACCTTCAACAATGGATTGTCTCCAAAGGAACTCAGATTATCAATCTAACAATTAATGATATAAAATATGGTATTTTTCGCAATAATCATAATGATTTTGGTCTTAATAATATTATTTTGTTAAGCAAACATTATATACATAAGTGTCGTTTTTTCAAGACAAAACCTAACATTACTCATTGGAGGAATGAGCTAAAACTTTTTTATGAATCTCTATTATTGATCAACACGCAAAATGCAGAAAAACTGGCTTCTTTTATAGACAATCTTGTAGAATGAAATGCCCCTTTACATTTTTTTTTACTTTTTTTTTTATTTTTTATAATGTGAATTATTCAATATATACCCTGCCCCATGTTCTTTTTTTTTTTTTAAATATAATGTTTTCTTTAAATTGTGC
This sequence comes from Gobius niger, assembly GCF_951799975.1. Classification (NCBI taxonomy): domain Eukaryota; kingdom Metazoa; phylum Chordata; class Actinopteri; order Gobiiformes; family Gobiidae; genus Gobius; species Gobius niger. Next base: position 4,963,203 of record NC_136852.1, on the reverse strand, counting down.
ACTGAACATAGTGACGCTTTATGCTGTACCTTTTTTGTTTGTATTTGATTAATTAAAAAAAAAAAGGAAAAAAAAAAATCGTTTATCTCACTTAAGATGGCCATATTTCCAGTGTAGTGCTTCACTTTGGCCTAAAATTGCTTCGGCCCTTGGTCTTTATACAATGAAAAAAATTGGCCCTCCATTAAGAAAACTTGCCTACCCCTGTTTTAAAGGAACAGGCCACCGTTTTTCCATACTGAGATATGTTCTTACCTGAGCTTAGACGAAGAACATATCTCAGTATGTAAAAACGGTGGCCTGTTCCTTTAAGTTGGTTCCCGTGTCATCGGGTGGTGCTCAATAATATAGTTACCTGCCTTCAAATTTAGATATCGTGACAGGCCAAAGTGCCTAACTGTATTGGTTGTTGTAGAAATTGTATTAAAGCTTTATAATTTCGGGCGTCCCTTTCCTCTGTTGTGTGTCCTAATGTGGGGATGTATTTTGCATTTGGAATTTGCTTTCAACTTTATCAATGTAGAGCAAGGGTTGGCAAGTTTGTGTCGTGGAGGCCGATTTTCATCATTGCCAAAACACCCAAGGGCCAAACCTCAACATTGTAGCCTAAAGTAAAGAACTATTTTCTGCAAATGCCAATGTTTTATATCAGTGGTTCCCAAGTGGCTTTAGGACCCACCATTACCCTCGGATGACGAGCTGAGGACCCAAATAAAACTGTAATTTGTCATATATCATATAAAATATTGTATTTTCCAATTTTTTGTTGCACAAGCAGTGGAGTTCCCTTTAAGACTGAAAGTATGATAAAACAACCCAATAACATTCATTTTAACAGACACAGTTAGTGTTTCCAGTTTCAGATGGAAAATATTGAATAATAGACCCACTGAAAATTGGGTCCCGACCCACCAGTAGAGAATCACTGTTTATCATTATATATATGACCAAGCGGGATATTCTGACAGGACATTTTTAAAATACTGACACTATTTCACGCATTTTAAGAGTACTTTAACAGTTATTTGATCTCTTATTTGCATATTAATATTTCTCAAAATCAACTTGGGGGCCAGAGGTTCTGTGCCGGAGGGCCGGATTTGGCCCCTGGGCCTGACGTTGCCTACCCCTGATGTAGAGGTCAGGCAAAGCTATGAACTGTGCTGTGTCCATCAGTACCTGACGTCGCAAACATGTTTATTTATTAATGAGGTGATGATTGTGATGCTTCTTTCATACTTTTGTAATGCAGCTAATATGGCACTGCAGCCCCAGACAAATTTCCTCTTGGGGACAATTAAGTGAATCTCATCTCTCATCATCTGGACTATGTCAGGAAGCATCGCACTGGAAGAAAGGTAGAGGTGATGTCTTTGAACTATGCAGAGCCCTTTATTCCCCCACAACACATTTACCATCACTTAAAGGAACAGGCCACCGTCTTTATATACTGAGATATGTTTTTACCTGAGCTTAGACGAGTTGATCCGTACCTGTCTGGTCTTTGTGCGTGCGCTCAGTCACGCAAAACGACCAAAGATGTTGTTAGCATTTGACCAGACAGGTACGGATCAACTCGTCTAAGCTCAGGTAAGAAAATGTCTCCGTATGGAAAAACGGTGGCCTGTTCCTTTAATCTGAAGAGCAGCTTGTAGAAGGTTATTCACTAAGCTCCATGTTGTAACAGTTGTGTAAATGTAGTATATTTACAGTTATAAAGCATTGATGGACAACATTGTGTTTTAAATTTTGCCATTTTGGAAAAAGCTTCTGGCTAAACTGCTGCTCAGAGAAGCTTTCGGTTTAACCTCTTACCACCCGCCTAAAACAAATGCATTCTGTCCTCTTTGGCTATTACATAGGCCTGTGTAACACCTCATTTGAAAGCTAAGACCCACAAAACTGATCTTTTTCCTCGCGTTGTTGCTGTGTTGTGTCACCTTATTTTGTGTGTGTTTTTTTTTATCATTTTGGTCACTTTTGTTGAATTTTTGTCATTTTTTTGTTGAATTTTTGTCATTTTTTTGTTCAGTTTTTGTCACATTTTTGTTGAATTTTTGTCACATTTGTGTTGAATTTTCATCATTTTTTGTTGAGTTTTTGTCACATTTTTGTTGAATTTTTGTCATTTTTTTGTTGAATTTTTGTCACATTTTTGTTGAATTATTATCATTTTTTGTTGAGTTTTTGTCACATTTTTGTTGAATTTTTGTCACATTTTTGTTGAATTTTTATCATTTTTTGTTGATTTTCTGTCACATTTTTTTTATTTTTGTCACATTTTTGTTGAATTTTTGTTGCATTTTTGTCACATTTTTGTTGCATTTTTGTCACTTTTTTGTTGAATTTTTGTCACTTTTTGGTTGAATTTTAGTCATTTTTTGTTCAGTTTTTGTCACATTTTTGTTGAATTTTTGTCACTTTTTGGTTGAGTTTTTGTCACATCTTTGTTGAATTTTTGTCAGATTTTTGTTGAATTTTGTCACTTTTTGGTTGAGTTTTTGTCACATCTTTGTTGAATTTTTGTCACATCTTTGTTGAATTTTTGTCTTTTTTTTTGTTGAATTGTTGTCACTTTTTTGTTGCGTTTACATCCTTGTTTTCTTCTCATTTTTTTGTGGCTGTTTTGGTGCTTTTTTCCCAAGAAGCTTTTTGATTAGGGTAAAGCCAAACTGGAGAAAATGGGATCCGTTCAGGTGGGAGTTAAGAGGTTAAGGCAGTTAGTTCCATCAGGGGGGTTATTGGAAGAGCAAAAGCGGCCCAGAGCTTTGCTGGTAAGAGGACAAGGTCATAAGAGATATTATTTGAGCAAGTCACATGGTAAGAATCATCACATATGACTGAGAAAGTACTCCCTGTTCGCTCCAATCAATTTGAATCAGTAAATGCATTTAAAAAGAAGGATAGGCATGAACTGTAATATATCTCGTCTTACCTTGCGTGAAGCTTGTAATCGTGGCGTTCCCTCTTCCATGGTTGATCAGGTATCCGTACAGCGGCGGGGCAGTCACTCGGAAAATCACGGCATTCTGCAAGCTGTCCCTGTCCTCCGCTTTGAGAGTCTTACTGGTGAAGATGAAACCAAAGTGCCCGCTCTCCAGCACCCGTAAAGTCGGAGCCCCCTTGTTGACCACGATCTGCGGCACGCCGTTATCCACGGGCAGCACCGCGATCCTCATCACCTGCGGTTTGCGGGTTTCGAAGACGGTGTCGGGGAAGACGTAGAAGTCCACGTGGGTGCCGTCGGTGACCGTGAAGGAGAAGCTGTCCTCCGCACCTTCTGTACCGTCGTGCTTGTAGCTGATCATGTTCTCGTTCAAATCCTGCTTTGTGAAAGTGTTGACGCGCCTCGTGTTGTTGAAGAGCAGCTTCCCGTGCACCGGCACTTGGGTGATGGTGAACTTTAAGAGCCGGTCGGCGGTGTCTCTGTCTTCCACCGTCAGCTCGAACGGCGTGATCAGCTTGTTTTCTCCTTCCGTCACCACCAAGCCGTGCACGGTCACCACCGGCTTTTTGTTGTCGACGTCGGTGATGGAAATGCGGAAGGTTCGGAAGACCGGGTTGTAGCCATCGGTGACTTCAAACTCGAAGCTATCCATTTTCACTTCGTCGTCCGCTGTGTGGATGTAGTACACTTTGTTACCGGCGAGCTGGAGTTGCGTGAACGAGGATATGGGCATCCCCGGCGTGTCCGTGCATTCCAGGTGCCCCCTCACCGGAGCCCTTGTAATTGTGAAAACTAAATATTCATCAGGGCTGTTTAAATCCGTCGTGCTGAGCAAATCGGTCGTCAACGTCACTCTACCGCCTTCTTTCAGCGATACGCCCTTACTGACCACATCTGGGAACATCATATCTATCCCGCCCACTGTAACGTAAAAGTATCTATCGATCAGAGGGTTCAGTCCATCCGTGACGTCAAATTTAATCAAATCGCGGATTCCCTCCTGTCCGTTGTGGATGTAAACAATCGCGCCTTGATCGACATCATTTTGTGTGAAGTTCATTCCGACTGTGAGATTTTGAAAAGTTCCAAATGGAGTCGTTCTCTGCAAGTACCCTTGCCCCGGCCCGTATCGGATCACGTAAGTCAACGTGCTATCCTCGGAATCTAGATCAGTCGCTTTTAAAACATTATTGGTGATGACTTTTACTTCCCCTATTTCGATTTCAAGCCCGTCGTTGATAGCCATTCGGGGCGTTTCATCATCCACGGGGATAACCATGACGATTACGGTCTTTTCAATGCTAAACTTTCCATCCGTGAGTGTTATATCAAAGCTGTCCTCTGTGGTCTCTGAGTCATCGTGCTCATAGACAATACTGGAGCCCTCTCTTATCTCCTCCAAGGTGAAGTTGAAGACAGGCACGGTGCCGGTGGTGAGCTGATTGAGAATAAATCCATGCTTGGGGGGTTTGCTGATAATAAACGTTAGCTGATCCGGGGGGAAATCCGCGTCGGCTCCATTCAAAATCGGAGTGTCTATGACTATATTCATGCCCTCCATAACTACGAACTCCCTCATGTAGATCTCCGGCTTCTCATCATTGGAAGGGAGGATTGAAATGGGGAAAAAGTGCCTCTCGGAAAAGTTTACGCCGTCCGAGCATCTGAAAGTAAACCTGTCCTCCACCGGCTCTACGCCTTTGTGGATGCTTTGAACGTAGTAGATGTGATGCTGCCTGATGTCCTTGATGGTGAACGCGCTGATGGCGGTGCCCGATCGAGATTTCTCCGACCCCGGGGCAGGAGAGATGTTTTCCACGTAGCCGGACGTCGGCTGGACTATGATCGTACACAGGAGGTCGTCAATGAGGGTGTCCACGTCATTGGCGCTTATGTGAAAGTCTTCGATGGGGCTTTTCCCGCCTTCGACGACAGAAAAGCGCTCGCCGACAAAAACCTCCGGGGCCTGACTGTCCAATGGGAGAATAGTGACGTGAACTCGGACGCCGGTTATTTTATTCCCCCCCACGGTCCACTCGTCCGACATATCCGTCAAAGTCAGATTAAAGTAGTCCTCTTTAGACATCATTCCGATTTCGCCGCTCGTGTGCGCGTACACTACAAAGCCGTTGATGATGTCCGCCTGCGTGAACTTGCTAGCTGGAACCCCTCGCACCAAAATCTGTCCCAGCAGCGGCGGATCTTCCACAATAAACGTCAACCTCAGGTCATCCGTGTCCTCGTCTCGTCCCTGAATGACGTTGCTCGTGATTTCCGTCGCGCTGTTTTCTAGCACTTCCATAGTCGAGCCGATCGTGCCGGGCGGGAGCGCGATAGTCGGCGTTTCGTCGTCGACCGGTTTGACGTTGATTCTGATCGTAATGGGGACGACGTGGATGCCGTCGCTCACGTCGATAATCACAGAATCTACCGTCGATTCGTCGCCGTTGTGCGTGTAAGAAATCCTTCCCGTTTCGATGTCACCGAGATTGAAAGTATCGCCTTTCGTCATGTCTGTGAATGTAAACTGAACGTGCCCGTGCGTCGGAGGCTGGGTAATCGTAAACAGTATCTGTTTGCTTTCCGTGTCCGTGTCAGTCGTGTATAGCTCAGTGCTTGTAATAGTGTGGGTCCCTCGCTCTAGCAGATTAAACCCCGAGTTTGTAATTTGCGGCGGCTTGTTGTCTACAGGCTTCAAGTAAATCGTGAAAACCCCGTCTGCGTGATTTCCGGAAACATCTTCGACAACGTATCTAAACTGTAGCACATGTGTGGTAATACCGAGCTCCAAATCAGGCGGCTTGTACGCGATTTTATGGTGGTTGATTTGCGCCTGAGTAAACGTCGTCACTTCTACGTCCGGCTGTTCGGTTAGCACTAGCGTTCCTAGCGCGATCGGGTTGTTCTCATCGGTGTCCGTGGGAGGTTGGACTATCGTATACTTCAGATCTCGGTCTTCGGAGTCTAAGTCGCCGTAACGCAGGAATTTTTTACGAAAGTGAGTCAGCTGGTATTCGTGTACGGTCATTTGCAAAGCGGTGCCGGGATACAGCTCTGGCGGCACATCGTCGACCGGGATGATTTTGATAACGAACGAGCTTTGATCCGACTGGTTTGGCGGGTCGTTGTCGTCTTGAACTCTAAAAACGAACTGGTCCATTACCGTGCTAGTGCTGTGCGTCCCGGTGTGTCTGTAAAATAACTTCCCGTCCGTAATATCTTGCTGCAGCCATTCCCTAACGACTTTCTCATACATTTCATCCGCCTTGTTAAACTTCCACGTCGACGGATCTTCCGGGGCTTCGGCTTGACGCAAAAGCAGCTCCGCGATCGTGGAAAACGGCGGGTCTAGGACGAACTTAATCGTGGAATCCTCCGAGTCGATGTCCGCCGAGCTTAGCATTAGCGACGATATGGGCATCATTTGATTTTTGAACAAAACCAACCCGGTGTTAGCGTTGATGATCGGCGGCTCGTCGTCGGTCGGCACGACGGTGATCGGAAACAGAAATTCGACTTCGTTCGCACCGTCTGTCATGCGGAAAATGATGTTATCGCTGTACGTGTCGCTCCCGTCGTGTTGGTAAGTCACGATTCCGGCATCAAGGTCGGCCGGCGTGAAAAACTTCCGCCTAGAACCCAGGACGGTTAAAAGCCCGTGCCTTAATCCGTCAATAACCGTAATTTGAACCTTGTCTAAGTTATCCTCGTCGCTGATTTCTAAATTCTGTGAACTTGAAAGCGGCCTGGACTGCCCCTCGTATAACAATTGCCCCGTGTTTCTCGTTACGACCGGCGCCAAAGTGTTCATCGGCTTAACCACTATCATGAAAGCGAAAGGATCCGAGACGGCCCCCTCCGTGTCCACCACCTCGAACTCAATCTGGAAAATCCGCTCAGTGTCGGAGTCCACGGCGGGGGGCTTGTAGGCGATTTTCAAGTCTTTCAGATCCCCTTGGTGGAATGAAGTTATTGGTAAATTCCTGTCGTCCGTGCTCACAATGTAGCCCTCCTCAAAGGACAAGGGGGACGTGATGTTGAAAATTAAATCATCCGGATTAGATTCAACATCCTCCGCCGCCAGCATGTCCGTGGTGATGGCCGTCATCACGAACTGGTCCACTTCCATCATCATCATGGCCACAAAGCTGGGTTTGGGAGCCGTGTTATCCTGCCCCTCTTTAATCCTCACCAGTATTTGGAAGAACTCCTGCTTCAGCAAATTGCCTTCCTTATCGTACAACTCCAAAAGCATGGGGACGTAATCTCTATTCGGGGACTTCAAAGCGAAAGTGTGCCGATAGCGGACGTTCCTGCTAATAAACTCATCACAGTCGACCATGGTTCCCAGGCTCTCCTCGTCCAAGAGTTGGCCGTACCTGGGCAGCACGCTCCCGCTTGACAGAGAGACGATTTTGCACTGCTGCGCGGCTCTGTCAAACGTGAACTCCAGTATCCGCCTGTCAATGGGGTTGCTGGTGCCGAGCAGTCTCTCCACGGTGAGCGGCAGATTTTTGGTCAGCACCTCCAGCTGCGTGAACACCACCTCCACCTCCATCATGAACGGGATGATGATCGTCTCGGTCTGCGTGTCGTACCTCAGCTGCAGCCTCACTCGGTCCCGCGGGGGGCTCCTGGACCCGAAGTGCGAGTACTTGACGTCGTTGGGTCCGAATTCGCACGGGAACTTTTTGGGAGACAGGTGCCCCGGCCGCTGGGACAGGGGGTCGTTGTCCAGCACTGTCACGCTGCACCTGTCGCCGGGCTGCACTTGGATCACCAGGTCGTTGATGGGGTCGACGAACACGGACCTCCCGAACGGCACGCGCAGCCCGTTGTTCGCCACCAGGATCGTGTCCTCCGATATGTCCGTGCGTAAAGCGTAGGATAATCCGTAGCTGTCGAAAGCGTCACCGGTCCAGAGCAGCGCGGAGAGGAGCGCGCACAGAGCCGTCCAGCGCGAACCGGGAGCGACCCGCGCCATTTGGACGGAGCGGTTTGGCAAAGTTTCCTGCGCTGTTAGAGAATCCACTGCGTAAATCTGGATGAATCCCCGTGTCCGTGTGTACCAAGGTGCACCATTCTTCCCCAGCAGCAGCAGCAGCAGGAGGAGCAGCAGCAGCGGCGCGCACTCGCAACGACTGACTGACTGACTGACTGACTCCCCCCAAACTTCTGCTGCCTGCCTGGAGTAAAAGGGACGGGGACGGTCACGCCTCTTTCGCAGCTCATTGGCGGAGAGACCCTTGTAAGGAAAGCTCCCCCCTCCTCCCCTCCTCACTTTGTTTTTTTAATGGTAACCCGTGTCACTCGGATTAGACTCGCCCGTGCCATGTGGAGGGCTGGACACGTCTTGAGCACGCCGGGAGAGAGTGTGCAGAGAGTGGGGGGTTAACAGTTAACTGAAGGTGATTCAGATGGATTTGCGCGAAGGGCAGATGTGAGTTAGGATGACCACTTCAAATAGGAGATCAGAGAGCAACTCAGGTGGGACAAATCCAAGTTACTGACGCGTTTTAAATCAATCTAAACTGAAGGCAGAAGAACAACACATTTTAAAGAGGGGGTATTATTCTTTTTTCAATCACATAGCACCAGTCTATATCACACTACAATGATGACAAAACCTTCTGTTGGTCTGTAAATGCTGTAAATTAGAATAACTGCCTTGTATAAAATTGCTCTCTCAAAATGGCTGTAGTGAATGTCTTGAAATAGGCCTCTGTCTCTTTAAGAAGAAGAAGAAGATCTTTATTTATACAGCGCCTTTCACAGACATGGTCACAAAGCGCTTTACATGAGACAATTGAACATTCACTCCATACTCGGTGGTGGAAAGCTACGTTTGTAGCTTCAGTTTCCCCTGTGGGAGACTGTCAGAGGCACTTTCGCGACTACACACGTCTGCGCCAACGGACCCTCTGACACCACCATACATTCACTCACACTCACACACATATCATTCATCCTGGCCTATTGTGCATGTTTTTAGTGGTAGGGGAAACCGGAGTGCCCTCAGGAAACCTACGCAGACACGGGGAGAACATGCAAACTCCACACAGAAAGGCCCCGTCCAGATGGGAATCGAACCCTGACCTTCTAGCTGTGAAGCGAGAGCACTAACCGCTGCGCTAAGAACCTCTGAGCCTTTCCGACACGCCCCCTCCACACGCTGTCTGTGGCATCAGTGGGGAGGGGGTTCTGCTGAGGAGCAGTGGTTGGTTACTCGGCTGGTGACGAAAGCTCGGAGGCGTCTCCAGGAGGTGGGGGCGTTCCTAGGAGGACTCAGGCAAACCTATCCCTAAAATGGCCGCCATCAGAGTTTTTACAGATTACTCAAAAATACGTGAATGTGCCAAGGCAACACTTCAGGCATGTTTTTAATGAGGGAATGACATAATAACGTGATGTAAAGCTTGAAAAAGTCGATTTTGCGTAATACCCCCCTTTAAATCGTGGTCTTTCTTTACTTATCTCACAGGCCTATTCCAAAACAGCTACATGTTTTCTTGTTTATTTTACTATTCATGCAAATTGTACTTTTGTCTCCAAACTGATTGATAAAAAATGTGTTCACTCTTGTGCGTAAAGTTGGGGCAGATTTAGATACATTCTCATGCAAATACAAAGAGACAGAATTTCAGGGATGTTTGCCACTACTACTATAATTTAGGATCATATTTACCCATGAAAATATCTGTGAATGCTGCAAGTCTTCTGCTCAGAGTGTAGAAACCTTTGTCTCCCTCTTGTGCTCGGAACAGCACATGCCCACGGAGAACACATTCTGAGATAAATTATGAAATACCTACACTGAACCAGGGCTTGACATTAAAAGTAGCCAAACACTGGTAGATTTCCACTTTGGCAGGTAACTCTAAGAGAAGTAAACATGGCCTATTCCTCTACATATAAACAGCTTTTATTTTGTATACATGAAAAAAAAAATGCAAGAATATGATTGAAAAGGTGGCTAGAAAATAATAAGTGGCTGTAACATTTGTGGTGTTGGTGGTGGTTGTAAGCCAGGGGTGTCCAAAGTGCGGCCCGAGGGCCAAATGCGGTCTTCAGACCAATTTTTGGTGGCCCTCAGGCTGCTTGTTTTATTGCCACAAATCGCCAGAGATGGTAATTTTTGAGGATTTAATTGTGTGGAATTTTTTTTTAATGTTTTAAAATACCATTTATTGTGAGACGGAGCTGGCATTATGGTTCAAAGCCTAAATAAAAGTGTGGGGGATGGTTTAAACCGCTCTTAAATACACACAGTTGAATGTTTGAATGCATTGACCACTGATCTGTCGCCCTCCATGCCTTATACACGTTAATATACGGCCCTCGGTGGAAAAAAGTTTGGACACCCCTGTTGTAAGCTGTTACTTTAGCCACAACTGCCCTGGGACTCAAGAAAGCGAAGGTGGCGATCCACAAGCCATCAGCCCCTTGGACCACCACCAACCCTCAAACACAAGGGGAGGCGGGTAAAGTGTCTTGGCCAAGGATACAAACTGAAATTAATAAGATATTTGTCTCATGGGTTGAAATTGTCATCAGTCAATAGTTTTTATTTTCATTGTCATGGAAATAAATATATAATTTTGTTAGTAATCTAAAAACACTGTCCACTAACAATTTAAGCCAGTTTTAAAACCATAAGGAGTCCATCCTATGTTATGGTATTACCTCAAATACAAATCCCCAGCCTGCATAGAATTGCTGGAAAAATCATAGGGGCGTGTCCAGAGGCGGGTAGTACTCTGTTACATTTACTCAAGTACAAGTTCTTTTATGTAATGTGTGCCCTGACGAAGGCCACGCTCGTGGTTGAAACATGTCAGCCTGCTGTGATATCCCTGCTTAATTAACCTCTTAACTCCCGCCTGAACCGAGAGGATCTTTTTCTTCACGTCATCAGATTTTTTTTTCATTTTTTTTTTTGTTGGGTGTTCAACTCATTTTTGTAACTCATTTTTTTTGTCACATTTTTCTCATTTTTTCTTCAACTTTTTGTAAATTTTCTATCACTTTTTTGTGTCATTTTTTTGTCATTTTTTAAATCAAATTTTAATCAAATTTTTATCACATTTTTGTCACATTTTTGTCATTTTTTGTCACATTTTTGCAATTTTTTCTTCAATTTTTTGTCAATTTTGTATCAATTTTTTGTCACATTTTTGTCATATATTTGTTATATTTTAGTCATTTTTTCATCAACTTTTGTCAATTTTCTATCACTTTTTTGGTCTTTTTTTTTGTCAATTTTTTGTCATTTTTTATCATTTTTTATTTTTATTTTTTTTGGTCATTTTTGTGAATTTTTGCCAAATTTTTGCTTTTTGTCATAAATGTTTGGTCACTTTTTTGTCAAACTTTTCTCACTTTTTTGTCACATTTCCATCATTGTTTTCGTCTCAGTTTTGTTGCTATTTTCACACCTTTTTTCCAGAAGCTTTTGGATTGGGGTAAAGCCAAACTGGAGAAAATGTGCTCGGTTCAGGTGGGAGTTAAGGGGTTAAAGCACTTTTATACTTAAAGTTACACTGCGTAACATTTTGGACTAGAAAACAAACAAAACATGCTCTAATGACCAGCTCAACACAGATAACGCTGTTACTGCAGTGGTTAATAAACAAATGGATTTGAATGAGGACCTAATCTGTTTAAATCTCAAATTCTGCTGCCTTTAGTCACATCTCCATGGAGACGAGCTGGAGACGAACCCACTCCTGGTAAAGTTTACAGTCATATCTTAGCCTCATAAATGTTTGTTTGTATATTTATTATGTACTTTTCAATGAGGAAAATATCTGGCATAAAATAGATGCTTGTATTTCAATTCAAAAGTCTCCATCCTCTAAACCAGGGGTAGGCAACGTCAGGCCCGAGGGCCAAATCCGGCCCTCTAGCACAGAACCTCTGGCCCTCAAGATGATTTTGAGAAACAGTATTACACAAATCAGAGGGTACTTTTTGTCACACCTCCCTCTGGGGCTGAGTTTTCCTCCCTCCGAGTGTGTGTGTGCATGGGCGGAGTTTTCTGGATAGCACCTGCGTAAGATCTGCAATCAAGCTGATTCAAAGACCATGCTCTCCAGCAAGACTCTGCCAGATTGTTCCGTCCTGTGAGATGGTGATTTTTGATCGGCTACTTAAGATTTCTGAAATACTTACCTGTTTGAGATACTTACCTTCGTTTCTTGTTTTTTTAGTTCACCACCTGCTCCGCACTGAAGACTCCAGTCCAGCTTTAAATAAATCAGTTGTATTTTTGAGCTCTTGTGTCTATTTTTTGGGTTCTCCATTTTGAGCCGTAACAGAACAATCTGGCCAAAATGAACCCAGCAGACCAAGATTCTCTCAAACAAGCCCTTGCTTCTCAGGGTGCTCTTGTTGGACAACATGATACGATTCTCCGGGAGATCACCGCCAAGCTGTTGGAATTGTCCACCAATGTGGCTAAGCTCAGCCATGATGTGAGCCAACTCTCCACACAGCTCACTACCCACACGGCTCCACCATCCTCTTCCTCTGAACAGCCTGAGGCCTCCGCTCCACCTCCAGCCATGCTTTCCCGGGAACCCTTCATTCCCACGCCTGAAAGATTCTCCGGTGACCTGGGATCCTGTGGCAGATTCCTTCTGCAATGTGCACTTGTTTTTGACCAGCAGCCTCATACCTACGTCTCAGATAAGTCACGCATTTCATTTGTTCTTAGTCTACTCTCTGGCAAGGCTTCACAATGGGCCACTGCTGAATGGGAAGCTAACTCACGAATTTTCCGGTCCTACTCAGCTTTTACTGAAGAAATGCGTAACATTTTTGATCATCCAGTTAAGGGGAAAGAGGCTGCAAAGAGACTACTAGCACTTAACCAGGGCTCACACTCAGTCTCTCAGTACGCTATAGACTTCCGTATACTTGCTGCGGAGAGTGGCTGGGATGACGAGGCATTGCAAACTGCCTTCACTAGGGGATTAGCGGAGAATGTCAAGGATGAACTTGCTGCTCGGGATGAGACTAACTGCCTGGAGGAGTTAATTTCTCTTTCGATTCGGCTCGATAACAGACTCAGAGAGAGACGCAGAGAGAAGTCTGCACGCCAATATGCAACTCGCGAACCTCATGCATCTCAGTTGTCGTCCACTAATTTTTCTGAACAAACCCGCTTTCCTCCTGTGTTTTCCAGTCCGTCAAAACCAGAACTCGCTGCCGAGGAGCCCATGCAACTAGGTCGAGCCGGCCTCTCATCAGCCGAACGGCAGCGACGTCAGAGGTCTGGGCTATGCATGTATTGTGGACAAAGTGGCCACTTCGTTGACTCCTGTTTTCTCTGGTCAAAAGAAAGGGCTCACCAGTGAAGGGAGAGGTCCTGGTGAGCCGAACCTCCTCTCCCCATCCCCCTACACCGAATCGGCTTCAGCTCCAGGCCTCTCTGTTGTGGTTATGTGAGTCCCTTCCACTTCTTACTTTCATTGACTCTGGAGCAGACGACAATTTCATAGACTCCTCTGTGGTCGCACAAGCCAGGATTCCTATTGAACCCATTGAACCGCCTATAGATGTGAATTCTTTGAATGGAGAACGTCTAGCGAAGATTACCCATCGCACCATTCCTATCATGCTCGTACTTTCTGGTAACCATAGAGAGGAGGCTCAGTTTCTAGTGATTACCTCTCCCCATGCTCCGGTTGTTTTAGGGCTTCCCTGGTTGAAGCTCCATAATCCCCACATTGACTGGGAGGCAAATAGGATTGTCAGCTGGAGTGTTTTCTGTCATTCACATTGTCTTCAGTCTGCCATTGGCCACAGTAAAAGTCCTGTTCCTTCACCTCCCAGTCCTCCTGATCTAACTTCAGTTCCCTCAGTTTACCACAACCTTGCCGAGGTGTTCAGCAAAGAGAAAGCCCTATCCCTTCCTCCTCATCGCCCTTATGACTGTGCCATTGAATTACTCCCTGGTGCGCCTTTGCCAACCACCCGCCTGTACAAACTGTCTCGTCCCGAAAGAGAGGCCATGGAACTGTATATCAAGGACTCTCTAACAGCAGGTTTGATTAGGCCCTCTTCTTCTCCAGTAGGGGCAGGGTTTTTCTTTGTGGACAAGAAGGATCGTACCTTAAGGCCCTGTATTGATTACCGCGGTCTTAATGACATAACAATCAAAAATAAATACCCTCTGCCACTCATTGATTCAGCTTTTGACCCCCTCAATGAAGCCACTATTTTCACAAAACTGGACCTCAGGAACGCTTATCACCTCGTTCGTATTCGCCAAGGGGATGAATGGAAAACGGCGTTCAACACACCTTTAGGCCATTTTGAATATAAGGTGATGCCCTTCGGATTAACAAATGCTCCGGCTGTTTTCCAGAACCTTGTAAATGATGTTCTAAGAGACATGTTGAACAAGTTTTTGTTTGTCTATATTGACGACATTCTAATTTTTTCCAGAAATCTCGAGGAACATATTCAGCATGTCCAGTTGGTCCTTCAGCGACTTCTAGAAAACAAACTCTTCGTAAAGGCAGAGAAGTGTCAATTCCACAAATCCTCTGTTCAATTTTTGGGTTTTGTCATTGAACAGGGGCGAATCGAGGCAGATCCTGCCAAAATCAAGGCTGTGGCAGAGTGGCCCAAACCTGAAACCCGAAAACAGCTCCAGAGATTCCTTGGCTTCGCAAACTTTTATCGCAGGTTTATCAAGGACTACAGCCGTAAGGCGGCACCTCTTACACGTCTTACTTCTACAGCCATTCCCTTTAAGTGGTCCGGTGAAGCAGAGGAGGCATTTTCCAACTTGAAGAAATGTTTTATCTCTGCCCCTGTTTTGTTGCATCCAGATCATTCCAGGCAATTCATAGTTGAAGTGGATGCCTCTGATTCCGGTTTAGGAGCTGTCCTGTCCCAACGGTCCCCAAAGGATCAAAAGTTACATCCATGTGCTTTTTATTCTAGACGACTTACACCAGCAGAAATTAACTACGACATCGGAAATCGTGAGCTGCTGGCTGTCGTCTCTGCATTGCATGAATGGAGGCACTGGCTGGAGGGAGCAGAGCACCCTTTCATAGTTTGGACGGACCACAAAAACCTGTCTTATCTGCGTTCAGCTAAAAGGTTAAATTCCCGACAAGCCAGGTGGGCTCTTTTCCTCGGCAGATTCAATTTTACTCTTACTTACCGTCCGGGATCCCGGAACACCAAACCTGATGCCCTGTCCCGCAAAGAGTCGTCTGATGAGCCAGAACTTGAGCCGCCAGGTCTTATTCTTCCCCCCACCTGTGTTGTAGAGAATCAAAGTCCTGAAGTCAACTGTTCCTCTACCTCACATTTATTGGGGGCAGTTCAGTGGGAGATTGAAAAGATTGTTCAAGAAGCTCAACGCACACAGCCGGATCCAGGCAACGGTCCAGCTAACTGTTTGTTTGTCCCTGATTCTGTTAGATCTCAGGTGCTTCAATGGGGGCACTCCTCGAAGCTTTCATGTCATCCTGGTTTCTACAGAACTTTCTCCTTTGTTAAGCAAAGGTTCTGGTGGCCCTCCATACGCCAAGACACTCGTGAGTTTGTCACTTCCTGTTCTATTTGTGCCCGTAGTAAGGCCGGTCACCAGCCCCCTGCTGGGCTGCTCCATCCTCTGTCGATCCCCAGGAGGCCATGGTCCCACATCGCAGTAGATTTTGTCACCGGACTTCCTATATCAGAAGGTAATGACACAATTCTTACTATTGTGGATCGATTCTCCAAGGCGGTGCACTATGTTCCTCTCCCCAAATTGCCTTCATCTACAGAGACTGCAAAACTCCTGATCCAACATGTGTACCGGCTGCATGGTATTCCCAGTGACATTGTTTCTGACCGTGGTCCACAATTCATTTCGCAAGTCTGGAAGGCGTTGTGTCAGTCCCTGGGTACCACAGTCTCCCTGTCCTCTGGTTATCATCCCCAGTCTAATGGGCAAACAGAGCGAGCGAATCAGAACCTTGGAGCCGCCTTGCGATGTGTCACTGCCCGAAATCCTTTGACTTGGTGTTCTTTCCTACCTTGGGTGGAGTATGCCCATAACTCCCTTGTCTCCTCCGCTACAGGCATGTCTCCCTTCATGGTTTGTCTCGGTTTCCAACCTCCTCTCTTTCCAGACCAGGAACAGGAGGTGGCAGTTCCTTCGGTTCAAGCTCACCTGAGCCGCTGTCGTCGGGTCTGGAAGGCAGCTCGGGCCGCTTTAATCCGTACGGCAGCTCGGAACAAGGCAATGGCGGATAAACATCGAAGACCTTCCCCTTCTTACCAGCCTGGACAAAGGGTTTGGTTATCCTCTCGAGATCTTCCTCTCCAGGTTGAGTCACGGAAATTGGCTCCTAAGTTCGTTGGTCCTTTTGAAATTGACAAGATAATCAATTCCTCCGTAGTTCGCCTGAAACTTCCTGCTGCCATGAAGGTTCACCCATCGTTTCATGTGTCCCTACTAAAACCTGTGCATTCTAGTTCTCTGTGTCCCCCTGCCGATCCACCTCCTCCCACCCGGATCATCGACGACCATCCGGCCTACACTGTTAACCGCATCTTGGATGTCCGTCGTAGAGGGCGGGGGTTCCAGTATCTTGTGGATTGGGAGGGCTATGGCCCAGAGGAGCGGTCCTGGGTTTCCCGGGGTCTTATCCTGGATGCCACCCTCCTTCGTGACTTCTACCGGGCGTTCCCTGGCAAGCCTGGTAGGACGTCCGGTGACGTCTCCTAGAGGGGGGGGTACTGTCACACCTCCCTCTGGGGCTGAGTTTTCCTCCCTCCGAGTGTGTGTGTGCATGGGCGGAGTTTTCTGGATAGCACCTGCGTAAGATCTGCAATCAAGCTGATTCAAAGACCATGCTCTCCAGCAAGACTCTGCCTGATTGTTCAGTCCTGTGAGATGGTGATTTTTGATCGGCTACTTAAGATTTCTGAAATGCTTACCTGTTTGAGATACTTACCTTCGTTTCTTGTTTTTTTTAGTTCACCACCTGCTCCGCACTGAAGACTCCAGTCCAGCTTTAAATAAATCAGTTGTATTTTTGAGCTCTTGTGTCTATTTTTTGGGTTCTCCATTTTGAGCCGTAACACTTTTAACATTATTAGAGTAAAATGGGAGGAAAAAAAGGTAGAAATACTGTCAATGCACCCAATGAGGTCATATATTATGTACAACACTGACATTTGAAGGAAGTGCACTGGAAAAAGAATAATCGTTTTAAGGAAGATTTGACATAAACCTACTTAAATTAAGAGATTAAATCTAAGGTTTGAGTAGATTTGTTCTGGTCTTAGATGAGATAAAACCTCTAGTAGTTATTCTCTTAATTCAGATCATTTTGTGCCATTTCAAGGGAAAAACAATTCAGATTTCAAGTGGGTTTTATTCTTGTCCCATTGGCATTTGTATCAAACCGACTCCAATTCAACACAGCATTTGATGAATATAAGCCATTTTAAGTCATTTATCTCATTTAAGATGGTCATTTTTCCAGTGTTGTGCTTCACTTTGGGCTAATAACCATAATAATCTTTGTTTGTGTTAGAGTGCGATGTTTTGCCACTGTTTTGTGAGCACTACTTTGTTCAGCAGCGCAGGGTTACGCGCAGCGTTATAATAATAAAGGCGGAGCCTCCCCATGCGGTTCAGTTCAGAACGAGCACAGGGGCAATGTGGCTACTACCAAATATGAAACATGTCTCCCGTGTCATGATTGCCTGGCGACTGAGGTGGATCTTCCGAAAGGATGTCCGATACTGAATCCGGAGAACAGGGTTCAGCTCCTGGTAGGCGACCCGCTGCAGAGGTGCCAACAGGTTATGGGCCCAGGCAAATCCCAGGTACAGCGATGCACGGAAGGGGACTGCCACCGCGCTTCGACGGAGACGAAGCCCGCTACCACATCTGGGAGGCAAGGTTTTTAGCGTACTTGAAAACCATCGGCCTCAAGGAAGCTATCTTGGGAAGTGATGTAGCAGCGGGGGCTAGCGCACAAGAAGCTGCGGAGCTTGGTAGGAAAAATGAACTGGCATATGCAGAACTGTGTGGTTGTTTGGATGATAAAACGCTAACGCTAATCCTCTATGAGGCACCGGATGATGGCAAGAAAAGCTTAGAAATATTGAGACGCCATTTCGAGTCAGAAGAAAAGCCGCGGATCGTCGGGCTGTACACAGAGCTAACCAATGTGCTAATGGCTAACGGGGAAGAGCTAGCGGACTATCTCGCACGTGTGGAGAAGATAGTGGCCGCATTAAACAGAGCTAAGGAGACCCTCAGTGATGCACTTTTGGTGGCGATGGTATTAAAAGGACTCACAGATGAATACAACCCATTTTCTGTGCATGTTACTCAGACGAGGGAAGCGCTAACCTTCAACGAGTTCAAGGCGAGGCTAAGAAGTTTTGAGTGCACACTCCGCTACCGTAGCAGGCCCCGAACAGATGAAGTAATGACCGCAAACTACAGAGCGTCCAAACCGAAGTTTAAAGAGGAGAAGAAATATTTCAATGGACAATGCTTTATTTGTGAGAAGATGGGACATAGAGCCAGAGACTGTAGAAACAAAGACAAGAAACCCCAGCGGAAAGTGACCAGTGCACATAACAGCAACAAGGTGGTCACTGTTACAGACACTGGACAAGTCACTCCCCGCGTTAAAGACCGACATAAGTCCACGGAGGACGAAGAGACGTTTGTGTTGCGGGTGAGTGAGTGGAAACCCCACGGCCTGGAGCAGCAGGGTCTACTCGTAGACAGCGGAGCCTCTGCCCACATCATGACCGAAGAGGGAGCCTTCATCAGATTCGACGAGACATTCCGGCCCAAGAACCACATCATGCAGCTGGCAGATGGGACCCGGATCACCGGCAGCGTACAGAGGAAGGGAGATGCGCAGATCGAGCTGACCGACTGCAACGGGAGAGTGGTGAGTGTCAAGCTCACTGACGCCCTCCTGATCCCAGGATACCCACAGAACATCCTGTCTGTGGATGCAGCAGCTTCGAAAGGAGCAAGGTTCAACTTTGAGAAGAATAACAACAAAATGATTCTTCCTGATGGCACAACATGTAGAATGAAGGTAAAAGACAGACTGTACTATCTGGACATTGTCACAGAGAAAGATGTAAACAGTGAGGATTCCTGTAATGTATCTTGTGATCTGAAAACTTGGCATGAGATAATGGGTCATTGCAACTATGGTGATATATTGAAACTTGAAACAGTTGTAAATGGTATGAAAATCAAAGATAAAGCATGCAGACCGAGCCAATGTGAGATTTGTCTAGAGGGTAAATTTTCCCAAAGCAGAAATAGACAAAGTGATGTGAGGGCCAAAGAGCCATTGGAGTTGGTACATACAGACCTGGGCGGGCCAATTACCCCAGAGTCATTTGAAGGATACAAATATGCTATAACTTTCACTGATGATTTTTCTGGTGCTCTCTATGTGTACTTCCTTAGAAGCAAAAACAAGGCGGTTGAGGCAACTAAGCAGTTTTTAGCAGACACAGCACCTTATGGTAAAGTAAAGCGTCTGAGATCAGACAATGGAACAGAATTTGTTTCAGAAGAATACCAGTCATTGCTGAGAGACAATGCTATAAAACATGAGAGGTCAGCGCCCTACTCCCCCCATCAAAATGGGACGGCGGAGAGGAACTGGCGCACATTGTTCGAAATGGTCCGATGCATGCTGATCGAGTCAGGTTTACCCAAAGAGTTGTGGCCTTATGCAGCCAGGACAGCTGCAGTCATAAGGAACAGGTGTTTCTGTAAGAGAACAGGGGAGACGCCCTATTTCCTTTTCACTGGAAAAAGACCAGATTTATCTAAAATGAAAAAGTTTGGTTCAGAGTGTATGGTGTATGAGCAAAACAGGAAAAAGCTAGATCCAAAAGGCAAAAAGGGAATTTTTGTTGGTTTTGATCGTCATTCACCTGCATATATGGTTTATTTTCCAGAGACCAACAAGGTTCAGAAACACAGACTGGTCCATTTCATTACCAAGAACGTGACTGAGAGTCAGACGCAGACTGACACGGACCAAATGGAGGACCACTTAGTAGAGTGGGTAACTATACCAAGTCAAACTAGTCAGCCACAGACTGACCAAACAGAGCAGACAGACTTAGACACTGAGCCGGACCCAGACAGAGACACAAATCTGACCACTGACATTGACACACAGACTCCACGTACCACTGGTAGAGTCAGAAATAAACCTAGGTACTTGGAGGACTATGAATGTACAGTGCAGAGCAGTGAGTTAACTATTGACTACTGTTATCGGGCTACTGTCGGGCTGCCACAGACTTTTAAGGAAGCTATGGCATCATCAACATTTGAAAAGTGGAAAAACGCGATGAGAGATGAAATGTCTGCACTTAAAGAGAACAACACCTTCTCACTTGTGCCGTTACCAGAGGGTAGACAGACAGTGGGGGGAAGGTGGGTATATGCTCTCAAAGAAGATGAAAAAGGGAATGAAACATACAAAGCTAGGTATGTAGCAAAGGGATACAGTCAGGTAGAAGGACTTGACTACTATGAGACATTCTCTCCGACTGCAAACCTAACGTCACTACGTGTACTGATGCAGCTGGCTGCACAGCATGACCTTACACTAAACCAGATGGACGTTAAGGCCGCATACTTGCATGCGCCTATTGACTGCGAAATATACATGGAACAACCCGAAGGTTTCCAGGTTAAATCAAAGAATGGTGTACAACTTGTGTGCAAGTTAAACAAATCTATCTACGGACTTAAACAGTCTGGCAGGAATTGGAACATGATGCTCCATGATTTTTTGATTGAGAATGAATTTGTGCAGAGCCAAGCTGACCACTGTATCTACACTAAACTGTCGGACAAAGAAAAAGTGATTTTATTAGTGTGGGTCGATGATATAGTTGTGGCTGCAAGTAATGAGATGTGTTTAAGAGAGGTCAAAGAGAAACTAAAGAGCAAGTTTAAAATGAAAGACCTCGGACATCTCACACACTTCATTGGGATTGATTTCACACAAAAAGAGGGCACTGTCAAAATGAACCAATCCAGGTACATTAAGAAAATACTGGAAAGGTTTGGTATGGCCGAGTGTAAAGCCAGAGCCACACCCAGTGAAACCAAATGTGACTTGTCACCAGAAGGGGATAAAACTGATCAAAGAAAATACAGAAAAATGTTGGGCAGCCTCATCTACATCATGACCTGTACTAGGCCTGATATCAGTTGGATTGTGAGTAGACTGTCACAGTACATGTCAGATCCCAGAGAAAAACACATGACAGCTTTAAAGCATGTGTACAGGTACTTACAAGGGACTAAGCACTATGAACTGTGTTATAGCCAGGGTACCACTAAACTAGAGCTGAGTGGATACTCAGATGCGGACTGGGCAAATGACGTCGAGGACAGAAAGAGCACTACAGGCTACTGCTTTAGCCTAAGTCAGGATGGTGCTATTGTTTCATGGAAAACAAAGAAACAACAAACAGTGGCACTGTCAACATGTGAAGCGGAATATGTAGCTCTGGCAGCTACTATTCAAGAAGCGCTCTATCTTACTCAACTATTAAAGGACATGGACCACAGTTTTGAGCAACCAACAAAAGTTTTTGAGGATAACCAGGGGACAATATGTCTTGCAAAGAACCCTGTGAACCGTCAAAGGAGTAAACATGTGGACATTAAGTATCATTTCATCAGGTCCAATGTGTTACAGGGCAAAATTGTTTTGGTGTACTGTCCAACTGATAACATGGTCGCAGATGTGTTTACAAAATCTGCCACTAGAGCCAAAATAGAAAAGTTTAAATGTTATATTTTTGGTAACTAGTGCTATAACAATGTGAGTGGCACCATCGAGTGGGGGTGTTAGAGTGCGATGTTTTGCCACTGTTTTGTGAGCACTACTTTGTTCAGCAGCGCAGGGTTACGCGCAGCGTTATAATAATAAAGGCGGAGCCTCCCCATGCGGTTCAGTTCAGAACGAGCACAGGGGCAATGTGGCTACTACCAAATATGAAACATGTCTCCCGTGTCATGATTGCCTGGCGACTGAGGTGGATCTTCCGAAAGGATGTCCGATACTGAATCCGGAGAACAGGGTTCAGCTCCTGGTAGGCGACCCGCTGCAGAGGTGCCAACAGTTTGCAATAAAGAAAATCGGCCCTCCGCTAAGAAAACTTGCCTACCCCTGCTCTAAACTCTCACAAGTACTTTTTGGTTTTTAAAATGTGCTATAGAAATAAAGTGGATTGGATACTTGAGTAACTTTATGAAGAACCTGTATTTATTAGAGTAGTTTTATCATACTGTACTTTCTATTCTGCTTGAGTAATATTGCAATGACGTTTCTTTACTCTTTCTTGAGGACATTTTTGAGGTATTTTCTTTGGAAATATTAGGAATTTCCTTTTATTACAAGTTGTGTTTCTCATAATTTAAGCAACTTAAATCTCAATTTTGCAGTTACTCACTGTGCTCAAGTAACATTTTCTCACTTTTCTTACTTTTGAGTATTTATTTGGGGCACTATGTCTTACTTGAATAATATTTTGGCTCCTCGACCACCTCTGGGCTTGTCTGTTTGAAGAATCCACCATCAGACTCCACCAGAACCAGCACGTCCTACACTCACACACGCTCGTGCACACACAACTCATTAATTCCTACTTCTGTCAAACTTTTAAACAACGAGTGGGAGAATAAACAGAGGAGGAGGAATCGTATGGCGATTGTGTAACGTTGATCAGTCACACTGTTTCAAAAATACATTTCTCCCTCAGGAGGCTCGTGAATGAAACCAACACCAAACCCTTTTGTCACGAACTGAAGCACAGACGCCAGAAGCTACGTTTGCCGTGTGGAGCTCGTCTTATTCTGCGTTTCCTTCCAGGTGCGAGGTTCTCCCGGACAGGCCCGGTCATGCTGCGGCCGTGTTGGCAGCTCTGAAGGAGAGGAGGACACCCACAGACTCACTCAGCCTGGATCTGCCTCCTCCTCCTCCTCCTCCTCCTCCTCCTCCTCCTCCTCCTCCTGCTGTGGTAAAGCTAGTTCGGCTCCGACACGGATATTCTTGTACAGTTTGACCTGTCAGCGTGTAGCACTTCAGGAGGGTTTATGTTTCCAGGTAAGAGGCTGAGCTGCACAGATAGGGAGCCGCTGATATATTTTTGATGGGTTTTATTCCTTCCTTCCACACACACACACACACACACACACTCTGGAGTGGAATATGGAGCAGGCTGCCTCATGTCTACGTATATACTCGGAATTGTAATGCGGATTTGCAAAGGTACAATGATCACACCTTTCACAACATGTACCAACTTAGAAAGAACTGAACTGGGACCAACCATGATTTAAGTAGTCCACAAGTAGGACTTATCGAACATTTTAAAATATTATTATTACATATACTATAATACATCACAGGCCCAACTTTGATTCACTGTTAGAAATACCCCAAAAGCAACACATTCACCATTTGTTGCCTATGTTATAGGGGCTAGATGCAAGTTGGCCATTTTATACTCACTACTGCCACCTCAGGTCATACGTGTAACTGCAGCTTCTATATTAAGCTTGTGCATGACGGCACTTCTGACCCGAAGTAACACCTTTTTGAGTGACAGTGCAGGATTTTAGAGGCAGTTGTGGTGAACAGGTCTGATTCCACACATTAGGACATGGCTGGAACATGTAGGGGGAGGAAAATACTTAATTTTAGCATTTTTAAACTCCGCATAATCCCTTTAATGTTTGATAACCTGCATTTTTACATAATGATAAACACGACAATGAACTTCATTATTTATGGAAGGAAGAAATGTATTCGTACTATCATCGTCACGAAGCGTTTTATACTTCATGCTATTACTCTCCCATAGATACAAAAAGAACATTATTATAACTGCACTTATAAGCTTTATAATATTTATAAAACAGAGATCTGACTGGTTGCATTCAGGAACAGAGATTTGTCAACACATTTCAAAATTGGTCTCACGATGGAGCCCTGTGTGAATGAAATAGTCCTTAAAACCTGAACTTGACAAATCCTAAAGCTGCATATGAGCCTGAGCAGTGAGCACCACCTGAACCACAGTAGAGAAATGTGGAATAGGAGAAAAAGGTTTGGTAATCAGTAACACACAACAAAAACACAAGAAAGAAGAAGTCTCACGGTGTAGTGCAACTTCTACAGAGGGACTATAGAGAGCATCCTGACCAGCTCCATCACTGTGTGGTTCTTCTACAGAGGGACTATAGAGAGCATCCTGACCATCACTGTGTGGTCCTTCTACAGAGGGACTATAGAGAGCATCCTGACCATCACTGTGTGGTTCTTCTACAGAGGGACTATAGAGAACATCCTGACCAGCTCCATCACTGTGGTTCTTCTACAGAGGGACTATAGAGAGCATCCAGACCATCACTGTGTGGTTCTTCTACAGAGGGACTATAGAGAACATCCTGACCAGCTCCATCACTGTGGTTCTTCTACAGAGGGACTATAGAGAGCATCCAGACCAGCTCCATCACTGTGGTTCTTCTACAGAGGGACTATAGAGAGCATCCTGACCATCACTGTGTGGTTCTTCTACAGAGGGACTATAGAGAGCATCCTGACCAGCTCCATCACTGTGTGGTTCTTCTACAGAGGGACTATAGAGAGCATCCTGACCATCACTGTGTGGTCCTTCTACAGAGGGACTATAGAGAGCATCCTGACCGGCTCCATCACTGTGTGGTTCTTCTACAGAGGGACTATAGAGAGCATCCTGACCATCACTGTGTGGTCCTTCTACAGAGGGACTATAGAGAGCATCCAGACCAGCTCCATCACTGTGTGGTTCTTCTACAGAGGGACGACAGAGAGCACCCTGACCGGCTCCATCACTGTGTGGTTCTTCTACAGAGGGACTACAGAGAGCATCCTAACCAGCTCCATCACTGTGTGGTTCTTCTACAGAGGGACTATAGAGAGCATCCTGACCAGCTCCATCACTGTGTGGTTCTTCTACAGAGGGACTATAGAGAGCATCCTGACCATCACTGTGAGGTTCTTCTACAGAGGGACTATAGAGAGCATCCTGACCATCACTGTGTGGTTCTTCTACAGAGGGACTACAGAGAGCATCCTAACCAGCTCCATCACTGTGTGGTTCTTCTACAGAGGGACTATAGAGAGCATCCTGACCAGCTCCATCACTGTGTGGTCCTTCTACAGAGGGACTATAGAGAGCATCCTGACCATCACTGTGAGGTTCTTCTACAGAGGGACTATAGAGAGCATCCTGACCATCACTGTGTGGTCCTTCTACAGAGGGACTATAGAGAGCATCCTGACCAGCTCCATCACTGTGTGTCACGGCGCCAGCACTGCCTCCTGCCGAAGGAGCCTCCAGCGCATCATGAGAGCAGCGGAGAAGATCTGTGGAGCCCCTCTCCCCTCTATTAAGGAGATGTCCTGCACCCGTCTCACCCACAAAGCTGTCAAAATCACCAGGGACCCTTCACACCCATCACAGTCGCTTCGCTACACAGGGCCATCGGGAAGCTGAACTCCCTGCCTTCCCTCCCACCCCTCTTCCCCCTCCCCTCGCTCCACGATCAAGGATGAGAGAAACATAATTTCAAACCATTCACATTGTTTGACAAATAAAAAATCTTGAATCTAATGTTTGGTTGTAGCATCTTAGGCTTCGATTACTGCACATTTGCTGCAGCGTCCAGTGTTACATTCGCTTTTCCACCAAGATTCCAAAGCCTTGTCCAACACATCCCAAAGACTCTCAATGGGGTTAAGATCTGGGCTCTGTGGACGCCAACACATCTCAAGCTCCTCTTTCGTGAGCTCCATGAATCCTGGCATTGTCATCTCGGAATATGCCCTTGCCATCAGGGAAGAAGAGATCCATTGATTGAATAACCTGGTCGTCAGCTATGTCATTCTTTGGGCTCATAGTGTCGCTGACCCCAGACCTGACCAACTGCGGCATCACCAGATCAGAGCAGTTAGTTATACATCCAGGTGGACACTTTATTTTGGTCAGGCAGTGTATTTAAGTAAATGTATTGCTTACACACAGGGATTTTATGTCAGTTTATGAAAAGGAAATGCCATTGAGGAGATTTGGCAGCCCAGGATCAGTCTGTGACTCAGCACATTACATTTAATCGTTCACGTAACAAACATTAAACAACAATGGGTAATATTCTGGCACCACCCTCCATTAGAGCTGTTGAGTAACATACCTGGGCGGCACAGTAGTTCAGCAGTTATTGCTCGTGCTTCACAGCTAGAAGGTCCGGGTTCGATTCCCACCAGAGACAGGGCCTTTCTGTGTGGAGTTTGCATGATCTCCCCGTGTTTGCGTAGGTTTCCTCCGGGTACTCCGGTTTCCCCTACCACTAAAAACATGGACAATAGGCCAGGATGAATGTGAGTGTGAGAGAGTGCGCATGGGGGACGACCAATGGCCGCTGGCTGCCCTGCTTTTTGACCACGAACGTGGGGGCCGCCATTGCTCCGCCATTGCTGTAGTACCTCCATATCGCCGCTATTGAAAAGCATTGGACTTTAGACACGTTAAAAACTACTTTAAAGCCTTGTTTCAATTTTTTCAACACTAGACTAGGCCAGATATTCCTCCTGAGATAACGCTGGGTTAATCACAATATATGAAACCAGACTGGTTTTCGTAATATGAATTTTCTAAATCTCGTACTTAATGGGGGTCGGACTGTTAGCATTGGAGCATCGCGAGCTACACGTCACGCAAGGGCCGAGTCTACGGAGAAAATCCCGCCCTTATGTCCTTTTTTAGGAACATGCTTCGTCAGAGCTGGGGAGGAGGAGTCTGTAAATCCTCCATGAATTGCCCCACGGCCGTGGTCATTATGGTAAACGGGGAGGAGTGAGCATAAGACGTCCATTTTTTTTTTACAGTTTATGGGGACGACGGATGGAAATTAGCCCAAAGGCTACAATCCGGTGTGGCTTCTTTGTGTCTTGCTTGTTTGGTCTGTCCCGACGAAATAAGTTTTCTAATATTTATCACAGTTACAGACTTTTTTAAATCAACACATACTTTTAAATATTAATATTGGAACGCTTTTCCTTTTCTTTTCGTAGAGAAACCTTAACACATGTTAAGTTTTATGCTAGTGATCTCAAATGGAAAATGGACGACAGGGTTTATGTTGTTGACACAAAATATGTATCAATGATGATTTTGGTGATGTTGGATCTTACTTAGTCTATGAAAGAAATAATTGGCATGCAAGTTTTATCAATTTAAACTAAAATAATGAGTTCCCTTATTTAATTTTTTTTAATTTAACAAGCCAGTGCTCCAAACACCTTTTTACTTGATTTGACTAAAGTGTTCCGCTTAAAATATTTTAACACAGTTACTGAAGTAAATATTTTGTGATCTCTAGGACACACCCACTAGTTATTGTTCTCATGGGAACACAACAGGTTAAAAGTCTCTTGCCAGACAACCCAGACATGCTGCTTTCTTTTTTCACTGCGTTGTTTTCCGCCTTAGGGACAAGAAGAGATATTTGGTTTATGGTAGGTATGGCTACCAAAACTGCGAGAAACAACTTTTTGTCGACGATGCCTTTAAAATCATTATTATCGCTTTAGTATTTCGGTTATTCACAGCTTTGAAGATGAACTGCAGTGGGACAGTGTCACAAGTAAAGGTAAATAACCTCACTATTTCAGACCATTTTTGATCAGGCTTATTTGTGACTTGATCTCAAGGTAGGACTCGGTGTGAAAGGTTTGAGAACCTACTGTAGTGCCTATGTGTTGCTATTACAAATGCCTGTTTAGACATTAGTTTGAATAGTGTTTCCCTGGTGGATGGTCTAGGATCACAATTATGGCAACTAGAATAAGTGATCTATTTGAGAGTGAGTTATTCAAATACTTTGCCCCTCCCTGTCCCACCAAATCACACACCTAAACCCATCTTTTAATGTCGGATCAGCTAATATTCTTCTCTATCACATTTGATGAAAAGGAAAATGATTGAAGAGATTTGCTTTAATATCCTTTATGCTTACTGTGCCCTGTAAATCAGTGACTGTCAGATCTTATTTGAAAAATAGTCAGAAAACAAGACACTTAAGACAGCTTCACTCAACTCATTCATAAACCTGTTGTAGTGTAGTCCTGGTTTGCTCCAGAGCAAATCTGCTGTAAAAGATTCCACTCAAATTACATTCACAATGTGTCCCTTTGAACTGGTGCCTTTAAAGTCCGCCTTGTTGTGTCTGGCATTTTTTGCTTCAAATCTTTTCTTTTGTTTTTGTCCATGGATTTTTGTCTATGGATTTTCAGTTGTTTCAAATCCCAATTTAGTGTTGTATTGAAGAATAGATGAAACATTTTGATTTTTCAGTGACTAGAAAGATTCAACAGCTGAAAGGTTTGCGAGATTAATCTAAAATTGTTATTGTTATTATTGTTTTCATTCATGTTAATGATTACTGACCTGAAAAGTGCCTGTAATTATGGTCTTTACTGATGTCTTTTGTGTTCAACAATTGTGTGACTGGTTATAAACAGGTGAAGTGTGGAGGCTGGAGACTGCTTTTGTGTGTTTGGATGATTGGATACATTTAATATAATTTACTTAAATAAACCTACTTGCTAACAACAAATGGAAACTAGCTTAAGCTAAATCTTGAACGTTTTCCCCCCGCATTTTCACTGTTAAATAAACTAATAAACTCAACTAAACTTCCCAATATTGCTCTTTTGTGCTTAAATTAATAAAAAAAAAAATAACACACATCGAGATATTATTGTTGTCAGGTGCTGCTTTAAAATCACCCAGCGTTTTAGCTCAGTTGAACTCCCTGAGTGTGCTCCTGGCTTGTCTACAAGTTCCAATAAAAATAAAGAGCTGCCTGTTTGTCCGGTTCTCTGTCATCATCTGTATCGTTTTTGTGTGTTGTTTACATTCGCCCTCATTTAGGCGTGATCATGAGTGACATCACAGAGGGGCGGGGCTCTGGACCCAAGCCCAGGGACAGAAACAGCAGTGAATTCTCTTCAGATTCAACCAAAATGTTGTCCAGCCTCGACTCGATGGAAAACGAGTAAGTGTCCTGTACCTCACCCGTACATGGACATAGAAACTATTCATTCAGAGACACTTTTTTCATTTTGCTGTTCGCCCTTACAGACCTGAGTCTCCAGTGTTTCGCTGTGTGTCTACAAGCAGTGAATACTCTATAGAGGAATCTATTTCCTTTGAAGAACCTCAGGCCATGTCTCCTCCACAGTAAGTCAACTCAATGTGAATTAAAACTGCAGCAGTGCTTAGGGCCCTTTCAGGAACATGTTTCATTTGGAACTGCTGACACCCTGATATGTGTCTGTTGACATTTAGACACAACTCGTTTAGAGATACTTTCCTCTACATGTGCTGTTCTCTCTGACAGAGCTGAGTCTCCAGGGTGCAGCAGTGAATCTATGTGTAGTGAGGACTCTAAGGACGCCCCTCTTCTCTTCAGGAAAACGCAGCCCAAGTCTCATCCGCGGTACGGGAAATCAAAGAGTATTATAATGCATGGGGTTGGAAAAAGAAGGCCCTTGGTTTGCATAGGTGTAGCCGTGTGGTGTGGTGTTTTCATGTTCTCTCTGAGCCTGTATATGTTACCTTTCGGGTTTCCCCGACCCCCCATAAACATGTTTGGTCCTGGAGCTAATTATTCCCCCAATATAACTATCAACCATTGGATGAGTTAAGTTAAGTCTGACTCAGGAATGACTTCCTGTGGGGTTTGTTAGTGGGCCGTTTTTCATCTTTCAATATCACTTTTGCTGATATTATTTTATCTAAAATGTGTATGTAGAAAGTTCCTCTTTGGTTAAGATATATAATATGTCATTCCTCGTAATTAATCCAGCATTGTGTTCAGTATTACCCGAACATTGCACATTTGCCAGTAACTAATGCATGTAGTAATTTTTGTTGTCCTTTCCAGGATTGAAAGACAAGCTTCCTTTGAAGCACCTTCTTTGACACCTTCTTGCAGACGTGCCAATAGTGACCAGAGCAAGGAAATGTTGGACAACATGATTAAAAAGATAAAAATGTGAGCAGCTTTAATTTATTCATGTACTAGAGGGAGTGGTTGGTTTTGGTTTTGGATGGGGCTGATGACGTAGATCGTAAAGTGTTGGGCATCGGTCTGGAAAAGTAAATTATGAAAGTGAAAAGTGCTATATATGACTAATGCATTAACGTGAGGGCAACCAGTGGTTCTCATTTAATGGGTCAGGATCCAAAAGTGGATCACAAAAAAGAGTGGATTGTCAGGTGGCCAGAGTTTTCATAGCCAGCCTTCAATGCTTGAATCCACAGAACTCTGTGAGAAAATATGTTTTTTGATGTTATAGTAGGGTGAGACTACAGAATGTTTCTATGGTGAAATGGTGATATTTTTATTTGCATTGTTATGATTGAACGTGGGACCTCAAACTGTACCAGTTGAGCAACACTGCATTAAGCAATTCATCATTTGAAATTGCACATACATAGTGGCATTCCCAGACTGAAAACAGCAGCATGCAATTTGATAACCAGCTTCATATTCTGTTTTGTCAGGCCTGACTGACATTTTCCCATTATATGGTCATGTTTCTTATGCACTTTGAACTTGCTGGCAAATACTGATGTAAAATGTGTCTAGACACGTTTATTACATTCTGTTTTTTTTCAAAAGCAAAAAATATAAATTAAACGATTGCAAGTTTGCAAGTCTTTAAAAAATAGATAAAATGTCTAACCCTGAGCTATCGTTGCAATCTTCAGCTATGTTGCCCTCTGACCAGCATATGTACCTGGTGCCTTCATCTGTTCAAATGTTTTTATTCTGCAGACAAAGACCGAAGACAGTGGATTGCAGCTCTGCCAAGGATCCCTCCGCAGAAGAAGAATTGAAATTCATATTTACAGTGAATTCTGTTTTGTATTTCAACTTTCAACTATGTAGCATCTTATGTTTGTAAGTGCACCTCAGGTAGCTTTATGGACAAAAATCCCACATGTAAAGCATACCGAGACCGGAGAAAAATGAAATCACATAATAAGCATGTTGGCATAACCTAGATCACATTTAAAAGGTTTTCAGGACAATAATAATATAAAAAAACACTCATTAATCCTCATAATAACTTTGATGGTGCAGTTTGGGGAGTTGAGTGAAACAAAATTGTAATCATAAAAGTGACAAAATCATCAGTTTTGTTAAAGCTGAGCTGAAAACACTCTACACTATAATAGCAGCAGATGACCCACAACAAGTGCCCATTGATGATGATGAGGCAGGAATTAAAGAGGCGTTTCGAAAGATAACCCTGGACTTCCTAAAGGGCATGAATCAGGATAAAATGGTTGACCGACTGCACAACAGTATGTTCAGTACTATAGTACTATAGTGATGACAAGCTGATTCAGAGATGTGTTCATACTTTTCTGTATTTTAGGGTTCCTACGTCCAGTGTGCTTATCTAAACTGAAGTCCCATCTTCAACAGAGGTTCAAGTATGTGCATGAGGGTGTGGCTGAAGCAGGAAGCCCCGCCCCCCTGAAGCAGATCTACACAGAGCTGTACATCACAGAGGGAGGAACCTCAGAGGTCAACCAGGAACATGAGGTCAGGCAGCTAGAGGCATATGCACTGAGCCGACCAGAGAAGACCATCAACTGTGAGAATGTCTTTAAAGGTCCTGCCGATAGACAGGAACCAATCAGGACAGTGCTGACGAAAGGTGTCGCTGGCGTGGGGAAAACAGTGTTGACTCAGAAGTTCAGTCTGGACTGGGCTGAAGGTAGAACCAACCAGGACATCGATCTGCTGTTCCCCTTCACTTTCAGAGAGCTCAATGTGCTCAGAGACAGACAGTTCAGCCTGTTGGAACTGCTGCACCACTTCTTCTGCCAATCCAGAGAACTCAGCAGCATTGAAGACCTCCAAGTCATCTTCATCTTGGATGGTCTGGATGAGTGCAGACTTCCTCTGGACTTCAGCCAGACCAGTGTCCTGATGGAGCCCACAGAGAGTGCCTCAGTGGAGGTGCTGCTGGTGAACCTCATCAGGGGGAGCCTGCTTCCCTCTGCTTCCCTCTGGATAACCACACGTCCCGCAGCGGCCAATCAGATCCCTGCCAAATATGTCTCCATGGCAACAGAAGTGCGAGGGTTCGCCGACCCACAGAAGGAGCAATACTTTATGAAGAGATTCAGAGACGAGCAGCAGGCCACAGTGGTCATCTTCCACATCAAGAGCATTCGCAGCCTGTACATAATGTGCCACATTCCAATCTTCTGCTGGATCCTCTCCACAGTCCTGGAGAACCTCTTAAGATTCATGGAGGGAGCAGAGCTCCCCCGCACCCTCACCAACCTCTACATCCACTTCCTGGTGGTCCAAGCCAAAGTCAAGAACATCAAGTATCATGAGGCATCAGGCCTGGACTTTCACTGGACTCAAGAGACCAAGAAGATGGTGCTGTCTTTGGCAAAGTTGGCTTTTGAGCAGCTGCAGAAAGGAAACCTGATCTTCTACGAGAGTGATCTGAGCGAGTGTGGGCTGGACGCTGCAGCCGCCTCGATGTACTCCGGAGTCTTCACACAGGTCTTTAGAGAGGAGCAAGGTTTGTACCAGGACAGGGTCTACTGCTTTATCCATCTGAGTGTGCAAGAGTTTCTGGCTGCTCTTCACGTCCATGAGACATTCTTTAGCACTGGAGAGAACCTGTTGGCTGAGGAAGGGTCTGCCTCCTTGTGGGCTGAAAAGAAGGGAAAATTCCCAGGATTCTACCAGTTTGCTATTGCGCAGGCCTTACAGAGTCCAAACGGACACCTGGATTTGTTCTTGCGCTTCCTGCTGGGGCTGTCTCTGGAGCAGAACCAGAGGCTGCTGCAAGGTCTGCTGAGTCAAGGAGACAGAGGGTCCCAAACTGTTCAAAAGACAATCCAGTACATACGTAGGAAGATCCGAGACAATCCTTCCCCAGAGAAAAGCATCAACTTGTTCCACTGTCTGAGTGAACTAAATGACACATCATTGGTGGAGTCTATTCAGCAGTACATAAGTTCAGGACATCTCTCTAAAAAGGAGCTCTCTTCAAGTCAATGGTCAGCCCTGGTGTTTCTGCTGCTCTCGTCAGAGAAACAGCTGGAAGAGTTTGACCTGAAGAAGTTCTGTCCTTCGGAGGAGGCGCTGCTGCGGCTGCTCCCGGTCGTTAAGGCTTCTCGTCGATCTCTGTACGTCATCTCTCTGTATCTTATTTATTTGATAGTTTACATTTCCTACAGGTTTATCATGTGTGGAGCTTCGGCCCGACTTTAGACACTGTTTCAGACCTCATCTTAGTTTGTATTTTCAACTTAGTGCAGAGAGTTCCACATGCAGTCTCAATCCATTAAAGGAAAATCTGTCGAAAAATGTTCTTTGTTCAGAGTCTGCAGTCCTTCAGAGATGCTTCTCTGAAAGAGTTTATGGTATTAGTCCTCATTTCAACAGACTGTCCCAGTTCACTGTCTTAAGCAATAAGTTCTTGCTGTTCTGGTATCTTCAGAATACAATTTTGCAGAAAAGGTTATTGTTTTAATATTATTATGTCATATCTCCCGACAAAAAGTGTGGATGGTTTGCTTAATAGATAAAATTTCCAATGATAAATTTTTTATCTGTACACTCTCAAATTCCATTACTCTCTAATTTTCAAAGGATGAGAGACGTCTTTCTCATATGATGGTTGAAATATACATTTTTCAATTAAGGAAACATCTTGAATGTCTCTACATGTGCTCATCTCCAGGTTGAACGGCTGTAACCTGACGCAGAGGAACTGTGGTGCTCTGGCCTCAGTCCTCAGCTCACAGTCAAATCTCAGAGAACTGGATCTCAGCAACAACCCACTTCTGGACTCAGGAGTAAAGGCTCTATTTGGGGACCTAGAGAGCACCCCCTGCAGACTGGAAACGCTCAGGTCAGAACAATTATTATTAGTTATGTGTGTTATGTGATGCCTCTCTTTTACCTGATTATTTTGTCACCTCATAACAAGCAATATAGTGGAATATCGGACAACTCAGCAATAAGCCTTTGATTTGGAATTCAGCCTTCTCACAAATTTCAAATACATAGTCAACATATTGCAATAATCATGAGTTTTGGGCATCAGGAGCCGGCGGGGAGGGCGACAGGAGCGGGCAGGAACGAGATTAAAATCTATTACCGTGCAGCTCTCTACAATGGGGCGCTGTTGATGCTATGGGGCGCCGCTGTCAAGTGCCCTTGCGTGCCGACTATATTTAAAAAAAAAAAAGTTCTCTCTATCGTATTGGCGCCTCGTCCTTTCCGCGCCCCTATGAAAGACATATATTGCGTATGCCTTTTTTGTGCCACTGACTGCGGTTCACCTCAAAGAGTTGAATCCGAGTAACAATATCATTGACGACTCAGGAGCCTCGCTGGCGCTCTCTGCACTAGACAAACATGGACAACTTGAAATCCTCAGGTACGAATGTGAGATTGTCACATGAGGAGCACATTTGTCTGTACTATTTTATTGTAATTAATTTATCTTTATGTTGACGCTTTATCGATTTGATCTGCTTTCTTGTAATTGTATGTAACTGTGAAGCACTTTGAATTGCCTTGTGTATAAATTGTGCTCTACAAATAAACTTGCCTTGCCTCTTCAACTCCATTGATAGTCTATCCCAATGATGGAGTGATCCTGTGTTAAATTTTGTTTCAGGCTGAGCAGCTGTCACCTGTCAGAGGGCAGCTGTGCTCCTCTTAGTTCTCTCCTGAAGCGGTCTGCGTCCATGCTGAAGGTGCTGGACCTTAGCAACAATGACCTCCACGACTCTGGGCTGGCACTGATCTGCTCGGGCCTTCAGGGTCCAACCTGTGAACTGCAAAGTCTCAAGTGAGAGATTCCACCAATTAAGCCTAAAAGATTTTGGAAAAATATATAGCCATGGATATATATTTTTTTGGTGAATAGACTGAAATGTGAATTGCTAAGCTAAAACAAGAATCACATGCATGTTTGTAGAGGTCTGAAAGTCCAATGGATTGTTTGTTTGTTGGTTGGTTGGTTGGTTGGTTGGTTGGTTGGTTTGTTGGTTTGGTTTGTTTGGTTTGTTTGGATTGTTTGGTTTGTTTGTTTGTTGGTTTGTTTGGTTTGTTTGGTTTGTTTGGTTTGTTTGGTTTGTTTGGTTGTTGGTTTGTTTGGTTTGTTTGTTTAGTTTGTTTGGTTTGTTTGTTTGGTTTGTTGGTTTGTTTGGTTTGTTTGGTTTGTTTGGTTTGTTTGGATTGTTTGGTTTGTTTGGTTTGTTTGGATTGTTTGGTTTGTTTGGTTTGTTTGTTGGTTTGTTTGGTTTGTTTGGTTTGTTTGGTTTGTTTGGTTTGTTTGGATTGTTTGGTTTGTTTGGTTTGTTTGGTTTGTTTGGATTGTTTGGTTTGTTTGGATTGTTTGGTTTGTTTGTTTGTTGGTTTGTTTGGTTTGTTTGGTTTGTTTGGTTTGTTTGGTTTGTTTGGTTGTTGGTTTGTTTGGTTTGTTTGTTTGGTTTGTTTGGTTTGTTTGTTTGGTTTGTTTGGTTTGTTTGGTTTGTTTGGTTTGTTTGGTTTGTTTGGTTTGTTATACCATTGTATATGTAAAATGGTAAAAATGATGAAAATCTCAACTTATATAGCACTTTTCTACCTTCCTACATTCGGCCCAAAGCGCTTTACTACAAGGAACCTGTCACCCACTCACACTCTGAGTCATACACCACTGTACAGACACTGGAGGCAAGGTGGGTGAAATGTCTTGCATAAGGACACAATGGCAGTGTGCATTTTCAGGAGCTGGGATTCGAGCCCCCAACCTCCCGATTATGACGACCCGCTCTACTAATGGTGCCACTTTCGCCCTTTGTAACTTAAGACAACACACTTTGAGTTGTGATTGTATTGACTTTTCAACCTTTTCTTTTTCATCAGTCTCTCCGGGTGCCTGGTCTCAAAGGAAGGCTGCGACCATCTGGCCTCAGCTCTGAACTCAAACCCTTCCCACCTCAAAGAGCTAGATCTGAGCTACAACCATCCAGGAGAAACAGGGACCCAGCTCATGCAGGCGCTGACCAGGGACCCCCAATGCAGACTGGACACACTCAGGTACTCAGCAAGCACGTGTCTTACAAAAGGTTCATAGGTGCATATTCAAACACAACCACACAATTGGCTGGATTGGAGAACATCATTTGTAATCATAGCCTTGTAGAGAAATGTTTGCTTTTGCGATTCATGTATCACCCCATACCCTTCTTTTCCAGAGTGGACCCCAGTGGAAAGAAGTGGCTGGTGCCTGGCCCTAAAAAGTGTAAGTATTTAAGGTGGCTACTACAACTGAGACAAATTGTGAAAATCTTGAAAATCTTTACAACGATGTCTATGGCGCTGTTTAAAATTAATTTAAACTTCGTCCAAGCCATTTTTAAAGAGGTACATTATGAGTTACACTACAAGAAATATGAATGCTGTGGTACTCAATTTACTTTAAAAGTGGATTATAGACTTGTACACACTATGAACTGATGGATAGAGAGGTTGTAGTGATGCAAACTAAACTACTTACTCAGCGATTCTTTTTCTACAGACTTTGTCGAGCTCACTCTGGATCTGAACACTGCCAGTAAGAACCTCACCTTGTCCCACAATGGCAAGAAAGTGACCGTACGCACAGAGAAGCAGCCGTATCCCGATCACCCCGAGCGCTTCGACTACTGGTACCAGGTTCTGTGCACCGAGGGCCTGACGGGGCGCTGCTACTGGGAGGTGGAGTGGAAGAAACTGTGCCACATCGGGGTGACCTACAAGAGCATTCGGAGGAAAGGGGACAGCAACGGCTGCAGACTCGGGCGTAACCACCGCTCCTGGAACATCAAGTGTACCGAGAGTTTCCTCCATGTGTGGCACAACAACAAGCGGACGGTGATCACGCTCTCCGGTGCCATCGCCTCCATTCCCAAGAAGATTGCACTGTACCTGGATTGGCCGGCTGGGACCCTCTCTTTCTACGCCGTGTGCGGTGATGAGCTGGTCCACCTGCACAGCTACAGCACCAAGTTCACAGAGCCTCTGTACGCAGCGTGTGGATTTGGATACCTTTGTCAGTTTGGTTCCACTGTGACTCTCTGTGAGCAGTTGGACAACAAAGGAGCAAAGGAGGACACGGATTAAAACAGTGGACTTATTTTGACCACTCGATCTGTGTAACCCAGACATCACTAACTCTATGCCCATGGGCGCGGGTGCTCTTTGCAGCTTAGAACAGTTCCTCTGGTTCCTCTTCCTTCTTTAATAAACAGATGGGAGGTCATTTCTCAACACAGGTGCTAAATAGCAATTGCAAGCTGGAAATTAGCATATAGCCATTTATAGGAAAAAAGAGATGACTGCCATATTAGAAGCGTTTTATAGCAATTGCAAAAGTACTGCTAATGCTAAAAAATACTGGCATGAAGTTTTTTGAGTGAAAGTTTTGAAAAGTGTACTGTATACTCATCCCCATTGAAAAAAGTTTGGAAAAAGTTTGTAAAGTAAATTATTGAATGAGTTTTGGCTGCAAATAAATCATGGTCATGGTGGTAAAAGGGAAAAAAGTGTAGTGTAAATCTGTCTTTTGTAATCTAGGTCAAAGGCCCAACTAAATCCACGGGTTGAGGACCTAACGATGATAATGATTTCAAGATTCACAAGATGTGCTATATTTGTCTATTGCACAATAAAAGTCAAAGATCAAAGTCAGTTTTATGGTGATTTCCACCGTGGTTTGTAACCTTTTTTGTCCTGCGGACCCCTCTGTCTTTTCACTTTTTAACACACTCTTAATAGGTTAATGAACACTGAGCTTGCCAGAAGGGGGGAAAAAAGGTCAAATTCTCTTGTTGAAGTCAGGAAAAGTTCGGGGGAGTAAGTGCCATTAAAAACCCTCTTACTATAAACTGCACTGTCAAGCTATCTATCTGCAGCTGTGTGGGTTCCTATGCTTGACTAGGGTGGGCAACGCTTCTGGAGAATTTTAACTGGAATTCAATTCAATTCAACTTCATTCGATCAACTTATTTATTGATGAACAGTAGTAGTTGTTGTAGAAATAATGGTGAAAAACCTTAACCAAAAGAACACAAAGATACCCAGTGTAAGCATACACCATGCACAATTCAACATCATTATTTGCAATAAAAGGTAAAACGACTATTATTTCACACATAAAAAAGGTAAGTATCCATGTTTTAGCTCGTAATATTACGTGCACAAGTACACCAGGTAAGTATGGGCAACAAAACAATTTATTTGATGTTTAGCATCAATATTTAGGGTTTAAAAATGGAAGTTTTCTATTACAGAAGTTTTAACCAATGATATTGGAAGCACAACCATGAGGTTCTTTGAGTTTCCATTTTAGTTTTTTAAAGCAAGTATGTTAAAGGGGGGGTATTATGCAAAATCGACTTTTTCAAGCTTTACATCATGTTATTATGTCAT
Source organism: Gobius niger (assembly GCF_951799975.1). NCBI lineage: Eukaryota > Metazoa > Chordata > Actinopteri > Gobiiformes > Gobiidae > Gobius > Gobius niger. The sequence continues at coordinate 4,924,651 of NC_136852.1, read as the reverse complement.
TCCCTCATTAAAAACATGCCTGAAGTGTTGCCTTGGCACATTCACGTATTTTTGAGTAATCTGTAAAAACTCTGATGGCGGCCATTTTAGGGATAGGTTTGCCTGAGTCCTCCTAGGAACGCCCCCACCTCCTGGAGACGCCTCCGAGCTTTCGTCACCAGCCGAGTAACCAACCACTGCTCCTCAGCAGAACCCCCTCCCCACTGATGCCACAGACAGCGTGTGGAGGGGGCGTGTCGGAAAGGGTCAGAGGTTCTTAAAGAGACAGAGGCCTATTTCAAGACATTCACTACAGCCATTTTGAGAGAGCAATTTTATACAAGGCAGTTATGTAAGGATTAAACAACGAGGAGCCGTGCATTAGACGGTTATAATGCACGACGCGGAGTCAAGAGCACCACGACGCGCAGCGAAGTGCATTATAACCGTCGAATGCACGGCTCTGAGTTGTTTAATCCGCTTATACCAGGGTCCCACAAACGTAACATTTATAATAAGTATTTGTTTCATTTACTAAAGTCACTAAATATGCCAGACTACGGGACTATTTTGTGTGGGTTATTAGCCGGTCACTGAAGGCTCGTCTCAGAGCGAGTCATTCTCCGCAGCTATTACGAGGATCTCAGTCAGGCTCAACGACACAACATAAGCACAGAATCACAACACAACAGGACTAACCAGCACTTTTCCGTGGAAGTAAACACCGATGTGCGGCACTCGTGGGCAGGAGTTATTTCACTTTTACGCTGTTTAACCTGAAGCTAAAGCTAGCTAGCTCAACCAGCTCAACTGTTTATGGAAACAGCTGCGGTGGAGTCGCTCACACCTGGGCCCAACTGAAACTTTTATGTTTGACTTTACTAATCCAGACAAATATGTTTAAATGCAGAGATCATTTTATGTACGCCTGAAAATCATGAATAGCCTTAACCGTTTTCAATAGAAATGGAAAGCTCGTATGTTATTAACAGTAGGCTAACCTAGCTGCTCACTCTCCTCTACTTCACATTTATCAAACATTTTGTTTTGGCCAAAAACGTTGAAATTGAACAAAATCCATCTCATACGTTCCTGTCAGTCACTAATTACGCCTTTATCTGATTCAGCTGCATCATGCGTTGCTATGGCGATGCCACAGCGGAGTGATATCCCAGTGATTTAACTACCGGACTACGTGTGCGGTTATACCAAAATAATGCACCAGCCAATCAGAATCCAGTATTCACCCAGACCATGGTATAATCTAATTTACTGCATTTACAGACCAACAGAAGGTTTTGTCATCATCGTAGTGTGATATAGACTGGTGCTATGTGATTGAAAAAAGCATAATACCCCCTCTTTAACGTCAGCAAACATGTGCGCACAAATAAGAAATCACAGCAGCTTAGCATAGAGCGCATTGACAAAGTTCATCTCATACGCAAACAGCGCAGATTCTTACCGGCTGTCACTCCAGATTCTCTTTTGTGAGTGCCCGGTCCTGCACTGCCTTTTAGAGGATTGAAGGAGAGGGAGGCGGGGTGATGGGGGCTCATGTGTGAATTTGGCTCGTATGTCTGTGTGTCAGATACTTCCTCCTATGCCCCTCTAGCGTTTAGCTTTGATAGAGTCAGGTCAAATGTGGTCAAAGTGGTTAAAAACAGCAGATATTGGACTTCTTTGCTAATGAATGATCAATAAATGACAAGGTTTAGTATTTTGAATGATCCTTTTGAATATGTTTTTGAATGAAAATCAAAACGCCACACGTTTGACAACAATTAGTGTCTCTTACTCCAGAGTATATGCTCAGAAATGTGGCACCAAATCACATTTCCAGTTAGTAAATAAACAAAACCCACAGAGATTTGAAAAGAACCGTGTTTCACATTTCGAGTCAATTTGGGAGATGTCAGCCGTCAGTTAGTACCTCTGTTTTTGCTTTCTGCATCAGTGCCATACACTCTCCGCAGCGAGAGCCAAACTAACACTGCGCCGGACACTGTTGACAGACTCCAATTATAAAGCCGGCGCGGCACAGGCCCCAAACTCCTGACAGCTCCCACTTCCTGCTCTGAAATGAGGAGGAAGATGAATGGAGGATTCTGACAGCGGCTGCAGCCCGGGGAACTGGATCAGAGCCCAGACCCTCGGGCCAAATTCTGAGTGAGGGAAGTCTGACGATGGTCTGTCAAACCCAGGCCAAATCAAACGGATCGGAAATGACCAGTTAAAGTGCGGACGGTCGCTCGAAGACGGAGATATCTGTGTTGTTTCCACAGCGGTGGTTCTGTGGATTTCAATGTTTAACCTCAAGTATTGCTTTTATCTGGATGTTTTATTAATCAGCAACAATCTTTGGGAAATATGTAATTTTGTCCCTGATTTGAGAGTCCAATTTAACCCCTTAACTCCCATCTGAACCGAGCACATTGTCTCCGGTTTGGCGCTACCCCAATCCAAAAGCTTCTGGAAAAAAGGTGTGAAAATAGCGACAGAACTGAGACGAAAACAATGATGAAGATGTGACAAAAAAGTGAGAAAACCTAGACAAAAAACTGACAAAAAATGGACCAAAAAACGACAAAAGACATGACAAAAAATGTCACAAAAAATGACACAAAAAATGACACAAAAATTTACCAAAAAATGACAAAAATGTTTAAAAAAATGTTACAAAAATGTGACAAAAAATTGACAAAAAAATGACAGAAAGTGACAAAAAAATGACGAAAAATTTACTAAAAATTGACGAAAAAAATAACAAAAAAATGGCAAAAAATTGACCAAAAAAATGATGAAAAAAATATGAAAAAGTGGCAAAATTGACAGAGAAAGGACAAATGTGACAAAAAGTGACAATAAATCGAAAAAAAAGTTACAAAAATGAGTTGAAAACCCCCCAAAAAATGATGGAAAAAAAATCTGATGACGTGAGGAAAAAGATCCATTCAGATGAGTTTTGTAGATCTTAGCTTTCAAATGAGCAAAAACATAGCTTTTCCTTTCAAATTAATCTACGGTTTCACCTTAATTTTCCAATCTGATATTGTCCTAAGGGTCCCTGAGTTCTCAGTCCTCGAGTTCCCCAAGCGGTCCCCATACCTCTGTTTTGTCTTGGTTTTATTTGACCTTTACTTAACCAGGAAAGTCTCACTGGGAATAAGAATCTCCTTTTTTCAGGGGAGTCCTGGCCCCAGAGAGGAACCTACCCGGAGGAAACCTATGCAGACACGGGGAGAACCTGCAAGAGATGGACGGATGGATGGATGAGGAGAAGCTGGAAGACGTTAATGTGTCCGAAACTATTGATTTCGTGGAGTTGTGAAATGTCGGGTGTGGGGGAGCTGATGATTTCAGATGCAGCGTGAGTGATTTTGAGGAGAGACTGACAGGATAGTGTCAGAGCAGGCGGAGCAGCAGAATGGACTGAATGATGCTCTTGTACATCTGGTGTTGCCTCACCGTCTCCTCTCTCATAAACTACCCAGGCCCAACCTTAAGCTCTTGCTACTCTGGCTACAACTAGGATAAAATACAGTCTTTGATTCGAAATGACACAGCAGCAAATGTCCTCTTTTCAGCTGCCTTCGACATGTTTGTGACAGAATCCTATAAACATCTTCTATAAATATCTGGTTGTTGTTTCCCTGAGCTAATTCCTCTGTGCTGCTGCTGCTGCTGCTGCTGCTGCTCCCTTTCGTCTGTGCTCATCTCTCTCTAACATGCTACTGTGGGGAAGTAATAATTCAAAATTGTGAGGAAAAATATTGCGATTTACGGTTATCAAGAAAAAAACACTGAGAATTATAATTGTGTCTAAATATTCACAAAAAATAAACTAGACTTTACAGGTGCTCGTCGACAGTGGAGGCGTCACAAGAGGAGCTACAGGAAACAAAACAAACAAATAATACAAAAGACATGCCTAACTATGTGAATGGAGAGGCACTAAAAAATGTAACAGACCAAACACTGACATTCAAAAAAGCATATTAAAAAGGTGACCAACACAATTAAATATAATATTTCCTCTCTAAAACATATGAGGACAGTCGCGGCGGCTTTCACTTATTTCAACGCCATGATAATTCCTCACTTTACTTACTGTTCATCCAGCTGGTCACAGGCAAAGGAGACCACACTCAAACCACTGAGATCAGTGTATAATCAGGCTTTAACCTCTTAACTCCCGCCTGAACCGAGAGGATCTTTTCCCTCACGTCATCAGATTTTTTTTCCCCATCATTTTTTCGTTGGGTGTTCAACTCATTTTTGTAACTTTTTTGTCATTTTTGGTCACATTTTTGTCATTTTTCCCGTCAATTTTTTATCACTTTTTTGTCAGATTTTTTGTCATTTTTTTGTCCAATTTTTGTAATTTTTTTGTCCAATTTTTATCATCCATCCATCCATCCATTTTCTTCCGCTTTATCCGGGGCCGGGTCGCGGGGGCAGCAGTCTCAGCAGAGATGCCCAAACTTCCCGATCCACACACACCTCCTCCAGCTGTTCAGACCCCGAGGCGACACCAGGCCAGCTCGGAGACATAGTCCCACCAGCGTGTCCTGGGTCTTCCACCAGGCCTTGTCCCACTAGGACATGCCTGGAACACCTCCTGAGGGAGGCGACCAGGAGGTATCCGGAACAGATGCCCTAGCCACCTCAGCTGCTCCTTTCGACGTGGAGGAGCAGCGACTCTACTCCGAGCTCCTCCCGGGTAACTGAGCTCCTCACCCGATCTCGAAGGGTGCGCCCAGACACCCTGCGAAGGAAACTCATTTCGGCCGCTTGTATTCGTGATCTTGTCCTTTCGGTCATCATTTTTATCACATTTTTGTAATTTTTTTGCCACATTTTTTTCATTTCTTCGTAAGTTTTTTATCAAATTTTTGCAATTTTTTGTCAATTTCTTGTGACATTTTTGCCACTTTTTCATCAATTATTCGTCACTTTTTTGTCAATGTTTTCCCACTTTTTTGTCACATTTTCATCATTGTTTTCGTCTCAGTTTTGTTGCTATTTTCACAGCTTTTTTTCCAGAAGCTTTTGGATTGGGGTAAAGCCAAACTGGAGAAAAAGGTGCTCGGTTCAGGTGGGAGTTAAGGGGTTAAAGGCACTTGATAAAAAAACACTTCATCATCATCATTGCAATATCCTGAGTAAGTACAATCTGCTCCACCACCACTGAAGAACTTTGTCAGACTTTGTTCTGAGCAAAATACAAGAGCCACTCGATCCACTGCAAATAAAAACTGTGTCAAACCAAAAAGATCGTCGGCCTTTGCACAATATGCCTTCTCGTTTCGCTCCATTAAACAGTGGAACGAACTTCCAGACCGTCTGAAACTGTCTGTGGATTTTAATAGTTTTACTCGAAATTTGAAAATGTACATTTTAGATCATCAGTCGTGTCAGCATTATTTTTGTGTGTACACTTTTAGGAAGAGCATAGAACGTATTTTATACAGTGATTTTATTGTAGATTGGATTTATAGATTGTAATTGTAATGCTTAATGTTCACACCTGTCCAGGGACTGCGGATGGAAAATAGCTGCTGAGCTAAATCTGGTACAAACCATCTCCTCTTGTAAAGACTAATGGTTCTGTACATTGTCCCTGTTTCAATAAATAATGATAATAAAAAAAGGGACAAACGAGGAGGTATCCGGGCGAGCCTCACAGCTAAGCTACAAATGCCTTCTATCCCTATTGTTCTGGTTAATGGATGTTCACTAGAGAGAGAAACGCTTCTCTTTGCACGGGCTTTTAATTCAAGCTGAGCTACACATTTTGACTATGCTGCAGTTTTTATTTTTGTACATTGTTGCAGTAAAATGTTATTTGTGTGTCTGTATTTTTGCACTGAATATGGAAAGCACTTTGGGGCAGTACTGTTTTTAAAATGTGCCATATAAATAAACCTTGACCTAAATTTCAGACAAATTAAGTCGACTTTGCATTGATAATATTCATTATAATCATATTTAATCTTGTTCCTCTGCTTCACGGAGCTGCTCCACATGAACAAAGCTCAGAGCTGTTCCTTTAGCAGAGAATGTACATGATATGAGGCTCTTTTAAGATTCAAGATTCTTTATTTATTGAAATTATGTTTCTCTCATCCTTGATTGTGGAGCGGGGGGAGGGGGAAGAGGGGTGGGAGGGAGGGCTTGGAGTTCAGCTTCCCGATGGCCTTGTGTACGAAACTGTTCCTCAGTCGACTGGAACTGACCCGTAGATTCTGCAGTCTCCTCCCTGACGGCATAACCTCGAAGAGACTGTGTGATGGTGCGAAGGATCCCTGGTGATTTTGACGGCTTTGCGGGTGAGACGTGTGGAGAACATCTCCTTAATAGAGGGGAGAGGGGCTCCACGGATCTTCTCCGCTGCTCTCACGATGTGCTGGAGGCTCCTTCAGCAGGAGGCAGTGCTGGCGCCGTGACACAGTGATGGAGCTGGTCAGGATGCTCTCTATAGTCCCTCAGTAGAAGTTGCACATAACGGAGGCTGGGACTTTGGCTCTTCTCAACTTGCGGAGAAAGTAGAGACGCTGATGACTTTTCTTGACCAGTGATGTAGTGTGCATGGTCCAGGAGAGGTTCTCTGTGATGTGCACACCCAGGAACTTAGGTCACCCTCTCCACTGCAGCACCATTGATTGTTAGAGGAGCTGGACCCGCGCTCTTCGAAAGTCCACAACAATCTCAGACTGTCAAGAGAAGTTTGGATGATTTTAGTCTCTCCTTTTCCATTTTTATTTAGTCTTATTTTAGTCAACAAAAATGTAGTCCTAGTTTTAGTCTCATGAAAAACCTTTAATTTAGTTTTAGTCCAATTTTAGTGCAAAAATATCACTTTGACTAAAATAAACACTAAATATTTTAGCCGATGAAATGAACACTGCTTGGTCCAGGCTTGGTTTGGCCCTGATTTAGTTCTTATAGCTCACAGAAATCACATGTTTTCTTGTGTTGTCGTTCAAGGCCGTGGGAACCCAGGGTGCTGAGGGCGCTGCAGAACTCCCTGGTGGATAGTTTGCGAACTGCAGGCAATATTAACCCCTTAACTCCCACCTGAACCGAGCACATTTTCTTCAGCTTTACCCCAATCCAAAAGCTTCTGGAAAAAAGGTGTGAAAATAGCAACAAAACTGAGACGAAAACAATGATGGAAATGTGAAAAAAGTGAGAAAACATTTAAGGAAAAGTGACAAAAATTTGACAAAAAAGTGAGAAAAATGTGACGAAAAAATGTGACGAAAAAATGGACAAAAAATGACAAAAATTGACAAAAAATTGACAAAAAAGTGAGAAAAAATGGACGAAAAAGTGACAAAAAATGTACAAAAAATGACAAAAATTTGACAAAAAAGTGAGAAAAATTTGAGGAAAAATTGACAAAAAATGGACAAAAAAGAGATAAGAATTTGACAAAAAAAATGCGAATAATTTGACGAAAAAGTGACAAAAAGGTCACGAAAATTTGACAAAAATGAGACGACTGCCCAACAAAAAAAGTGATGAAAAAAAATCTGATGTGAGGAAAAAGATCAATTTAGTTTTGTAGGTCTTTCAAATGAGGTGTTCCACTGGCCTACAGGATTTGGGTAAAGCTGAACTGGAGAAAATGCTCTCGGTTCAGGCGGGAGTTAAGAGGTTAATAAATAGGATTTATGCACAGAAAAAGTATTTTGGGGGCAAATTTTGTCCCTCAGCGCCCCCTAACTAAAATATCTTCCCACGGCTCTAAGAAAACCTCCGTCCAATAGTCTCTGATAGTGATATTACATTTTGCACATTCATTGATAGTAAACCGCGTGTTATTTCCGAAGCCCAGAGCCAAATCCTTTGCTAAATCAACAAGGCCGTGGGAACCCAGGGTGCTGAGGGCGCTGCAGCACCCCCCTGGTGGGTAGTTTGTGAACTGCGGGCAATATCAACCCCTTAACTCCCACCTGAACCGAGCACATTTTCTCCAGCTTTACCCCAGTCCAAAAGCTTCTGGAAAAAAGGTGTGAAAATAGCAACAAAACTGAGACGAAAACAAGGATGAAAATGTGAAAAAAGTGAGAAAACATTAACGGAAAAGTGACCAAAAATTAACAAAAAATGACAAAAATGGACAAACATTTGACAAAAAAGTGAGAAAAAATTGATGAAAAATTTACAAAAAAATGGAAGAAAAAGGGATAAGAATTTGACAAAAAATGCGAATAATTTGACGAAAAAGTGACGAAAAAGTGACAAAAAAATGACAAAAATGGACAAAAAAAAGGACAAAAAAATGATAAAAAAGTGACAAAAAATTTACAAAAAATTTACAAAAATGGACAAAAAATTGACAAAAAGTGAGAAAAAATTGACGAAAAAATGAGAAAAATTTGACGAAAAAATTAGAAAAAATGGACGAAAATATGACAAAAATTTGACTAAAAATTGAGAAAAAAATGACGAAAAATTGATAATAATTTGACAAAAAAATTCGAATAATTTGACAAAAAAGTGAGAAAAATGTGACGAAAAATTTACAAAAAATGGACAAAAAAGTGATAAGAATTTGACAAAAAAATGCAAATAATTTGACGAAAAAGTGACGGAAAAAGTGACGAAAAATGTGACAAAAAATTTACAAAAAATGACAAAAATGAGACGACTGCCCAACAAAAAAAGTGATGAAGTGATTTTGTAGGTCTTTCAAATGAGGTGTTACACTGGCCTCCAGGATTTGGGTAAAGCTGAACTGGAGAACATGCGTGAGTTAATAGGTTAATAAATAGGAAAAATGCACAGAAAAAGTATTTTGGGGGTAAATTTTGTCCCTCAGCACCCCCTAACTAAAATATCTTCCCACGGCTCTGAGAAAACCTCCGTCCAATAGCCTCTGATAGTGATATTGCATTTTGCACATTCATCGATAGTAAACCGCGTGTTATTTCCGAAGCCCAGAGCCAAATCCTTTGCTAAATCAACCTCTCCATTGTATTCTCCCATCGCCCTCTCGTTCCTTTCCGGCTAATGCCTTTCATTCCCAACAACTGTGGCGTCTATTTCTGTCCGAGATGCTGTAATTCCCCGGAGAGTGCGCGGCTCTCGTCTCATTATGTGCATTACAACCCCGTCAGCTGCTCTTTCTGCTGCCGGTCCGAGGTTTCTGACGCGGCGGCGATGACAACTCCCATGCTCCCCGGCTCTATTCCTCCTCCAGCACCGGCGCCGGCGTCCAAATCCATCATGCGGCGGCGCTTACCGGACCCTGGGGAGCAAAGCGGAACAGCATAGCCGAGTTTAATCATATTTTTTTTATTATTGTGTTGCCGTAAATTCCCCCAGGTGCTCGGGCGGGAGTATTAAGGCTATAAAACAAAGCCAGGGCAAAAGCTTGGAAAACAGATTTATTTACGCGCCGCTTTGAGCAAATGTGCGAGGTGCGCGGTGGAAGTGGGTAAATTTAGATGAAAACCGCGGGTAATCAAAATGAGCGGTAATAAATTTGGGGGAATCGAGGCCAAGAAGAAACAACAGAGCAACATAAAGGGACGTTTAGGTTTCATTTCCAACAACAACAGGGTTCGGGTTTATTCAATTACTGTTTGTTTTGTGTCTGACAAAAAAAGAAGTGCTTTTTTATGGGCCAGGGTGAAAAAAATGTTGGGTTTACACACAAAGATGGAAATACACTGGAAAAATGACCTTAAAGGATCTGTATTATGCTATTTTAGCCATCCCAAAGTAAAGTATAGGCATTTATATGATATATTTTACCTCTACCACTATGGAGTTCTATGTTTTGGGAGAAATATAAGTATTTTCTGGGGGGAGACACAAAGCTTCGATTCAGTTAACTCCGCCCCCTCTCTCCGAGCGGATCTGCCCATGCAACACTAGCAGTAAAAGACATATAAATATCACAGCAAGAAGTTACTTTACAATGCAGTTATAAGGAGTTGACATCTGCAACACAGCTTTATAAATGGCTAACACACACGCTAACACACAAGCTAACCATGGACGCTAACACACACGCTAACACACAAGCTAACACACACGCTAACACACAAGCTAGCGCGCGTTTTGATTCATTCACCGCTCTGTCCTGGCTGCTCCATCCGGTGTTTACATTATGGGACTCGTGTTGGTTATAAAAGTTAATCCACTTAGATTCTGGCGAAGGTTCACCAAACATCCATCAAGTGTTTTTCCATCGGTCACAGAAAAATACTATTTGGCTGATCGTCGCCAAATCCCGGAAAGAAATTCCAACTTTTGGCGAGTGGCCTCTTCTTTAGGAAGGTTGAAAAAAAAAGGTCATGTCCTCTCAAACGTGCGTTTTTCCATGAAATTATCGTTAGTTAAGAAAAAAGCGCAGGTGTCCAGAGTAGGTTAGAAAGAGCTCCTTCTTCACAACATTCAGTACAAAGACGACATCTGTTCAGACGCTCAGTTTGTTTTCCCCGCAGGGCCAGCATGGACGCATCAGGCACTTTTTTTTTCTTTCTTTCTTTCTTACAACAGAAATTATGAAAAAGCTGTTTTATAAATTAAAATCAGGCTATAAGTGGTCAGTGGTTTTCCAGCAGAGGGCGGAGCAGCTGCTCAAAGAGAAGGATTCAGGAGGATTGCTGAGAACTGCGTGAATGAAGCCAAAAAACACTCTGGGGGTGTTTTTGAGAAGGAAATAGCATAACAACATGGCTAAAAGCACCAAAAAGTCGATTTTGTATGATATAGGACCTTTAAATTAGATAAATTACTTAAAATTGCTTTAATAAAATTGGTTTGAACAAAACCAGCCACCTCCCTCTCTCTTGGTACAGCTGCCTTTTTCTGCGAACTGCATCTGTAGCTTGTGTTCCACATTTTTCCACACTTTTGTACAACTTCGCTGTGTTTTTGTGAGGTTCAGTGGAGTTTTTTACAGCAGAGAGTCCGTACGAGTCATGAACTTTTTAACCTCTTAACCCCCGCCTTAACCGAGCACATTTTCTCACAGTTTGCTATTGCCCAAATTTAAAAACGTCTTAAAAAAAGTTTTTAAATAGCGACGATTATTTTCCTCATATTGATCGATCTCGATTTTTGATTTGATTTTTCTTTTTTGTAATTTATATTTTTATTGATATTTTCTTTATACCAATATGACCGTGAGGTCAAAAGACAATCAGGGCGTCACGTAAGTCATACAAGTCACCAATTGAAGTGCAGAGCAATTCATTTATAATAATAAATTAATTAAAACATTTTAAGAAAGATGAAAAAATTGACAATAGGAAATGTCCCCCAAAAAATAAAAATAAATAAAAGTGATGACAACGCAACAAAAATGCGAGAAGAAAAAAAAAGAAAAAAAAGAGGGGGACTAGCCCAAGGTGGGGGCTAAGAGGTCAAAAAAAAAAAAAAAAAAAACCTAACCTAACCTAAAAAAAAAACAATTACAAAGAAACAAAAAGAAGAAAAAAACAGAAAAAAACAACAACAATTATATCAAAACATCCATCCATTTTCTTTCGCTTTATCCGGGGCGGGTCGCGGGGGCAGCAGTCTCAGCAGAGATGCCCAGACTTCCCTATCCACAGTCACACACACCTCCTCCAGCTGTTCTGGGGGGACCCCGAGGCGACACCAGGCCAGCTCGGAGACATAGTCCCACCAGCGTGTCCTGGGTCTTCCACGAGGCCTTGTCCCAATAGGACATGCCTGGAACACCTCCCGCGGGAGGCGACCAGGAGGCATCCGGAACAGATGCCCGAGCCACCTCAGCTGCTCCTTTTGATATCACAAAGGATTGTATCGGTGTCCATATTTGGCAAAACATATCTTGTTTCTCATTCATCTCAAAAGTTAACTTTCGATTCGGTTTACTTTTGCTGGTTCACCTCAGCTCAAACAAAAACAAATGCTTTCATAAAGTCTCATTTAATACACAAAAGTCTTCCATTGTCTCGTCCAAACTCGGGACAGTTTGTGCCAAAGAAGTGGCTATAAACCTGCCGATTATAAAGTCCCAAGTCCAGTCCCATTATTGAGCTTGACCAAAGTAGAAATTGCGATTTCGATTAAATTTCGATTAATTGCCCAGCCGTACCTTTCGCCAAGCCCCGCCCCCCTTAGTTACACAACAAGCACAACACATTGCCTTGTATATTGATTGCCCTGCATGCAAAGGACTCCTGCATGTCAGTGACCTTTATTGGAGCAAAACCTCCGCGATATCCTCCAGATCGAGGCAAAAGGGGTCACAGTATGCAGTGGAGGGAGATATTCAAGATACTACACTATCCAACAAAGGATAAAGGACAACTATTGACACTAAAGCAAACAACAAACAGCAAACAGCAAGCAAAATAAACGAAAACCTTATGATCTCTTCCTTGAATGCAACAGCACCGCCTTGTGGACCAGTCGTGCTCTTGCACTGCCCGGTAAGCACTCTCTTACTCAGTCAGTATCAATAATAATAGAAGCATTTCTCCGGTGCGCTAAAGTTAGCTAGCGCTAGCTAAACCTACAGGTGCCACAATGACAATCAGCTACAGACAGTTATCAGGACCGAGACAAAATACACAATACTTTTATCATAAAGGAGACAAAATACACAGTACTTTTATCATAAAGGCGACAAAACACGTGAGACTGTAGGCTTATAAAAGTTCACCGCCTCAGTTAAAGTTACAGGTCCAGTGCCAGTTTGTGTAAAGTTATGTGCCAGTAGCTAGATGTTAGCATGCTAAGGTGTTAGCCTCGCAGCTACGCCCTGGCCTTACCTTAAAGCAGACATATGCTTGTTTATTTGGAGACATTTATCAGGGCGTAGGCGTCCACATTGTTTTATCCATTGTAGGCAGTGTTCAGGTTGTGTTTTCGCTTTGGGAAGGAAAATAACTAAACTGGACTCCTCCAGACTCACTCCTGTGGTCCCTGGTGTCCGATTTACATCCTTCACAGGCAGATGCTTCACCATTTTGCTTCTTCTTCTCTGTCTGGTGGGTTTTTGGTGGTTAGCAGTAAAAAAAAAAAAATACAAGTGCATCTGTTAAGTGCTTGGTGCTGGTTTGTCCCATTGTTTTGCATTGGAGGCCTGAGGCATGACGGACCTCGCTTCATAGTAACAGTTGCTAGGATGTCTGATTGGACAATTACCGTCTTGGGGCGGGGCTTGGCGAAAGGTCAATTGTACGATGACAAATAGAGCTCCACAGTCCCGCCCCTTGCGGTCTTGTTGCTCCGGAAGCAAAAAATCCCTGTCTACTCGACCGTCGATTTTCCAAAAATTGAAATATTAAGAGTTTAACGTCACCGCAAAAGCTAATCAGCGATGTAGCGATTCGTGACCATAAAATGTTTCATTTCAATCCAAAAAGAAGACATAGGAATGTTGAAAAAAAGGCAAAGGTACAAGGCTGTGACATGATTCACTTCCTGATTATAGAAACTCCGTATCCCGCTGGTCAAGGCAACGAGGTTTTCAGCAAACACGGCCAGTTTCTTTTACTTTGCAGACAAAAGTTCTACATTATTTCACTATTAAACAGTCTGAATCCTGCTCATTGGAATAAAAATGATTGGTGGTTCGTTTAATTGGATCGTTGGGAAAAATGTTTTGATCCATTTGACGTTTTTCTTACTATCAGTGTTAGATATGGATAAAACGTCCACTATCTGCCTGCATTATGTTTTAATACATTGTTTATAATGTGTTTTCTACATTACAATAAATAAACACGTGTGGGAACGTGAAGCTCCACCAATCAAAAGCCTCGTAGTAGATCATGGGACTCCCGAGCATCCTGGGTAATGTAGTTCTAGGACGAAGGCTCGCAGTTAAACTAGATGGATCTCATACGTTCTTTTTTCACCTGCATCTGACTTTGCGGTCGCTTTAGAACCACAGAGCTGGATTCAGCCCAAGTTCACGTAGTTACGGAGTTAAAGACTTTATTCCAAATCAAAGCAAGGGGAGTTTTACTTCCGGACCGGAGAGGAGGCGGGACTGTGGAGCTCTTTAAAGCACTTATTTACTTAATCTAAAATGAAAATGCCAATGGGACAAGCATACATCCCACTTGAAATGACAAATAAGCTGTAAAACCAGACCAAATCCACTCAAACTTTAAATTTAAACTCCTAATTCAAGTAGATTCACGTTATTTTTTTTCTTGAAATTATGATTATTTCTCAAAGTACAGAACTTCACTCTGATCAATGTTGAAATCCCCGTCACTCATTCAGAGTCTGGGCCGAGCTGCATCAGTGAGAAAGATCTTTGCTCTCTCAAAGATCAAGACGCTTCTTGATAAAAGTGTCAAAATGGCAACAAAAATGAGACGAAAACGAGGATGAAGATGCAACAAAAGAGCGACAAAAAAATGAGGGGAATAAGACACTTGTGTGAAGTTTCCCCCCCATAGTGTCCGATTTGCTTCAAAATGGTGTCATTCGTTTGTGCTTCGTTTGTGCGCACTTTGTTTTTGAGGTATTGAGTGACTCTGGAAACCTAAAACCAAGACCTGAACCATGACCCAGACTAAAACCAAGACCCAAACCAAGATCCGAACCATGACCCAGACTTAAAACCAAGACCCAAACAAAGACCCAGACTAAAACCAAGACCCAAACCAAGATCCGAACCATGACCCAGACTAAAACCAAGACCCAAACCAAGATCCGAACCATGACCCAGACTAAAACCAAGACCCAAACAAAGACCCAAACAAAGACCCAGACTAAAACCAAGACCCAAAGCAAGACCCGAACCATGACCCAGACTAAAACCAAGACCCAAACAAAGACCCAGACTAAAACCAAGACCCAAACAAAGACCCAGACTAAAACCAAGACCCAAACAAAGACCCAAAGACCCAGACTAAAACCAAGATCCGAGCCATGACCCAGGCTAAAACCAAGACCCAAACCAAGACCCAAACAAAGACCCAAACAAAGACCCAGACTAAAACCAAGACCCAAACCAAGACCCAAACAAAGACCCGAACCATGACCCAGACTAAAACCAAGACCCAAACAAAGACCCGAACCATGACCCAGACTAAAACCAAGACCCAAACAAAGATCCGAACCATGACCCAGACTAAAACCAAGACCCAAACAAAGACCCGAACCATGACCCAGACTAAAACCAAGACCCAAACCAAGATCCGAACCATGACCCAGACTAAAACCAAGATCCGAACCATGACCCAGATTAAAACCAAGACCCAAACCAAGATCCGAACCATGACCCAGACTAAAACCAAGACCCAAACAAAGACCCAGACTAAAACCAAGACCCAAACAAAGACCCAGACTAAAACCAAGACCCAAACCAAGATCCGAACCATGACCCAGACTAAAACCAAGACCCAAACCAAGATCCGAACCATGACCCAGACTAAAACCAAGACCCAAACAAAGACCCAGACTAAAACCAAGACCCAAACAAAGACCAAGACTAAAACCAAGACCCAAACAAAGACCCGGACTAAAACCAAGACCCAAACAAAGACCAAGACTAAAACCAAGACCCAAACAAAGACCCGAACCATGACCCAGACTAAAACCAAGACCCAAACAAAGACCCAGACTAAAACCAAGACCCAAACAAAGACCAAGACTAAAACCAAGACCCAAACAAAGACCCAGACTAAAACCAAGACCCAAACAAAGACCCAGACTAAAACCAAGACCCAAACAAAGACCCGGACTAAAACCAAGACCCAAACAAAGACCCGGACTAAAACCAAGACCCAAACAAAGATCCGAACCATGACCCAGACTAAAACCAAGACCCAAACAAAGACCCGAACCATGACCCAGACTAAAACCAAGACCCAAACAAAGACCCGGACTAAAACCAAGACCCAAACAAAGACCCAGACTAAAACCAAGACCCAAACAAAGACCCAGACTAAAACCAAGACCCAAACAAAGACCAAGACTAAAACCAAGACCCAAACAAAGACCAAGACTAAAACCAAGACCCAAACAAAGACCCAGACTAAAACCAAGATCCGAACCATGACCCAGACTAAAACTAAGCAAAGACCAAAACCCGAAACAAGATCGGACCAAGACCCATACCAACTAAGAACCAGACCAAGACCCGAACTAAGACCAGACCAAAACCCGACACCAAGACCAGACCAAGACCAGACCAAGACCCGAACCAAGACCCAAACAAAGATCAAGACTAAGAACCAAACCAAGACCAGACCAAGACCTGAACAAAGATCAGACCAGGACCAAGACCCGAGCCAATTACCAATCAACGATCAATACCTCAAAAACGAAGTGCGCACAAACGCTAATTTTAATTTTGTGCACAAATGAAGCACAAACGAAGCACAAATGAATGACACCATTATGAAGCAGATCGGACACTATGGGGGGCGAACTTCACACAAGTGAATAAGACTATAAAAAAGTGACAAAAAGCTACAGAAGAGAAACAGAAACGCTATAGAATCAAATAAATCAAATATTCTCATAGATTAGATCAGGATTTGTTTCTATCGTTCCACCTGATATCACGCCATATTCACCAGATTTAGTTCCTTTTCCCCTGAGACGTCTGGGCGAAGGTCACATTTCCGCCTCCACGCGGCGCTGAAGCCCCGTAACATTCTTGCCTCGCTCTGATGTGACAGTTTGCTGATGTCGCGGCGCGTCTCCCACTGGGTGAGCCCCGAGTCCCTCTGCTGCTAACGCCGGCTAAATGAGCGCAGCAGCGGGGCGGGCGCACATGTCAAGTGGCCCCGTGCGCTTCGGGCTGCGGGGGCCCGAGCCGCAATCCCATTACAGAGCGCACCTTTGGCCCTGAGGCGGGACGAGCCGCGGGGAGGCGCAGCAGTGTGAGCTTTTAATTACACTTTCCTGTCACAAGTCAACACGCAACTTTCCTTTACGCCTGAATGAAGACTCTCTGTTTATACTCTAATACACGTTATACTTTGGCACAGGTGGGGTCAGCGAGGAAATGCCCTTCATAACTTTATTTTTCAAACCTTTGGAAACGTATTAAAGAGTATTATGCAAAATCGACTTGTTCAAGCTTTACATCATGTTATTATGTCATTCCCTCATTAAAAACATGCCTGAAGTGTTGCCTTGGCACATTCACGTATTTTTGAGTAATCTGTAAAAACTCTGATGGCGGCCATTTTAGGGATAGGTTTGCCTGAGTCCTCCTAGGAACGCCCCCACCTCCTGGAGACGCCTCCGAGCTTTCGTCACCAGCCGAGTAACCAACCACTGCTCCTCAGCAGAACCCCCTCCCCTCTGATGGGGGCTCAGAGGTTCTTAAAGAGACAGAGGCCTATTTCAAGACATTCACTACAGCCATTTTGAGAGAACAATTTTATACAAGGAAGTTATTCTAATTCACTGCATTTACAGACCAACAGAAGGTTTTGTCATCATTGTAGTGTGATATAGACTGGTGCTATGTGATTGAAAAAAGAATAATACCCCCTCTTTAACAGGTTACGAGTGGGCATGAGGGACGGCGGATGCAAATCAGCCCAAAGCTACAATCCGGCATGGCGTGTTTACATGCATGAATCCCATGTGAGTTCATTAACATGCACTGTCCAGGCCAAATAAACAAACAAAGCCATCTTCCTCATGACTGTGAGGTTCCATTCACCGCTGGACAAAACAAGCTGGAATAGTCTTCCAATTACTATTCAAGAGTCCTCCACCTTTACAGTATTAAAAAGAGCTCAAACTCTGGTTTAAAGCTAATCAATCTTGTGATCACCTGTAAGACCTGATTAACTGTTATAGATTGGGGATTTCTTTTATAAATTGCAGGGTTGGTTGTAAATAGTGCATATCGTTTTTAAGTAAATGTCTTATATGTACGATGTGCTGTACTGTGGAATGCAACTCATGGCTACATTTGGTAACTAGTAATTAAGTAATTATATTGAGTGTTCATTACCAGGGCCGGATTTAAGTACATATACTGTCTGTCTCTCTCCAATGAATGGATAAATGAATTCATTTTTAAAAATTGAACATGCAGAAGTAACTTCTTAACCTCTTACCACCCGCCTATACCGAATGCATGCTGTCCTCTTTGGCTATGTAACCTGTGTAACACCTCATTTGAAAGCTAAGACCCTCAAAACTGATCTTTTATGTTTGTTTTTTGTTGTTTTTTTTCAAATTTTTGTCACTTTTTGGTTGAGTTTTTCTCACTTTAAAAAAAAAAAAAATGGTCACTTGTTGGTTGACTTTTTGTCACAATTGTGTTCAGTTTTTGTCATTTTTTTGTTGTTGCGTTTACATCCTTGTTTTCTTCTCATTTCTTTGTGGCTGTTTGGTCCTTTTTTCCCAAGAAGCTTTTTGAGTAGGGTAACGCCAAACTGGGGAAAATGTGATCCGTTCAGGTGGGAGTTAAGGGGTTAAACATAGTACTAGTTTAAAAAATTACACATTTGGGGAAAAAAAAAAACGTATATAATATAATGACTCCAATTTGAGCTCCCTGGCCCTGGCGGAAGAACCTTTGCTACTGCCAGACTGATGGGGGGGACACATTTAAAAGGGGGGGGGTCTGGGGGTCCTCCCACAGAGATCTTTTTTATTTTAACCCCTTAACTCCCACCTGAACCGAGCACATTTTCTCCAGTTTGGCTTTACCCCAATCCAAAAGCTTCTGGGAAAAAGCTGTGAGAATAGCAACAGAACTGAGACGAAAACAAGGATGAAAATGTGACAAAAAAGTGAGAAAACATTGACGAAAAAATGACGAAAAATTGATGAAAAAGTGGCAAAAATGTCACAAAAAATTGACAAAAATTTGATAAAAAATGACAAAAAAATTATACAAAAAATTGATTAAAAAAAAAGAAGTGACAAAACAATGACCAAAAAAAAAAAAAAAAGTGTGACAAAAATGTGACAAAAATGTGATAAAAATTGACGAAAAAATGTGAAAAAAAATGACCAAAAAGTTACAAAAATGAGTTGAACACCCAACAAAAAAATGCTGGAAAAAAAATCCGATGACGTGAGGAAAAAGATCCTCTCGGTTCAGGCGGGAGTTAAGAGGTTAATGGTGCATTTTAACAGACCAATAGGTGCATATTTTTCCCCAGTGTCAACTTAACGAAAATGGCTCAGACCTTGATTAGAACTGGTTTAGACCCAGATTAGTCCTGGTTTAGACCTGGTTTAGTCTCGAGTAAAAAGCCATCTGATAAAGCCTTACATGTGAGGGAAAGAGAGAGGGAACTAATTTGACATCCCGCACTGAACAATGTGCATTGTCCTCTCAAAATAAACAAATCAAGTAAAGTAATCACTCCTCTATCGCTCCTCGGTTTCATTTTTGGGCTTATATTTTTGTTTCTAGTCCTTGCTGCCGCTGTGGGACAAGTAAAGGTTTTCTTATCTTATCGAAAATGAGCTTTTTCCGCATCCCAGCAGCCGCACTTCCAAAGCTTTTCTAATTTAGCCTCTGAGGGGAAACCGCTGTC
The DNA here is from genome assembly GCF_951799975.1 of Gobius niger. Taxonomy (NCBI): domain Eukaryota; kingdom Metazoa; phylum Chordata; class Actinopteri; order Gobiiformes; family Gobiidae; genus Gobius; species Gobius niger. The sequence continues at coordinate 4,905,191 of NC_136852.1, read as the reverse complement.
CTGACCGAAAAGCCCCGATAAGGCACTTTGCTCCTCAGTCTGACAGGAAACATACTCACGTTTTGTTCTTCTGCTCCAGGAAAACGCACTTGCCTCTCCCACGGAGCAAGAAGAAGACTCGTCACCAGGCTCCTCGTGCTCTTCCATCTGTCTTCAGTTTGAGGTCTTGTGTTAGTCCTGATTTTGTATTTGTTTTCTCTTGTTTTTGAGGAGAAAACAACTTGCTCATGATATTATTGTTTGAATCACAGTCATTTTGTTAACGCAATCTTCAAAGCAGTTATTAAATATAGCAGTTTAGTCCCCCATCCTTCAGCCACACTGATATAACCTTGTGTGTTGGCGCCCCCTGCTGACAGACTGGGGAAGGCAATCAATGAGGTGAGCGGTGTGGATGGAAAGGACACAGAGAGATACAATGAATTTATGATCCTTTTAGCACATTTTTAAAAGATTATAGCATTGGTTTGTGATGTAGCTTTTGTTGCTTGTGCTTTATCCTTGACCGAGCACATTTTCTCCAGTTCAGCTTTACCCAAATCTAAAAGCTTGTAAGTCCTCATGTAAAAGCGAAGACCTGTTGCCGCATTTTCTGTTTCTTTTGGCGCTTTGTTTTCATTGCTGAGTTGCCCGGGAGGAGCTCGGAGTAGAGTCGCTGCTCCTTCACGTCTAAAGGAGCAGCTGAGGTGTCTACTGCATCTGTTTTGGATGCCTCCTGGTCGCCTCTCTGGTGGGAGTATGTCTCTATGGCAGTGTTTTTCAACCTTTTTTTGAACCAAGGCACATTGTTTCCATTGAAAGAATCCCGAGGCACGCTACCAGCATAAAATGTAAAAAAAAAATGTAACTCTATAGCCTATATTCTCAATATAAAGTCATTCTGATCAAAGTACTGAATCGGACCACCGTATAGTCTCGCTAGCCACAGTGCCACAGTCACAGCCACCTGTCACATTCATGCATCAATAATTCTCTTGTCTCAAAGAAATTGGTTTCCTGCTGCCATTACTGATATGGAAGAGTATTACATGGTTACTCTGCTGATCACTAGACAGCACCAGAGCCGTGGGAAGATATTTTAGTTAGGGGGCGCTGAGGGACAAAATTTACCCCCAAAATACTTTTTCTGTGCATAAATCCTATTTATTAACCTCTTAACTCCCGCCTGAACCGAGAGCATTTTCTCCAGTTCAGCTTTACCCAAATCCTGTAGGCCAACACCTCATTTGAAAGACCTACAAAACTAAATTGATATTTTTCCTCACATCAGATTTTTTTTCATCACTTTTTTTGTTGGGCAGTCATCTCATTTTTGTCAAATTTTCGTGACTTTTTTGTCACTTTTTCGTCAAATTTTTCTCACTTTTTTGTCAATTTTTTGTCAATTTTTGTCATTTTTCCCCCCATTTTTTTGTCACTTTTTCGTCAATGTTTTCTCACTTTTTTCACATTTTCATCCTTGTTTTCGTCTCAGTTTTGTTGCTATTTTCACACCTTTTTCCCAGAAGCTTTTGGATTGGGGTAAAGCTGGAGAAAATGTGCTCGGTTCAGGTGGGAGTTAAGGGGTTATTATTGCCTGTAGTTCACAAACTATCCACCAGGGGGTGCTGCAGCGCCCTCAGCACCCTGGGTTCCCATGGCCTTGGACAGCACTGAGACTCGACAACGGCACATTATTTGCGGATAATTAATTTCTTTTCAAAACAGTTTTTTTTTTGGACCAACTAGGTGAAATTTCCCAAGGCACACCAGACAATATCTCACGGCACACTAGTGTGCCCCGGCACAGTGGTTGAAAAACACTGCTCTATGGCCTGGTGTGGCCTCGGGGTCAGAACAGCTGGAGAATCAGAATAGTTTTTATTGCCATTGTTTGTAACACAGGTTCACAAACTAGGAATTTTGGAAAAAAAATGCAATGTTATTTTAGACAAAAATTACTAAAGAGCCCTTGAATTAATGTAATTTATGCAAATTTTGAGTAGGTTTGTACACATTTTTTGACAATGGAACAAGAATGAGTTTTCTTGTCTCATTTTTTTTGTTTTTGTCATATTTCAATGGACTTAATGCTTGTTTCATCGGCAATCTTATTCCAAGACAGTCCGAACCTGCTGTTAATGTCTTAATTCAATTCACCTTTCCAGCTATTTTACTGAGATAAGATGGTTTGTTTTATTCCAGTGCAGATATAATGAGATCCCTCTGCTCTCGGCTCTTTTTCAATCAAACTGTGACGAAGCAGTTTATAAATACAATGAAAATAAAATGTATAGCCTAAAGTTTCATCTGCTCCTTTGCTCCTGCATCTGTACTTCTTTTAACCTCTTAACTCCCGCCTGAACCGAGAGGATCTTTTTCCTCACGTCATAGATTTTTTTTCCATAATTTTTTTGTTGGGTATTCAACTCATTTTTGTCACATTTTTGTCATTTTTTTGGTACATTTTTGTCCTTTTTTTGTCAAATTTTTATCACATTTTTATCACATTTTTATCACATTTTTGTTACGTTTTTGTTTTGTTTTTTTGTCAAATTATTGTCATTTTTTTGTCAAATTTTGTCAATTTCTTGTGACATTTTTGTGACATTTTTTGTCATTTCTTTGTCAATTTTTTTAATCAAATTTTGGTCATTTTTTGGTCACATTTTTGCAATTTTTTTGTCTAATTTTTATCACATTTTTGTCACATCTTTTGTAATTTTTTGTCACATTTTTTTCATATTTTTGTAATTTTTTGTCACATTTTTTTCATTATTTCGTCAATTTTTGTCAATTTCTTGTGACATTTTTGTAATATTTTTGTAATTTTTTCGTCAATTTTTTTCAATTTCTTGTGAAAATGACATTTTTGTCATTTTTTCTTCATTTTTTATCACATTTTTGTCATTTTTTGTCACATTTTTTTAATTTCTTCGTCAATTTTTTATCAAATTTTAGTAATTTTTTTGTCACATTCTGTAATTTTTTCGTTAATTTTTGTCAATTTCTTGTGACATTTTTGTGACATTTTTGCCACTTTTTCATCAATTTTCCGTCACTTTTTTGTCAATGTTTTCTCACTTTTTTCTCACATTTCCATCATTGTTTTCGTCTCAGCTTTGTTGCTATTTTCACCGCTTTTTTTCCCCAGAAGCTTTTGGACTGGGGTAAAGCCAAACTGGAGAAAATGTAAAGTAAAGAAACAATTCTTACACCCCTGAATGTGGAGTTTCCAGTCTCTCCAATCCAGGGCCAGAAACGATGTGCTGCTGCGCCCTCTAGTGGCAACACGGGACAGTGCTGTAATTCTAAAAGATCTGGCTATTAGTTTATTTCCTCTTTTGTCATATTTCAAACACAATCTCAAACAGATAAAGTATGAGCAGGAATATAGAGAGTAAACAATGACGAAGTTCAACAGGAAGTCTGAATGTTTTATTAATGCACATGGACATTTTGTGGTCACTGTAACCAGAGCCGCTCAGAATCCCGTTAATGGAGCTGGAAGTGCACGAATGATCCAGTCTTTGTTCTCAAAATAATGCACGTGATGGTCGAGAGCAGTGGTTCTCAAACATGGGCTTGGGGCTCTTCAAGTGGCCGTTAGGAAGTTTGAATTATTAAAGGGGTGCTATATTGTAAGGCGTAATAATACCTCAGGAGCACTTAGACGTCTGTGCAGTAATATCTCACTTTACTGCGCGGATGTCGAAGTGCTCCTGAGGTATTAATACGCCTCACAATATAGTACCCTTTTTATCCGCTCAGAACATCGACGTGTAACATATTTAAACATGAAGCTTTACATCATGTTATTATGTCATTCCCTCTTTAAAAACATGCCTGAAGTGTTGCCTTGGCACATTCACGTATTTCTGAGTAATCTGTAAAAACTCTGATGGCGGCCATTTTAGGGATAGGTTTGCCTGAGTCCTCCTAGGAACGCCCCCACCTCCTGGAGACGCCTCCGAGCTTTCGTCACCAGCCGAGTAACCAACCACTGCTCCTCAGCAGAACCCCCTCCCCACTGATGCCACAGACAGCGTGTGGAGGGGGCGTGTCGGAAAGGCTCAGAGGTTCTTAAAGAGACAGAGGCCTATTTCAAGACATTCACTACAGCCATTTTGAGAGAGACATTTTATACACGGCAGTTATTCTAATTTACTGCATTTACAGACCAACAGAAGGTTTGGTCATCATTGTAGTGTGATATAGACTGGTGCTATGTGACTGAAAAAAGCATAATACCCCTCTTTAAGTAGGGGAAACGTGGAACTGCTTGGTAGCTTCTAACTTCACCCCAGTTTGGAGCTATACCGCATCAACTCATCTTTTATGTGACCCCCTGGTACCACCACCTGAACGTGGTGGAGGGGTTTGAGCACCTGAATGATCCTGGGAGCTCTGTTGTCGGGGGCTTCTGTGCCCCTGGTAGGGTCTCCCAGGACAAACAGGTGCTAGGTCAGGACAGGTCAGACAAAGAGCGGTTCAGAAGCCCCTTATGAGAGACCAACTGGCCTGATTAGAGCCATGAGGCCGTCCTTCTGTGGACCCACCACCTGCAGGAGGCGCCATAAGGGGCTGGTGCAATGTGATTTGGGCAGCCCGGCAATGGACAGGTGGAAGAAAATGTATGTATGGATATGGGGTAACATCTCCACTTGGAATTGCATTCATTCATTCATTCATTCATTCATTCATTCATTCATTCATTCATTCATTCATTCATTCATTCATTCATTCATTTTTGAAAATGTTACTGGAGCACTGTGAGCACTGAGTGACTATTTGAGTGTAAAAGTCTGATTTACGTTCAGTTGTGACATAAACTATAAGAAACAAAACTCGCCGTGATGTGAAAATCCTAATTTTTCCAAAGAAAAGACCATTGAAAATATAAATTTCTGAAGAACAGGGGTCATGAAACACAAGTGCATGTTTCAGGTCGACATGAGGCTTTTGTAGAATGTACTTACAGGTAACTTCATTTTTACTTAAGCAAGAGCAAATATATTTAATTACAATATTACTCAAGTAGTTTGTAAAAAAGTACTGAATGACATAACTACTCTGATAGAACAATTTCTTCAAAAAGTTCCTCAAATACTTGATTAAATGTAACTGAGTACTATCCGCCTTTGTTTAAACGGCCGCATGTCCATTCTGGAAGAGGCTCTTGGGCCACCAGTCTAAATTTTCTCCTCAACCTCTTAAACCACCGCCTTAACCAAGCTTTACCCAAATCTAAGAGCTTAAAAGCAAAGCATCAAAATAGCAACGAGTGAGCCAGAAAAGCAACAAAAATGTGACAAAAAAGTGACTGACGTGGATGGATGGATGGATGGATGGATGGATAAAGTAAACTAAGGGACACACTGAATCAGAATCAGAATAGCTTTTATTGCCATTGTTTGTAAACAGGTTCACAAACTAGGAATTTTGGGGGGGAAATGCAGTGCTATTTTAGACAAAAAATACTAAAAAAGCCCTTGAATTAATGTAATTTATGCAAATTATGAGTCGGTTTGGACTCTTTGGGGGAATTTTTTGACAATGGAACAAGAATGAGCAACGAGTGAGCCAGAAAAGCAACAAAAATGTGACAAAAAAGTGACTGACGTGACGAAAACATGACAACAAAGCAACGAAATAAGCAATGAAAAACCGACAAAAAACTGACGAAAGGGTACAATCACTTTTGTAGGTCTTAGCTTTCAAATGAGGAATTATACTGTTGCTCTCTAGTGGAGAAGCTTTTAGATTTGGGTTAAACCGAACTGGAGGAAATGCGCTCGGTTAAGACGGGAGGTTCACATATGTCTTTGTGGAAGTGCTGCATTTACGCTAATTTGGGCCAGGCTGGTCAGAGTCCAGGGCCCTTTTTCAGTCCCAGTCCGTCCCTGGTTGGTAGAGTTGGGGGTTCGAATCCCAACTCCTGAAGGCGCACACTGTCGTTGTGTCCTTGGGCAAGACACTTCACCAAGGCCGTGGGAACCCAGGGTGCTGAGGGCGCTGCAGCACCCCCTGGTGGATAGTTTTTGAACTGCGGGCAGTATTAACCCCTTAACTCCCACCTGAACCGAGCACATTTTCTCCAGCTTTACCCCAGTCCAAAAGCTTCTGGAAAAAAGGTGTGAAAATAGCAACAAAACTGAGACTAAAACAATGATGAAAATGTGAAAAAAATTCGAATAATTTGACGAAAAAGTGACAAAAAAATTACAAAAAAATGATAAAAAATGAACAAAGAATTTGACAAAAAAAGTGAGAAAAATTTGACGAAAAATGGAGGAAAAAATGGACGAAAAAGTGATAAGAATTTCACGAAAATTTGACAAAAATGAGACGACTGCCCTACAAAAAAAGTGATGAAAAAAAATCTGATGTGAGGAAAAAGATCAATTTAGTTTTGTAGGTCTTTCAAATGAGGTGTTCCACTGGCCTACAGGATTTGGGTAAAGCTGAACTGGAGAAAATGCTCTCGGTTCAGGCGGGAGTTAAGAGGTTAATAAATAGGATTTATGCACAGAAAAAGTATTTTGGTGGTAAATTTTGTCCCTCAGCGCCCCCTAACTAAAATATCTTCCCACGGCTCTGCACTTCACCCTCCTTGCCTCCAGTGTCTGTGCACATTGGATGAATGGCCAGAGTCTACGTCTTCTTTTTCCTCTGTAGCGTGTGTTTTACGCATGAACGTGCCGCCTCTGATGGGGAGAGAGAGAGAGAGAGAGGGAGGGAGAGAGAGGGAGGGGAGGCTGGGCAGGGGAGGGGAGGGCAGGGGAGGGAGGGATGTGACTTCAGTGACATGTCTTGTACTCAGAGCGACCACGGGAGAGGGACGATGTGGATGAGACGCTCCGCTCCTCTGCCTCAAACCCGCGGACCGAAGCGCTGCACGTGGGTCTGACCAGCAACAGGTGCCGCTGGAAAGTTTCCTACACTTCCTGCCCGCGAGGACTGGGCCCCACGGTGAGGATTTTATTCTCATTTATATGAATGTTTGTGTGTGTTAGCTCGTGCAAATAGCCTGATGAAATGATGTGTTGGAGATCCTTCATGTTACAGATTTACACTCTGATATAAATGGGTAAAACGACGAGCCTGCAGTCACAGAAGCTTTGTTATTGTTAACCTCTTACCACCCGCCTAAACCAAATGCATTCTGTCCTCTTTTGGCTGTGTAGCACCTCATTTGAAAGCTAAGACCCACAAAACTGATCTTTTTCTTCGCATTGTTGCTGTGTTGAGTCACCTTTTGTATGTTTTTTTTCTCTTTCTTTTTGTTGAATTTTTGGTACATTTTTGTTGAATTTTTGTCACATTTTTGTTGAATTTTTGGTACATTTTTGTTGAATTTTTGTCACATTTTTGTTGAATTTTTGTCACATTTTTGTTGAATTTTTGTCACATTTATGTTGAATTTTTGTTGAATTTTTGTCACATTTTTGTTGAATTTTTGTCACATTTTTGTCACATTGTTGTCACATTTATGTTGAATTTTTGTTGAATTTTTGTTGAATTTTTGTCACATTTTTGTCACATTTATGTTGAATTTTTGTTGAATTTTTGTTGAATTTTTGTCACATTTTTGTTGAATTTTTGTCACATTTTTGTCACATTTTTGTCACATTTATGTTGAATTTTTGTTGAATTTTTGTTGAATTTTTGTCACATTTTTGTTGAATTTTTGTTGAATTTTTGTCACATTTTTGTTGAATTTTTGTCACATTTTTGTCGAATGTTTGTCGAATTTTTGTTGAATTTTTGTTGATTTTTTGTTGAATTTTTGTCACATTTTTGTTGAATTTTTGTCACATTTTTGTTGAATTTTTGTCGCATTTTTGTTGAATTTTTGTCACTCTTTGGTTTAGTTTTTCTCACATTTTTGTTGCGTTCACTTCCTTGTTTTCTTATCATTTTTTGTGGCTATTTTGGTGTTTTTTCCCAATAAGCTTTTTGATTAGGGTGAAGCCAAACTGGAGAAAATGGGATCCGTTCAGGTGGGAGTTAAGAGGTTAAGCACTTCAGTTGCTTTGTTACTTGAGTGACTTTGAGTCTTAAGCAGAGCACACCCTGGACAGAAGCCAAGATTATATTTTCACACAAAGAAAGAAAATCTGATGCACAAGGACAGAATTTAGAAATGTGACTTGATGCTAGTTGCATAATGTGAAATGGGTTTGTCTGATGTATGATGACAGCTACACATCAACTCGTCTGAGCTCGGGTCAGAACATGTCTCAGTCTTTAAAGAGGGGGTATTATGTATTATCACATAGCACCAGTCTATATCACACTACAATGATGACAAACCTTCTGTTGTCTGTAAATGCAGTAAATTAGAATAACTGCCTTGTATAAAATCGCTCTCTCAAAATGGCTGTAGCAAATGTCTTGAAATAGGCCTCTGTCTCTTTAAGAACCTCTGACCCTTTCCGACACGCCCCCTCCACACACTGTCTGTGGCATCAGTGGGGAGGGGGTTCTGCTGAGGAGCAGTGGTTGGTTACTCGGCTGGTGACGAAAGCTCGGAGGCGTCTCCAGGAGGTGGGGGCGTTCCTAGGAGGACTCAGGCAAACCTATCACTAAAATGGCCGCCATCAGAGTTTTTACAGATTACTCAAAAATACGTGAATGTGCTTTGTGGAGTGATCTGCTAGAAAATAGTCCCTCAAAATGCGATCGTTCATGTGATGCAAGGTCAGTTATATTCCAAACATGATTCTATGGACACAGACATTTATGTGGGTGGTCTGCAGGGGCGGACTGGCCACATGTCCATTCTGGAAGAGCACAGAAGGGCCACTGGCTCTAGGGCCACCCATCTGGCCCCTCAATTTTCTCCTTAATCTCTTACCCCCCGCCTTAAAGTGATAGTCTGTAAGTTTTCAAAGTGAGGAGAGTGAAATTTGAAAGTAAATTCCTCCCTTCTTGGACCAGAAAGCCCTTCTTAGTTTGCAAAATGAGGAGAGCAGGAACAGAATTTTCAAAAGTAAACCATCAAGCCCCTCCCCCTCCCTCCTGATTGGACCGACAGGCTGGTTCACAGGAAAAGCTCGTCTCATTGGTCAACACGGGAGGATACTTGACTCTGATTAGCTGCAGAAATCTGGGAAGTGTAACCTGTGAGAACTTCACAAAACCAGGCGGTCGATTTTGCACATATTTAAATAAAAAAGCAAAACATTTAGACTATCACTTTAACTGAGCTTTACCCAAATCTAAAAGCTTAAAAGAAAAGCATCAAAATAGCAACAAAAACTATGATGAAAATGGAACAAAAATGTGCCGGAAGAGCAACAAAAAACACAAAAAACACAACAAGAAAGTAAAAAAAAAAAAAAAAATACAACAAAAAAGTGACAAACGTGATGAAAACATGGCAAAAAGCCAGAAAAAAAAAGTAATGAAAAAGCAACAAAAAAGGGACAAAAATGCGGCGACAACATGAAAACAAGTTAGTCACTTGCTCTCAGTTGCTCTCCAGTCGAGAAGCTTTTAGTTTTGGGTAAAGCCGAACTGGAGAAAATGCACTCAGTTAGAGGTTAGAGCAGGGGTGCCCAAAGTGGGGCCCGCGGGCCAAATTTGGCCCGCCGAAACAATTCTGTTGGCCCGCCAGAGGGTGACCTACTTTTGCGCTGCATCTGGTTAACACTAACTCTCTTCCATTCATTCTCAATGGTAAATTTGGATGCAGTACACTTTTTGACCACCGGCGTCAAATTGGGGGCGCTGTTTCACTCCTTTCGCAAAGTTAAGGAAACTCTGTTGTCGTGTCTTGGTATTTGTCAAGGCGTTGTAGCATCAACTTTCACAGTTTTCCAACTTTTATTGCAAAAGTTGTTGACATCGACAACAGTATATGTTAAAAATTGACTTATGAAAGAATTGATGCTGAACTGACACTTTCAAAATAATCTAATGTGGCATTTTCTTTGAGTTAACAAATGAGGTAAAGTTACTGTAGGTGCTGTAGATACAGTTTTTTTTTTGCACTAAATTGCTACAATGGTTGATTTTGTTTTACTAACATTATGCTTTTGCCATTGTTACCATTTGTTTTGATACAGCATGTTATTTGCATAGATAGAATCAAATGCAAATGTAGGCTATTGAAAAAATAAAAAGTAAATAAATAATAATAAAGTAACTTTATAATTTGCAGTTATATGTGTTTTTCGTGCTTGTCATCGCCGTGTTTGGCCCGCGACTCACAGGCACTTTTTCATTTTGGCCCTCGGAGACAAAAAGTTTGGGCACCCCTGGGTTAGAGGTTCAAATATGTCTTTGGGAAAGTGTGCATTTACTCTAATTTGGGCCAGAGTCCAGGGCCGTTTTCCAGTCCCAGTCCGCCCCTGCTGGTCTGGCTGCACAAGAACTGCATGAATTACAAAAATAAGTATCTCCAGAAATCAACAACACTCTGGATAACAAGGAAATGAGGCCCTATGTCAAAAATCCTGAAACATCCCTTTAAGAGATTGAGATCTGAACCACTCTTTCACAATGTGAGCCCCATGAATCCTGGTGCTGTCATCTCGGAATATGCCCATCAAAGAAGAAGAAATCTATCAATACCTGGTTAGTCTGGATGCTCAGGTCGTTCTTTGGAGTCATAGTGTTGCTGAACCGAGTGTTAAATATGTAGTCTTAATTTTAGTCAAAGTGTTATTTTTGACGACTAAAATTGGACTAAAACTAAATTAAAAGTTTCTCATGAGACTAAAACTATGACTAAAATGTCCAGATATTTTAGTCGACTAAAATAAGACTAAATAAAAATGAAAGGGAGAGACTAAAATCATCCAAACTTCTATTGAACGTCTGAAAGAGCCTCAGATCATGTAAATTCACTGCCAAATGAACAGGTCTGAGCTTTGTTCATGTGAAGCAGCTCCATGAAGTCAGGACCACGATTAAATATGATTATAATGAATATTATAAATACAAGTCGACTAAATTAGTCTTCATTTTAGTCGACTAAACTGACATGCAATTTTAGTCGACTAAAACTAGACTAAAATGGAAAAGTTTTTTTTTACTAAAACTTGACTAAAATTGAATTACATTTTAGTCAAAAGACTAAGACTAAAACTATAATAAAATATGTTGTCAAAATGAACACTGGCTGAACCCAGACCTGACAAACAGCAGCTGCCCCAGATCCTGATATATGGTTTCTCTCCGCAGACCCCCATGCTCCACAGCCATGTCTCTGTACTACCGGAAAGCGGAGGCCTCCTCGTACCGCGACCGCATCCCCCTGCGCGTGGTCCGCGCCGAGGCCGAGCTGTCGGCGCTGGAGAAGGGCTACCTGGGGGCGGTGGAGCGCGGTGACTACGCCACGGTGCGGCAGGCCCTGGAGGAGGCGGAGATCTACTTCAGGATCAACATCAACTGCGTGGACCCCCTGGGCAGGACGGCTCTGCTCATCGCCATTGAGAACGAGAACCTGGAGATGATCGAGCTGCTGCTGAGCTTCGACGTGCACGTGGGCGACGCGCTGCTCCACGCCATCCGCAAAGAGGTGGTGGGCGCCGTGGAGCTGCTGCTCAACCACAAGAAGCCGCGAGGGGAGAACCAGGTACGGAGATGGATGGTGACACTTTAAAGGGGCTAGAAGCAGGTTAGGCATTTTATACTCACTACTGCCACCTCAGGTCATACATGTAACTGCAGCTTCTATATTAAGCTCGTGCATGACGGCACTTCAGACCCGAATTCACACGTTTCTGAGTGACAATGCAGGATTTTAGAGGCAAAACACAACAAAAAATGATAGAAAAAATAATTTAAAAAAACAACAAAAATATGACAAAAATGTGGCGACGTGACGAAAAGTTTCCATCGCTTTTGTAGGTCTTAGCTTTCAAATGAGGCGTCGCATTGTTGATCTCCAGTCGAGAAGCTTTTAGATTTGGGTAAAGCCCAGTGTCAAGTGTTTGTATGTGGCTGTGCAGATTCCCCACTCGAAAGGGTGCGTCTCTAAAGAAGAAGGACAGGACTTCACTCTTTCCTTTCTCTGTTGCTTTTATTTCTCTTCAGCAACAGCAGCGGCAGGTGAAAAACCTCAAAATAAAAGAACAGAAATACAACGTAAATCCACCAGTATTTGTTAACATAAGTCGCACATCTGTGGTTAAACTTATTTCAATTTCTTATTCTACTTTCTAATCATTATAATTTGATTTAGCTCTTGTCAACAAATATAATACAATTGTTTAGTTATTTAACTGGCTGGTTGTAAAATAACAATAGGCAATAGTCAAAGACCTAATTTCATTGTCCATACACAGTCCATCTCATATCCCGTTCCTCATGCCTATTCATAGTGTGGGCGTGGCATACGCCGCGTGTGGGTAGTACTGCTGTCCGGAGCTCCGCCCAACAGAGTGCAGGCGCACACAGCCACGCACACACAGCCACAATACGGGTCTAAGAGCAGTTTCGTGGGTCGCTTACCGGCTGGCCCAGCCGTCAAACACCTGGTTGATGAGGGACGGTTCAGCTGTTTGACTCGTCTGGTGAAAAGTGTTGCCTCGGTGTGGAGGGCCGGAAAGAAATTTGCTGGTTCGGTGAAGAGACTGGAGTCACAAAAGTGGGAGGCAGTGCCTGACAAAGGTGTCATCACTGTCAGAGAGCGGGAAGACGCTCTGAGAGACATCTTCCTCGCAGCCCAAGAAGGGGTGACATTCCCTGCTACCACAACAGATCGCTTGGTTGTCTATAAAGACCCGGGTTCTGGGCTTCTGCTTTGTGGTGGGAGAATCCAAAGCTTCAATGACGATGCCAGGGCTGTACCCCTATTGCCACACGGTGCATGGATTTCAGTACTGCTCGCACGAGAGGCACATAGCGAAGGTCATGAAGGCGTGGCTGCGACACTGCTGAAGATGAGGAGAAAGGCATGGGCGATTCTTTGTCCCTGAACCACCCCAGGTGTTTGACGGCTGGGCCAGCTGGTGGCCTATGGGGTCTTTGGCTGTCCGAAGTCGTCAACTTTTTCTTTGTTTGGGCCCTGGTTAGCACCAATACGAATGACTTCTTCTGCATCTGGCAAATATTTTCTCTGGCAGCTGCAGCCACCTCTTTTGCCGACATAATTGGCCACTTGTCTTCCTGAAGGTTCAAGAACTGTGGCCCATTTTGCCATTCGGATCCTTCATCCACCTGTCCTGGTCCAGCCCCACGAGTGACGATATCGGCAATGTTGTACGAGCTAGGGATCCACCCCCAGTCCTCCAAGTTGGTGTCACTTTGGATCTCGCCAATCCTGTTTGCAAAGAAGGTTTGGAACCCATAACTCTCTCGATGGATAGCGCCAAGTACAGTCCGACTGTCTAGGAGATGGTACCACCGCTTTATCCCAATCTGAGAATGCTGCACGAAATATTTTTTCAGACGGCTTGCGAAGACAGCGCCACAGAGTTCAGCTTTGATTGGGTCCCCCTTGTGATCAAAAGGAGTTAACTTGGCTTTTGCCTCGACTAACCTCACGGTGGTACCTGCCTTGCATGTCCATCGAAGGTAAAGGACTGCCCCATCGGAGCTCTCACTACCGTCTGAAAAGGTGACTGCAATAGGCTTTGCTACAGCATCCAGCGGGGTCAGGGCCCTGGTGAACATGATCTTGCTGAGTTGCACATAATCCTCGAACAGATCAATAGCGTTCTCCCGGAGTTCGTCCGACAGGGCCAAATCCCATGTGTCTTTCACACCTGCATTTTTCGGTTTCGCCTCCTGGAATGCTTTCCGCACCAGAATTGTCCCTTTTTGCTTTATAGGCGCCGTTAGCCCGATTGGGTCATATAGCCCAGCGACTTGACTTAGTAGTTCTCGTCTTGTCAATGGATCTGGTGTTTCAGCCCGTACCTCTTCAAGCAGCAAATCTTGTCCAAGTCTCATCTTCTTCTTCCGTTTTGAGAAGTTTATTCTCACCATGACATGTAATTTGTCCTCCTGCACCTTGTAACCAAGCCCAAGAGCCTTACTGTCTTCTTCTTTCATTTGGTTCGGCAAGATGACAATTCTTGGCGACACCTCCTCTGTCTCTTTCTCTCTCTGTCCAGAGAAGACCCATGGTTTCAGTGCGAATCCGCCAGCTTCCAGGATCAGCTCCACATTTCTGGCTATGGTTTTGAGTCGGTCCAGACTGTTGTGGGACGTCAGGATGTCATCAACGTAGCTATGCATCTGCAGCACTTGACGTTCCTCATTTAGATGGCTAAACTGAGGGAGGTTTGCTGTTTCTCTCATGGCAAGCTGTGCAATACATCCAGCCGGCTTGTCACCGATATTTACCCTGGTGATCGCATACTCCCCCATCTCCTCCTCCTCAGAATCCCTCCACAAGAACCTGTGCAGGTGGACCTCGCGGTCTTCCAACCAAACAGAGTTATACATTTTTCTGATATCTCCCAGGGCAGCATAAGAACCTTGGCGAAACTTGAGTAGGACTCCGCGGATAGGGTTCAGAACGTCAGGGCCTTTCAGCAGGAGATCATTTAGACTCTGACCTCTATATTTTTGACTGCTGTTCCAAACGAGTCTTACCGGTGTTGTGACTGAATGTGGGTTAGGAGCAATTAAGTGGCTTACGTACCAGACCGGTCCATTCCAGCTGAGGAGGTTCTCATCCGACAGTCTTTTTGCAGCGCGGCGATCCACCATTTCGTGGACCTGTGCAGCGTATGCGGCTTTCCACTGGGGATCTTTCGCCAGCTGCTTCTCTGTCCTCAAGAAGGTCGCTTCCACTGCTTTCCTATTATTTGGAAGGGTGGATGGATCTTCGGCCCAGGGATAGCTCGCGTGCCAATGTGGCCTTTCGCTGTGTTCATCAGCACCAGTATACGACAAGCCGCTTTTTACCACCTCCAACTCTCGCTCTTCAGCCAAGGACATGTCTTTACCGCCGGGCTGACAGTTGCCGCAACGACATCCCCCACATTTGGGGTCACAGGCGGCCCCTATGCTTTCCCACTTCCACCACTGATAGAAGTCATGAGTAGTGGTTGTGGTATAGGACCCCGACCAGCGAGTGAATCACAGATGACCTCGCTGTACTTCACCGCCGCAGTCCTCATGGATCTGGCAAAATGTGTGCGGGAATTGTGGGCCGAAACAGTGGCCTTCTCGAACAGTGCTGGATGTGTTCCCGCCACCGTCTTTCCTAGTGGTCCATCCCACAGCACTAGGTCCCCCACGCTTCGTATTTTCTGGGGAGCCAATCTGCCCTCCTTGTGGCTTATTAAGAGCTGTATTTCCCTTGGCCTTTTTAGTTCGTTGACAGGCACATCCGGAAAGAGATCATGGAGTTGTTCGGCTGTGACTTGTTGGTGAACGTCTGCAATCCGCTCGAGGCCGTAACAGACCAACTGGTGAGACTTGAATGTCCCTTTTCCAGTCCGGACCCGTATTTTCAGCATGTACCGTTTCGTATTCACAGTTACCTCCATACCTCCAACACCATGGACCACAAGCTTCATGGTTTCGCTCCTAAGGTTTAACCGTTGGGCAGCCTCGTGCGTTATGTAATTCGTATCTGATGCTAGGTCAAGAAGGGTGCCGACCTTTTGACCTGCGTTCGCTGTGACCTCAAGAAGCATCATGATGACCGGCCACTCCTCCAGTCCGTATTCAGCCAGTAGGTTTGGTTGGCCTAAGGTATGGGCAGAACTGGTCACGGTGTTGCAGAACACGTTCCGGCATCGTTCAGCAAGCTCAGGGGGAAGGCTCCTGACAAATTCCTCTTGGGCTTCAGTGTAGCTTTCTTTGCTATCTCCTCCCACTGTACTGACTTTGGTCCTGTTTGGGCACATGTAGATGTGGTGGGCAGCTACACGAGTGTCCTTGCAACCTTGGTTCTTGCAAAGAAACTCACTTTTGCAGTAGGCCCCGTCTGGATGTATCTCCAGACATCTTTTACAGGCTCCCAACCTATAAAAAAACATGAATCTAAAAGGAATTCCGTGGAGCATGGTGTGCCACAAGGTTCAATTTTGGGACCATTATTATTTATTATTTACATTAATGATTTTGCTTCTGTTTCTACGACCGCCTTTCCCGTTCTTTTTGCTGATGAAACCGATCAAAAAAATCATAATAAAAAGCCGAACTGGGGAAAATGCACTCGTTAATGTTAAGGCGGGGGATAAGAGGTTCAAATATGTATTTGTGGAAGTGCACAATTACGCTAATTTGGGCCAGACTGGTCAGAGTCCAGGGCTGTTTTTCAGTCCCAGTCCGCCCCTGTACACATTAGGACATTGTTGGAGCATGTATAGGGGGAGGAAAATACATTATTTTAACATTTTTAAACTCTGTATAGTCCCTTTAAGGGCTGGGTGGGAATTAGTTGAAATTTGAAAAAGGGCTGCACAATATATCCATCCATTTTCTTCCACTTGTCTGTTTCCGGGATGTGGGGGCAGCTGTTGGAGCTGCCTAAATCACATTGCTCCAGCCCCTTATGGCTCCTCCTGCAGGTGGTGGGTCCACAGAAGGACGGCCTCATGGTTCTAACCGGGCCTGTTGGTCTCTCATAAGGGGCTTCTGACCCGCCCTTTGTCTGACCCGTCACTTAGGACCTGTTTGCCCTGGGAGACCCGACCAGGGGCACAAAGCCCCCGACAACAGGGCCCCCAGGATCATTCAGGCGCTCAAACCCCTCCACCACGTTAAGGTGGCGGTTCCATGAGCGGAACTTTGTCAATTGAACTTGACTAAAACTTGACTAAAACTATCACATGGAAATGACTAAAATGTGACGAAAACTAAAAACATTTTCATCCAAACACTAAAACCAAAAACAATTCTGGTTTCTAGATGTAGAGGAAGCTGGAGTTTCTGGAGGAAACCTAAGCAGCCATGGGGAGAACATGCAAACTCCAGACAGGCCCAAACCTGGAACCTTCTTATGGTGAAGCGCGGTCGCTAACAGCAAAACAAAACTTCAAGATTTGGGCAAATTGTGACTAAACTAAACTTAAGTTCCAAGCATTATGGTGCAGGATCTGTGGTGGTGAAGAAGGAGCTCAGGTGGACAACAAAGCTCTTTATTTATCTGCCAGTTAAAGTGCGTTCTGTCATCCAGCTGTGAAAAGTAGGTCATACTGGCTCAATATCAACCAAATAATCTGCTAATTATTTGCAAAATCCTTATTGAATTAGAATATGGGAACCTCAGATCTGGTGGCGCAGCTTGATATTGTTTCTCCGTAGACAAACACCTTTAGATTTGGAACAGAGTTAATCTGGGCCATCCAGGCTAATTAGCACTTGTCGTGTTCCTCGCACTTACGGGGCTTCAGACACGTTTCTCTTTGAACCGAACGCGCTTTTCAAACGTTATTTTTAGCGTCTATTTCGGTGTGTTTTCGACTGTCTTCTTTTCTGTCCACCAGCCGCGCACTTTGATGTGCATCTGTGGGTGTTACTCAGTGCGTCTGTGGAAATCAGGCTCTGTCTTACGCTGTACAGTAATATGTGAAAACGACAAAAAAAAAAAAACAGACCCAAAAGCGGCGGACCACAAGCCATTAGCGGAGAGCTCGCTGTTCGGCACAATGATCAGAGAGCGCACATCAAATCCGATCAACTTCAGACACTGTCGAGGCGCGGTTCTGCCGAGATGTTGATATATTTCAAAGGTTTTAAGATGGTTTTGTCCACTATTTACGTCGGTGATTCCGGATGTATGAGTTGCAGGGTCAGAGATGTAAAGGATGAAGCTCAACAGGGCTTCGAAGGTTCGTCATTTGCCCTTTTTCTGCTCATGTTTGGCAGAAGAAATCCATCTGTGATACACTGCCTGGACAACAAAAAGTCAACACCAAAAAAAAGGGCACACACATAGAAATCTGCCAGCTTTTGAATTAATTTGACCGGGACTTGATGGAATATCCAGTGCATTCAGGTAGTCACTTACCTCATTCTTTAAAGCAGTACTAAGCAACTTGTTTACCTTAATAAATCCTTTCCGTAGTCCCTCTGGGGGTATTTGGTAGTATTTACTCTCATGGACAATTAATGAGTAAAAGAACTCAACATGCTATGACACCTGCAGTGCCGCTTATGGCCTCTAGGGGCATGAGTTACTTAGTACTGCTTTAATAATCTCTTAGGGCCCGATCTTGTGTCTCAAAACGGAGACGATAGCGTGACATTTTGCCTCAGTAGGAACACTTTGTGATCTTGCCACTCCAGACTTAGCGCATTTAAGTGGGTGGAGACACACATTTTCCTCCAACCAGATCGACTCCGCGTCCAGGACAGTGGTTGTGTGGTTGTGTGGGGTGAACATGTGCTTTTGTTTTGCTTCGCGTTCACGCCGAGCTCGGCCGATCCGCGCCACAGCAGACGCTGTAGCTCTTTTTCTCTGGAGACGTGGACATGGTTTAGCTCACGATGGGGTAAATAAAGTTTTTAGTTTGACCTGTGAGAGCCTAAGGCTTAAGAAAGAACACAAGACAGCGCAATGTAAACGAGGAAGTGAATGTCAGCCGTGTTTCCATCAGTGCAGTCACCTCCTCTTGTGACGCCCCCTCACAGGTGGCGGAGGTGAATGGCACATATAGCGCCGCCACTCGGAAAATAATTCGCCAAGAGGCTGCGCCGCCACAAGATCTGGCCCTTAATGTTGGTGAACATGAGTCCGAGATCCAGGCGGTGACTTTTTTGGCCAGAAACTCCACAAGGAGCTGTAGATTCAAGGTGGTGAAATGGAGCGCTCCTTCACCCCTGGCTCCACCTGCACTGAACCAGCCGTCTTTATACGTGCGATGCCGTCACTTACAGGGGCTGTGGTCGGCAGTTTAATGATTTAAATAACAAATAATAGTTCTAAAACAATGTTCGCCAGCAGGGCATTACGTTAGAGGCGTGGATGCAGCAGCTGTTTGCCTACTGTTCACCAAAACATCTGAAGTGAACAACAGTGAAAAGCAGCTCCGCCATCTTTGTTCAGCCACAACATGTTCTTGCGTCCTGTTATTTACTCTTGTTCGAACCTTCTTGTTGAGGTTATGTCACACATTTGCCTGTGCTCTGAACTCTGGCCTTCTCCAGCTGTCATTTGTGGGTTTCAATAATCACCAACAACAGTCACGCAGTGTATTTTTACACATACTTCGTTTCACACTCATGTTCTTGCCGTCTCAGGTTTCTTTACAGTTTTCTGCTCACTCCAATCACACTCGAGCTCTGACCCTGACTGATTGTTGATTGTTTGTGCTCCTCGCACACGGACAATGTGAACACTGTTTCTTGTCTCCACATGCAAACCCCATGTTGAGGGACGATTATTTTTAACCACTGGATCTTCGAGCCTTCAACCTATAGATACGTTCATTGTCCTCCACAGCACAAGATGGTTAGTCACATGTCAGGCCTGGTCTTCAGTGTGGTCTCCCTGAACTCCAGATCACACTCACTCACTGACCTCCAGCTTTGGATTCAAGCCAGAAACCAGTGCATTATTTTTGTTTTTATTATGTAGTTATTACATGAACCTGGTGGTCACAATACAATCCAAGTCGATTATTAAATACAAGAATGACCAACTATTATTGTTAGATTAAGAACCAAGGGAATCCGAGAGGCTGCGAAAGTAAATAAAGGTCACAGTAGTACAGTGGTTAGCGTTTGTGCTTCACAGCTAGAAGGTCCCGGGTTTCGATTCCCACCTGGACGGGGCCTTTCTGTGTGGAGTTTGCATTTTCTCCCCGTGTCTGCGTGGGTTTCGTCCAGGCTTGTTTACATGCATGAGACCCATGTATGGTCATGAACATGCTCCGTCCCGACCAAATAAACCAATAAATAACTAAGTTAAGTGAGAAACATTGTCAATCTTTTAAAGACATCACAGCTGGTCTTAAAGGCGCTAGATGCAAGTTAGCCATTTTATGCTCACTACATTTTTGTTGATGTGATCTCCAGTTTATTTTTAGAAACAAGTTAACATGTAACGTTGGAGAAATTAAAAAAGTCTACTTTGAAAAATATAAACTTAAATGGTTAAATGATGTCTTGTGTAAGCCAAAGTTGAGAACTTATATTTTCATTAAAGATAATTTTGGTCCTGAGCCCTATGTGACCATGAACCTATCCAGAGATCAGAGGTCAGTCTGTGCTCAGCTGAGGTCCGGGACTCTGCCCTTGGCACTGGAGACGGGACGATTTCACTCGGTTCCAGAGGAGGAGCGGACTTGTTGTTTGTGTCAGTTAAATGATATTGAAAATGAATTACATTTTGTGTTTTATTGTCCTTTGTATCATGAACCGAGAAGGCAATTATTTTGTAAACTGTCTGATGTTGCTGTACATTTGTTTGAAATGTCCGATGAGGAAAGGCTTAAAGAACAACTAACCCCAAAATCAACTTTTTTTTCTAGCTAAGTTGTATAAATGGGTATCTTATAGTGTTGTCTACGTGTATCTGTCACTATTTTAACAATTTAGTGCAAATTTGTTGAAATCCTGTCTTTGTGTCCCAAACCGTCTGTGTGGCGCCATCTGCAGCGAACTGTCGGTACTGCATTTGATTTTTTGAATTCGGCACCCAATTAGCGGAGGGGAGAGAGATGATGTCAGGAGGCGAGAGATGATGTCACGGGCCCTGCCGCTCTGGGCTATAAAAAGGCTCAGTCTCGCTCACGCCCCCGTAGCGAGTTGGTGTTGGAATAACGAGAGAATATTTTCATCGATTGTCAGGTTTGCGATTAGTTGTCATAGCATTTAGGTAGATTTTATTAGGATAGCTTGTTTATTATAGATAATTGTATAGTTTTAGTAGTGTTAGTTGTTGAATATTGTAGTTGTAGTCACTAGTTGCTTTTATTGTTAGATTAGTTCGCTCAATTTAGCTTAGGGCGTTTGTTAGTATTGCTTTTAGTGGTCTATCGTGTATAATTTAATTGTTAGTTGTTAATTGTACTGTGTTAGGATGGGGAGGAAGTGTAGCGTAGTGGGGCTGGAGTTTGCAAAGACCATTTTACGTGCTGATTCCTTCGCCAACTTCACCGAGGTTGAACTGGGCTATGCTAGTCTTCTCCGTTTGAAGAGCGAGGCCGTCCCCGTCGACACTGCTGCCCCGCCAACAATGTGAGGTGAGTGAGAAAAATAATGATTTACCCATTTTGGGTTTGGTAGTAATTGCATTGATTGTAGCTGCTGTAAAAAGAGGCACTTGGTTCACTCTGTCCCGGTCATTTCTGTCAGTAGAAGCTACTTTGCTCACAGATTGAGTCATGTACAGTATATAGAATGTTTATGTGCACGTCAGAATAGATCGTTATTGTCGTGTCTCAAACAAATTCGCCGTTTTGGCCTCTGATAATACCAATCACATGAGTCGTGTAGATCTGTTGAAAAAATATGGCGTGTAAATAGACTCTGCAGCCTTCAGCTCCAGGCGATGTGTCCCGCACTCGCTCACTGTGGCTGAGGAACAGCAGCCACCGGTTATAAGCGCGTCTACTCGCTGCCCGGGGCAGCCTGCTAATGCATCAGTCTGCAAAGTTACGCCAACACTGTGCGCAAATGTGCACGAGTCTGAGCACCAAACTAATCTAAGTTTTACATGACTGTAGCTTTTGACAGTAGCTACAAGCTAGCCTGTAAAGCTAACGTATAGCTAGCCTGTAAAGCTAACGTATAGCTAGCCTGTAAAGCTAACGTATAGCTAGAACGTACTGTGTGTCGGAGGCTAAACTGACCCGCTCCGTGCGCGCTCTGCTCCCGTTTGATGCTCGATTGCGGTCAGTGAGGAGAGGGCTGACCACTCCAGGTGGACCGTGCGGTCAGTGAGGAGAGGGCTGACCGCTCCAGGTGGACCGTGCGGTCAGTGAGGAGAGGGCTGACCGCTCCAGGTGGACCGTGCGGTCAGTGAGGAGAGGGCTGACCGCTCCAGGTGGACCGTGCGGTCAGTGAGGAGAGGGCTGACCACTCCAGGTGGACCATGTGGTCATTGGGCTCTCACAGATGTGAGCTGTTCTTACGTGCTTTCAGAATCAGTATAGTTGTTATTGCCATTGTTGTTGAACAGGTTCACAAAGTAGGATAAATTCTGATAATTATGTTCATGTTGACAAGTTTTCTGAAGTGAACCAAAGTTTACACCTATTTGGACGCAGCTTTTCAAAATGCCAAACCATTTGGAAGTTTTTAGTAGCCGACTGTAGCCAGAATTAACCTGATACAAATATTTGGTTGATCTGCTATAGGGGGCATATTCTAAAGTATATCGTAGGTTGTATTCCTATAAATCATCAATACAAACAATGTGTTTGCATGTCACTTGTGTGTGCACTTTATAAATATTATTTATTGTTATGTTTTCAGCCAAAAGTGAGCAGAGAGAAATGTCCAAACTGATCCAGTCCTTATAAGGCATGCAGGTGTCCAGGCCAATGTGAAGCTGAGCAGGCGACGCAAAGGTGAAATCTATTTATCCTTTATACAGTACTGTCATTTTATGTATAAAACAGTCTACACTTTTGTTTTTTTATATACTGTAGTTAGACACAAGTTGTGTAATTACTGCCATTTTAAACGTGTTTATTTTGTTTGTGTTTTGTACAGCTACTCAAGCCTGGACCGCTTACACAAGCGTCGGTTGTGGGACAGGGGACCTGATGGAAATCCCTCTTCCTGACAGTCCCAGAGCAGCCTCTACATCTTTAAAAAGGAGAAGGTGTGAGGTGTCAGCGTCTGACCCCAGCTTCCACATCGATGACAGTGCCAGCACTGTGAACTGTTCAAGGTACAAAGAAAATCTAGAGTTTTAATTGAAAAAATATATACAGCGTCCTGGTTTTTTGAGGGATGAAATATCCTTTATTTTATATAGCATTCCTGCTGAAGTCCCTCCACACAAGGACAAAGAACATATTGTTCTTGAGGACCAACTGCTGGAGCTGTTTAGGCGATGTCCTGTCTGCACTGGTCGCTGTGCTGTGGACACCATCACCATCGGCACACTGCTTCGGGTCACTCAACAGTGTCCTCGCTGTGAGTTCTCCAGTCAGTGGTCCAGTCAGCCCATGGTGAACAACATCCCAGCTGGAAACCTACAGCTCTGTGCTGTTCACCGGCTCATCCTTTAGCCAGATTTCAAAGGTACTGCAAAAACATTTTATTTTTCCATATATTATCCGATGATAACAGATGTTTTAATTTTATAGTTCTTGGGGGCCTTCAATATTCAGGGACTGTCAGAGCAGTGCTTCTACAGGCATCAGGCAAAGCTCCTCATCCCTACGGTCAACTGGCAGTGGAAGTTGGAGCAGGATGACCTCATCAGAGAGGCTCTTGAAAGCGGCTCTGTTACACTGGGTGGGGACATGCGGGCAGATTCACCTGGTAAATACATTTCATAAACATTTATCTGAAGTATTAATAAAAGTCAGCTAATGTATAACTTGCATTCATGTAGGACATTCAGCCAAGTATGGCAGCTACACCATGATGAATCTAACGAGTAACAAAGTCATTGACATCCAGCTAGTCCAGGTAAAACATTACAATACAAACATAAATATGTAACTTGGGATAACTGTGCATTATGATAGAACTCATATTCTTATTTTTTTGTCTTATTAGAGCAATGAGGTTGGAAACAGTGTGCGCATGGAGAAGGAGGGGTTTGTGTTTTGTGTCCCAGAGATTGGAAAAAAATGATGCGCTGGGCCAGAAAAGGTGAACGGAGGAAATGACGAGGTGGAAGAAAAGCATTGTGAACTATCTATATGAATCATCTCTACTGGTCACCATCAAAGGCTCAGATTCAGAATGTCCACGGAAAACCCCCTGTTCCCTCGCTGTCTTCACAGGCCTTTGGTTGGGGATGATGCAAGAGTGTGGCCAAAATCAAGTATGTGTAATTACAACTACTCCCAATATCTAATCTATATTGATGTATTTACACTTCACATATCAATTTATTATTCTTTGTAATTCTTTATAATTCTTTGTAGGCACAGCAGCATGCGAGAGACTCTTACTCTTTTGTTAACACCACGTATTTTGAAAGATTAAGCTAAAATAAGCCCACAATACCACACTTCAAATATTGAGGCATCCATAGTCTGATTCTCTCACAATAGTCTGGGCCTCTTATCCAAAGGAATGCTGGCCAGGTAATGATTCCTAAAGGTTCAACAAATATTCACTAGTTATTTTATCACTTTGAAATGTTTAGAAAATAATACATAGATACTGCATATTAATGTTTATTTGTGAAATTTTAGGGTGCAGGTTGGTGCCTTGAATTATGATTAAAAAAGGCAAATCGTCATATGCTGCTGTATGTCATAGTGTATCCAAAATTCAAGCGTGGAGACTACACAGTGAGAGCCATGAAGACCAGAGCTACCTCAGGTATGTCACATTAAAAACAACACAACCAATGCTTTTACAAGGACAAATGTTTTGTGCTTTGTTTACAGTCTACTTTGACCAACTAATGGCCCTGCTGTTTGAAAGTGTGGTCGAGGATCCTCTCCCATATCAGGAGCACACAAAGTACCTGTGCCTGAACCACTCTGTGCCCATTGGACAACGTAATAGATTAAAATCAATGTTTCATGCAAGATTTAATTGTGGGCAGTAAAAAAAAAATGAAGCCTGTATATGTTCTGTCAGATATGTCACAGGAAGGTATATGCAGCACCACTTTCTGTTTCTAGAAGCTGAAAACTTACTGCATGTATAATTATTACAGTTGGTATTGTATAACATAACCAGTCAACTTTGTCTGTTCAATTTGTTTATTGCACACATCTATGTAGACCAAGTGAGTGGCACATGCAGCTCAACCTCAAGTGAAATGTGAGCTGTAAGTTTGTAGTAAGTTTTACCAAAGAAATTGTGCTATAATTTGGAAATTGCACTGTTGTAAGAGCCAGAAGTGCAGAATCAAGTACTGGTACAAAACAAGATCTATAATTTTCATTAATATTTCAATATTCAACTAAAAAAGCATACATATAAATACTTCATTATAGCCGTTACTCTACAGTGTCATCATTCAGTGGTAGTTTTGTGTATGTTACGTTGGTTAAACCTTTTAGTTCACTAAATTTAGTAATAGAAATTAGTTCAGGCTATTTACTTAGGGCTAACTGGCTCTTTGGGTTCACAATGTTACAGTCAAGCCTTTAGAGAAACATAACCTGAATGATTCTGTCTCACATCTTCAATGGCAAACCAAAAACAATTTCAAAAAGACAGTGTTCCTGCTCTATAATACAGGCCTACATTTATTTATTTGATATGTTTTGTGCACTTTGCTGTAAGAAAAATAATAAAAATCTTTGTAACACAAATAGCCACGTCTCTATATCACACACTCTGCTGAGGACACTGAGATACATCTCCCATGTTCACGTAGACCACAGCAAAAGTCTACATCTAAAATAGATCGGTAAATTCTGAAGCAGCCAGGACAGTTACGTCCCTTAGCTGCGATGCTAACGTCGATCGAGCTCAATGCTAAGCCGCTAGCTTTGTAAATGACAGAGGAATAAATGAGCCAGCGCCTCAGGTACAAGGCCGCTGTCTGCCACGATGCCCCCCCCCCCTGTGTAGAGAACGCTGTAGACCTGTCCCAGTGGAACAAGTTGCTAAATAAGTTAGCTCGCTGGAACTCCATGCTCCCATGGTCGGACTTTGTTTACGAGGAGCGCTGCAGGTGCAGCGTCAAGTCAGAAGCCTCAAGCCCCTCCCACCCCTCACCCCTCCCGCGTGCCCCTTAGTCCTCCAGGCAACGCCCCCTTTCTGTTGAGATTTTCAAATCTGAGGCTCTGAGATTGAGGCTCTGGAAGGAGGGGTTAGTAGCTCTTTAAGTTCTTGTTCAAGTATAAGCCATTTCATTTGTTTTTGTTTGGTTGGCTTACACGGACGAGGACACTCTTTGTTTAATGTTCTTACGACGTCTGCCTGCATTTTTGTGTCTTATAAGCCCATGCGGGCTGGGCACCTTTGGGTGCAAGACACCAAATAAGAATAAACTAAACTAAACTAAAACACTACTGCCACCTCAGGTCATACATGTAACTGCACCTTCTATATTATTTATTTATTTATTTATGAACATTTTATTAGAGGATCAGCCCCAAGAGATGAATCATCTCGTTTTCATGGGGGTCCTAAAAATGTCCAAGAAAAATAGAACAGAAAACAGCAGAGTAGATGCAATCAAATCAAACAAAATGATAACAGTAATAATAATACAATAAAAATTAAATAATAATAATAAACAAAACCTTAACGCACACACACATACACACACACACACACACTCACTCACATACACACACACACACACACTAGCTCTCATATTTCACCTCCCCACCTATTATCGAAGGAATACAGTGGTTCCCAAACTGTGTTTTATGGTAAATGGTAAATGGCCACCACTTATACGGCACCTTCCACCCCCCTTAGGTCCAAAGCGCTCCAAAGTGCTGAGCCAGTCACCAGTTTATGCCACTAGACACAATTTAAACAATTTTTAGGTTAATTTTACATGATTATTGTGATTATTATGATTATTTTTAAACACATCATGAAGGTGCTTCAAGGGTCAAGTGTTTTGAAAGGTACTTGGTGTGAGATGTTTGAGAACCACTGGTGTAACATAATGCGTACAAGACAATACCTTTTCTAGTATAACCCTTCATCACAGATATAACGAAAAAAGTTGGCACTCAATGTACAAAGTTTACACATACACACATGCATCTATATATGTATACCTATTTCTGTGTTCATGTATACATTATGAATATATATACATAAGCACAACATATATACAGAAACACATGCATATATACACAAATATATAACATATAATGTAGTTACGTATGAGATGCTAGAAACAAAGACAGGTGCTCTTTTTAAAAATATTAAAGGGGGGGTATTATGCAAAATCGACTTTTTCAAGCTTTACATCATGTTATTATGTCATTCCCTCATTAAAAACATGCCTGAAGTGTTGCCTTGGCACATTCACGTATTTTTGAGTAATCTGTAAAAACTCTGATGGCGGCCATTTTAGGGATAGGTTTGCCTGAGTCCTCCTAGGAACGCCCCCACCTCCTGGAGACGCCTCCGAGCTTTCGTCACCAGCCGAGTAACCAACCACTGCTCCTCAGCAGAACCCCCTCCCCACTGATGCCACAGACAGCGTGTGGAGGGGGCGTGTCGGAAAGGGTCAGAGGTTCTTAAAGAGACAGAGGCCTATTTCAAGACATTCACTACAGCCATTTTGAGAGAGACATTTTATACAAGGCAGTTATTCTAATTTACTGCATTTACAGACCAACAGAAGGTTTGGTCATCATTGTAGTGTGATATAGACTGGTGCTATGTGACTGAAAAAAGCATAATACCCCCTCTTTAAGCTCGTGCATGACTGCACTTTGGACCCGAAGTAACACCGTTTTGAGTGACAGTGCAGGATTTTAGAGGCAGTTGTGGTGAACAGGTCTGGGCTCATTCTACACATTAGGACATGGCTGGAACATGGTGGGGGGAGGAACATACATAATTCTATCATTTTTAAACTCTGTGTATAGTCCCTCTAAGGTTAAGGTTTACTTAATTGTCCCCGTAGTGAGATCTGCATTTGACCCATCCTTTGATGGTGCTGGGGCAGTGGGCGACCGCAGTGGCTCGGCCTCGGACCCATCTCCTGATGTGGAGCCTGGCTTTAGATTAACTTTTTTAAATTATGCTCTCTGTGAACTGTTAGAGTTTCTTCTCAAGACTGTTTATGTGGGGCTTGAAGGTGAGGGAGTCAGCAAGACGCCATGGTATCTGAACCTCTAAGACGTGTCCCTCAGAAGTGGCCAGGGTGGAGATAGTTTGGTGTATCTCCTTAGTTAAGTCGATTAAAGTTGTTTGTTTGTGTATGAATAACCTGGAGCTGTACCTCGTGTCTCTGGCAGGTCCCAGCCATGCTCCTGAACAAGCAGTTCTCAGACTTCACCCCGGACATCACGCCCATCATCCTGGCAGCTCACACCAACAACTACGAGGTCATCAAGCTGCTGCTGGCGCGGGGCGTGTCCATCCCGCAGCCCCATGACGTGCGCTGCGGCTGCGTGGAGTGCATGTCCTCGTCAGACGTGGACGGTTTGAGGACCTCGCGATCGCGACTCAATGTTTACAGAGCCCTGGCCAGCCCCTCGCTCATCGCCCTGTCCAGCGAAGACCCGTTCCTCACCGCCTTTCAGCTCAGCTGGGAGCTGAAGGAGCTGAGCCAGGTGGAGAACGAGTTCAAGTCCGAGTACGAGGAGTTGTCCAAGAGCTGCAAGCAGTTCGCCAAAGAGCTTCTGGACCAGACGCGGAGCTCCAAAGAACTGCAGATCGTCCTGAACTACACGGACAATGCCAACCCGCTGCAAGAGCAGGACTCCAACGAGCTGGCGCGCCTCAAGCTGGCCATCAAGTACTGCCAGAAGGAGGTGAGTTCAAGGTCTGTGGTTACAGAGACACTTCTACAGGCTCTCCCTCCCTCATAGGCTCTCATGGCGAGACACTGTAGGTCAATAGAGAACTTTAACCTCTTAACCCCCACCTGAACCAAGCCCGTTCGATTTTTAACCAAATCTAAAAGCTTCTTGAAAAAATGACAAAAAGAAGAAAACGAGGATGAAAAACCCTACAAAAATAACAAATAAAAGCGTTCAAAATTCAGCATAAAAACCACAAAAGAGCAACAGAAAAGCACAAAAGCCACAGCGTGAGGAAAAAGATCCATTTCCATCAGTTCTGTAGGGCATAACTTTTAAATGAGGCGTTACTCCGGCCTATAGGCGGCAGGCTCCAGTCGATAAGCTTTTAGATTAGGGCAAAACTGAACTGGAGAGAATGCACTCGGTCAAGGTGGGAGTTAAAGGTACAGGTATCAATTAGAAACTTTGTACACTTTATTTATGACACTTAATACTTCACGTTGAAAAATGCCAACAAAACATAAACTAAACAATGAATCGAGCCGGGGCGTCAATTCATGGGTTTATTTTGCTGATAGTAGAGTTACAAAGAAGTCAATTTTGGATCATGTTTAGTTTTCTAATAAGCTTGTTCTTCCTGAAAAAATCTTTACAAATTCAAACTGATTTTTCTGGTTCAAAATTCAATAAATCAGTCGGATCAGAGAGAAAGAAAGTCTGCAGGAGCTACTACATTGGCTCAACATTGACCAGTGTGTGATAAATGTTTTACCGCCCGTGTCTCGCCTCAAGTGAAGCTAAGCAGTTCTAACTTCCCTCTTCTCTTTTCTCTCAAAAGATATTAAAAAAGTGGCATCATGAAATCCCACTGGAGCCTTTATCGTTTGTCTGACAGTTTTGCGGAGCCAGTCCCTGACAAAAACACCACTGCCTTGTTATTATATACTGAACAAACACAAAGTCTTGATCTCCTGTTAAGACACGAGCTCCGTCCTGAGACTAAACTGGAGCTGTTTGTAAGAAGTCTGCCCGAGGAGGGTGTGGACGTCCCGGGGGAGGCTCATAATCGCGCGGCTCTTAGCAGGGCATTAAACGCTCCCCACACTGTCCCTGGATGGGCCGTAATTGGGGATAATGATGGAATAAGTGATGGCCATTTCCGTGAAACACTAACTCATTAGGTTTTAATTCGGGAGTCACCCTTTTACTGTATTTCGCATGATGTTGGATTTGTGCCAACGAAGAAACACTGCACCGGAAGTACTGCACTGAGCAAGAGTGGGGTTTTGGAGTTTTTATGTCGTCAAAGCAAACTAGACTGGTTGCTGCCTGACCTGACTGGGATTTGAGTAGGCTTTAACCTCTTAACTCCTGACTGAACCGAGAGGATCTTTTTCCTCACGTCATCAGATTTTTTTTTTTTCCATAATTTTTTTGTTGGGTATTCAACTCATCTTTTTTGTTATTTTTTGTCACATTTTTGTCACATTTTGTCACATTTTTGTCACATTTTGTCATTTTTTTTGTAATTTTTTGTCACATTTTGTCATTTTTTTGTCATTTTTTGTCACAATTTGTCATTTTTTTGTCACATTTTTTGTCACTTTTTTGTCACTTTTTATAAATCTTTTGTCACATTTTGTCATTTTTTTTGTAATTTTTTGTCACATTTTGTCACATTTTTGTCACATTTTGTCATTTTTTTTGTAATTTTTTGTCACATTTTGTCATTTTTTTGTCATTTTTTGTCACAATTTGTCATTTTTTTGTCACATTTTTTGTCACTTTTTTGTCACTTTTTATAAATCTTTTGTCACATTTTGTCATTTTTTTTGTAATTTTTTGTCTCAATTTGTAATTTTTTTGTCACATTTTTTGTCACTTTTTTGTCACTTTTTATAAATCTTTTGTCACATTTTGTCATTTTTTTGTCACATTTTGTCATTTTTTGTCACATTTTTATACATTTTTTGTCATATATTGTCATTTTTTCGTCATTTTTTAATCACATTTTTGTCATTTTTTTGTTATTTTTTTGTTATTTTTTTTATCACATTTTTATAAATTTTTTGTCACATTTTTGTCACATTTTTGTCATTTTTTCGTCATTTTTTAATCACATTTTTGTCATTTTTTTGATCACATTTTCATACATTTTTTGTCACATTTTTTGTCACATTTTTGTCATTTTTTTGTCACATTTTTATAATTTTTTTGTCACATTTATGTCATTTTTTCGTCATTTTTTTAATCCCAGTTTTGTCACATTTTTGTCATTTTTTCGCCATTTTTTCAATCCCATTTTTGTCATTTTCTGTCACATTTTTGTCTTTTTTTGGTCACATTTTTTGTCTTTTTTTTGTCATTTTTTTGTCATTTTTTCATCAATTTTTTGTTAATTTCTTGTCAATTTCTCGTGACATTTTTGTGACATTTTTGCCACTTTTTCATCAATTTTTCGTCACTTTTTCGTCAATGTTTTCTCACTCTTTTGTAACATTTCCATAATTTTTTTCGTCTCAGTTTTGTTGCTATTTTCACAGCTTTTTTCCAGAAGCTTTTGGACTGGGGTAAAGCCAGACTGGAGAAAATGTGCTCGGTTCAAGGTGGGAGTTAAGGGGTTAAAGAGTCTTTCTGAACGTACAGGGCAGGACTTGAACCTGTGACACTTACGTTGGAGAATAAGGCTCTCACTAAACACAAGTAGCTCTAGCTCAGGGGTCACCAACCCAATGGCTTTGGGGCTTACCAGTTCAATTCATTGCACCTTGATGTTAAAATACAGTTATTTCTGTTCTTTAGACTCAGTATTTGTTTAAAAGCATGGATTTGTTATTAAATATAAGTCTATAATTATACAGTCTAACTTCAGGTCTGCAGAGGGACTCCTGGGTCTATCTGTAGCCTGTCCGTCCATGGGAGTGGATCTCTCCTTCTGTGGTTCCTGAGGTGTCTTTGTGTCACCCACGCCGCTCGTCTTGTTTATTGTTTTGTTTCATTGCTTTAACCTCTTAACTCCCACCTGAACGGATCCCATTTTCTCCAGTTTGGCTTTACTCTAATTAAAAAGATTCTTGGGGAAAAAGCACCAAAAATGTGACAAAAACTCAACAAAGAGTGACAAAAATGCGACAAAAATGCGACTAAAATGTGACAGAAATGTGACAAAAATGTGATAAAAATGCGACAAAAATGTGACAAAAACTCAACCAAAGAGTGACAGAAATTCAACAAAAATGCAACAAAAATGTGACAAAAATTCAACAAAAAATCAACAAAAATGTGACAAAAAATCAACAAAAATGCAACAAAAATATGACAAGAATTCAACAAAAAGTGACAGAAATTCAACAAAAAAGCACCAAAAATGTGACAAAAACTCAACCAAAGAGTGACAAAAATTCAACAAAAATTCAACAAAAATTCAACAAAAATGTGTCAAGAATTCAACAAAAAGTGACAGAAATTCAACAAAAATTCAACAAAAATGTGACAAAAAAAGCACCAAAAATGTGACAAAAACTCAACAAAAGAGTGACAAAAATGTGACAAAAATGTGACAAAAATGTGACAAGAATTCAACAAAAAGTGACAAAAATTCAACAAAAATGTCACACAAAAAAAACGGTGACACAACACAGCAACAACGCGAGGAAAAAGGTCAGTTTTGTGGGTCTTAGCTTTCAAATGAGGTGTTACACAGCCAAAAGAGGACAGAATGCATTTGGTTTAGGCGGGAGGTTAATGTTTGGTTTGGTTTGCCCCATAGTGATATTGGGCTGTACAAAACCATTGATTGATTGATTGAAGTCTTTGAGGTATTGTTTGTAACTGGTCGCCCTTGAACAACTTAGTGCTCTTGAAAAGGCTCCTCTTAAAAGGTTGGAGGCCCCCGCTCCTGCTTGTTGCCATTTTAAGTTTTTAAAGATGCAGTGGCGCTAATGTTATTACTATTAGTGCTTCATTTCCATGATGATGATAAAACTCACTGAATCCCCAAATTTTCCTTTTTTTTTTCCAAGAATATCTGATTTACACCAGATATTCTTGCCCCTCCAAAAATACTGAAGTACCACAGGACTTTTTTAAATACATGTACAACTTAGAGCCGGAGGTGTTTGTAAAAGACTTTGGTGACGCCGCCATAGCTGGATATTGGGGGTAGGATGATGGAAGCGAGGCTGCGCCAACCACCGATATCACAGAGGAATCGAACAAAAAAAAGATTTCAAAAACAGGTACCGAATATTTCTCTTTAGATAGAGACAAGTTTTGATGCTGTTGGTCCAGGGACAAAACAAAAAAGTTACTCTTGTGCATTCATTTCAACCCCATGAAGGAAAAAAAGTGGGTTTCAGTGAGTTTTATCATCGTCATGGAAATGAAGCACTAATAGTAATAACATGAATTAATAATAAAGCTGTAAGGCCAGTAAACAATATGTGGTTAGGAATAACAGCTAAATGTACAATGTATGTGGACTAAACAACAGCGTGAGTGATGTACATTTGTACAAAACAGAAAGTATTACCCACATAGATACAGACGGCATCTCGTCATAGAAGGGGGCGTGGCTCTTTTTAGCCATTTTCTGGTGGAATATGAACTAATTTCTCACATACAAATAAAGTCCAGTGTAAATCGGGCCTATATGGATATTTTCTCACTGCATATTGTTCAGTAGAAGTGAAAAAACGGCAGTTGTAGCTAGCGCTAGCTAACCGTTAGCATTAGCCCGATGCCGAACATGTAGCATCATGTTAGCATTCTCAGTTTTTTATGTATTTGTGGGCTGTTGAACCACTTTGCTCCTCCCCATGTCTTTGTATCTTTATTTAGTATAAACTATATTCATATTTCAGTGTTTGTTAAAGTAGTTTTTGAATAATTAGAGAAAGTTTAGATTTTTTTCAAAATTGTTTTCCCCCTTAACTGTTTTCACACATGACCATATATGGGCAATTCCAGAGATGCCGTCTGTATCTATGGTGCAAATGGCAGATTACAGGTTATTTAGAGGGAATTTGCCGATTGCACTGAAGCTTGAACATGGTCTGTGTTAAACTGGGATCTGGGACAGAAGTCGTTCTTGTGAACTGGGCATTTGGGCAGTTGAACTGGGCGCTCGCAGAGTGAGGGCAGATGGCCACTGCGACTTTGTGTTACTGTCAGAGGAAGTGTTCCCTGTAGCGCTCGGAAATATCTATGAACACATGTCTTAACACGTCCATTTTTAGCTTTGTCTTTGGTCAAAGTCAGGTTTTTTTTATTGTGATGGATTAAAAGGTGAGACGTGAGGCAGTGGTCACTTCACACTCAAACGCTCTGGTTTCAGAGAAGTGTCGGTCCAGATGGCGCCTTTAGCCCAGAGCGTCTCCTCCATTAGACGAGGACACGTGCAAAGCATCATGGGAGATTTGCCCTCATGTCTCTGAAGCTCAGCAGGAAGGGCCTGGCTGGTGCTTGGATGGGAGGAAGCCTGGGTGAATGTAGTGAGTGGGTGTTGGTGGTCGGATGGTGCAGACTGGCAGCCTCACTTCCGTCAGTCTACCCCAGGGCAGCTGTGGCCACAACAGTAGGTTAACATGACCGAGTATGGAGTGAATGAATAATGACGACAGTGTAGCGAGACACTTGGTAATACAGGCTTTTATGAGCGTTTCTTATCATCATAATCAAACCATAATGTCATAATAGCCGTTTGTTGTTGCACTTGAAGTCTCTCCCCTCGGAGCCTCCAGACGTTTGTCCTGTAAAGGAATGTTCAGAGAGATATTCTGATACGCAGGAACTAAACTGAACACATCGGGCAACTTTTGAGCAGAAGATTGTATAACCTGCATTTGTTTACGACCATAGTATTTGTGTTTTTGACAAATATCTGCAGTAGAAATAGTTGAGCGATTGTTGTGGGTTCAGTCTCTAAGGAAAAATTATACTGTGTGGTTTGTAAATTACTGTGACAATTCATAGTTTAATCGAAAATACAAATATCATGGTCCAAAACACTTTCAACTGCAGTTTTAGCTGAGACTTCACACCATTGTATTCTTAAAAGTTGCCCATTCTTTCCAATTGTGGCAGTTGTTAGGCATAAAATAGAATTAAAAAGGGGTAAAATTGTCCTTGTTGCTGCATAAACCCTGATTTTGGTTCATATAAATAAATTGGAGACAAATGGGCCAGTTATTTGACTTCTTTGTCTCTGTGGTGAAGGTTATAGAGAAATCTTTAGTCAGTGTCTTTGTCAGGATTGTTCGGATGTAGGATTTTTGAGTGAAATGGGGAAACCAAACACACTCAGACATAGGAAGACAGAGCCGTGGGAAGATGTTTTAGTTAGGGGGCGCTGAGGGACAAAATTTACCCCCAAAATACTTTTTCTGTGCATAAATCCTGTTTATTAACCTCTTAACTCCCGCCTGAACCGAGAGCATTTTCTCAGCTTTGGGTAAAGTTCAGCTTTACCCAAATCCTGTAGGCCAGTGTAACACCTCATTTGAAAGACCTACAAAACTAAATGGATCTTTTTCCTCACATCAGATTTTTTTTCATCACTTTTTTTGTAGGACAGTCATCTCTTTTTTGTAAAATTATTCGCATTTTTTTGTCACTTTTTCGTCAAATTATTCACATTTTTTTGTCAAATTCTTATCACATTTTCGTCCATTTTTTCTCAATTTTTCGTCAAATTTTTCTCACTTTTTTGTAAATTTTTCGTCCATTTTTGCCATTTTTTGTAAATTTTATGTCACTTTTTCGTCCATTTTTTTTTTCATTTTTTCATCAAAATTTTCTCACTTTTTTGTCCATTTTTTGTCACTTTTTCGTCCATTTTTTCTCAATTTTTCGTCAAATTTTTCTCACTTTTTTGTCAAATTCTTTGTCCATTTTTGTCATTTTTTGTAGAATTTTTTGTCACTTTTTCGTCAAATTATTCGCATTTTTTGGTTAAATTCTTATCACTTTTTTGTTCATTTTTTGTAAATTTTTCGTCAAATTTTTCTCACTTTTTTGTAAATTTTTTGTCAATTTTTTCTCATTTTGTCATCAAATTTTTCTCACTTTTTTGTCAATTTTTTGTCACATTTCCGTCAATGTCTTGTCACTTTTTTCACATTTTCATCCTTGTTTTAGTCTCAGTTTTGTCGCTATTTTCACACCTTTTTTCCAGAAGCTTTTGGACTGGGGTAAAGCTGGAGAAAATGTGCTCGGTTCAGGTGGGAGTTAAGGGGTTAATATTGCCCGCAGTTCACAAACTATCTACCTGGGTTCCCACGGCCTTGTAGGAAGAACATGCAAACTCCACACAAAACAAGCCATGTGATCTTCTTAGTTGGAGGCGAGAGAGATCTTCTCACTCTTCTCACTCTTCTCACTCTTCTCACTCTTCTCACTCTTCTCACTCTTCTCACTCCTCTCACTCTTCTCACTCTTCTCACTCCTCTCACTCTTCTCACTCCTCTCCCCTCGTCTCTCCCTCAGTTCGTGGCCCAGCCTAACTGCCAGCAGCTCCTGGCCTCGCGCTGGTACGACGAGCTGCCGGGCTGGAGGAGGCGCCACTGGGCCGTGAAGCTCGTCACCTGCATCTTCATTGGGCTGATGTTCCCCGTGCTCTCCATCGTCTACCTGGTGTCTCCCAAGAGCCGCTACGGCCTGTTCATACGCAAACCCTTCATCAAGTTCATCTGCCACACCACGTCCTACCTGACCTTCCTGTTCCTGCTGTTCCTGGCCTCGCAGCACATCGCCTCCGCCGACCCCGACTTCCAGGGCCCGGTGCCCACGGCCGTGGAGTGGATGATCCTGCCCTGGGTGTTAGGTAACAGACCCATGTGCACGCGGGGAGTTCTGCAATAGCCATGTCTTCATACACCATCGATTAATAAGAAACTAGACACCTTTACTAAAAGAAACACAACTCTTTTGTCAAAAACTTGAATCCAATTAATGGTTTACACAAACTTTACACAACTCCATTCTCTTTGTTGTGGGCGCGTTTTCACTCTTTTCAAAACATTATTCGCAGAAACATGATGCATTGCAGACACTAGCGTTTTGGAAAATATGTGCAAATCTTGATTTTTGGAGTTTTGTCTTTGATAAAATAGTTTGTGAAGGCTCTCAGTAATCCTTTGTATTGTCGACTGGACTTGAGGGTTTGTGTAAGCTCTCGGTTGGATAGGAATTGTCCCTTGTAGAGGTTCTTGCTGTCATCTCGACTCCCAACCTAGAGTTTGTTTTTAAATAGGTTTGGAGCAGCTTTTAGAATAAAGAGGGAGGGTGCTTGGTACAGAAGCCTCGGCCCAAACACACTTAGTTACTTGCTTCAGAAAATGTTACTATTTCAACTGGACTTTTAGTTTTGATTTGTATCAATTAAGACGTATCAACAGTCATCCAACAGTCATCATCAGTTTGGTCTTTGAGACTGAGCAGCACTGGTCTTATACACAGCTGTAGGTGATGTGACGTTAGGCCACACCTGTATCAGTCTATGTTGCCAGATAAGCAGGCATACCTCCATCCATCCATCCATCCATCCATCCATCCATCCATCCATCCATCCATCCATCCATCCATCCATCCATCCATCCATCCATCCATCTTCTTCCGCTTTATCCGGGGCCGGGTCGTGGGGGCAGCAGTCTCAGCAGAGATGCCCAAACTTCCCGATCCACACACACCTCCTCCAGCTGTTCTGGGGGGACCCCGAGGCGACACCAGGCCAGCTCGGAGACATAGTCCCACCATCGTGTCCTGGGTCTTCCATGAGGCCTTGTCCCACTAGGACATGCCTGGAACACCTCCCGCGGGAGGCGACCAGGAGGCATCCGGAACAGATGCCCGAGCCACCTCAGCTGCTCCTTTCGACATGAGGGAGCAGCGACTCTACTCCGAGCTCCTCCCGGGTAACTGAGCTCCTCACCCGATCTCGAAGGGTGCGCCCAGACACCCTGCGAAGGAAGCCCATTCCGGCCGCTTGTATTCGCGATCTTGTCCTTTACCCAGATCTCATGCCCATAGGTGAGGGTGGGAACGTAGATCGATCGGTAAATCGAGAGCTTTGCCCCGACTCAGCTCCCTCTTCACCACGACAGACCGATACAGCGACCGCATCACTGCTGACGCCGCACCGATCCGTCTGTCGATCTCACGCTCCATCCGTCCCTCACTCGTGAACAAGATCCCGAGATACTTGAACTCCTCCACTTGAGGTAATCCCACTTTACTCTAAGAAGGAAAAGCTGTTTGCTCTCAAACTTTTGAGCTATTGTTTTTAGCACAGCACTGCAAGCTCTGTAAAACCGATCATATTCGTCTGCTATGCTCCTCTCAGAAGATGCTGAAAGACTTTTTATATTCACTGAGTCCTGGCTCAATTGTAAGTTTCACAGTTGACCCTCAGGTGAAGAACGGCGTGAGAGCCAGGGGAGAAAGATGAAGATGAGAAGGAGCGAGAGTGGTTGATGCGGTGAAGAAGGAGGACGAGCTGACCAGTGCAGGACACCACGCTCTGAAACAGTGTCAAACCCCAGGAGAAAGAGCACCGTTTCAGAGGAGACTGAAGGCATTGTTCTGAAGACACAAACAAGAAGCAGATTCTGGAGATAGAAGCGAAAACATCTCCTCAATCAACCCAGTCCAGTCGATAATATCTGAAAATCTCTACTACAGTGAAATATGTTAAGTCGGTTTCTTTGTTTATTATATTTCGCATTTTGTGATGCGCAATCTGGCGGCCCTAGTTACACCCAAACCACCTTGCTCTCGGTAAATGGTTTCCTTTTTCTGTTTCTTATTTCCACTCGGTCGGCTTTTTTATGTTAAATGTCCGATTTCTAAGAGCCCCTGAAGGCAGCGCGGGTCTGACTCTGTGCGGAGCTCTTTGAACTCCTGCAGCAGATTAACGTCTCACGGAAGACGCTTCTGTTTCCTGCCCTTAGTCAGTTTTAATAAGATTGAAATGAATGTAATTAATACGAACTGTTTCCTTTGACGTGTAATTGCAGGAAACTAATATACAGTTACATAGAAGTACTTTTCTTGTATACTGTGGCTGTGTAAAGCGACAAAAATGACAAAAACTGAACAAAAATGTGACAAAAATCCAGCAAAAAATTAAAAAAAATCCAGCAAAAAAGTAACAAAAATCCAACAAAAAAAGACAAAAATCCAGCAGAAAAAAAGACAAAAATCCAGCAAAAAAAAGACAAAAATCCAGCAAAAAATTACAAAAACCCAGCAGAAAAAAAGATAAAAATCCCGCAGCAAAAAGACAAAAATCCAGCAAAAAAAGAGACAAAAATTCAGCAAAAAAAAAGACAAAAATCTAGCAAAAAAAAGACAAAAATCCAGCAAAAAAAAGACAAAAATCCAGCAAAAAAAGACAAAAATCCAGCAAAAAAAAAGACAAAAATCCAGCCAAAAAGTGACAAAAATCCAGCAAAAAAAGACAAAAATCTAGCACAAAAAAGTGACAAAAATCCAGCTAAAAAAGACAAAAATCTAGCAAGAAAAGACAAAAATCCAGCAAAAAAAAAGACAAAAATCCAGCAAAAAAAAAGACAAAAATCCAGCTAAAAAAGATAAAAATCCAGCAAAAAAAGAGACAAAAATCCAGCAAAAAAAAAAAAAGACAAAAATCCAGCAAAAAAAGACAAAAATGTGGCACTGTGAAGTAAAGCCAGGTTCGCTCAGAGGTCTTAACAGGGAAAGAAATTACAGGTGAAGTCAATATAAAGCATTAAATATGTTTCCAGCAGTCCCTAAATCAAAATGTACTTAGAAATAATCCAATTTCTCGCTTTTATTTAGTTGAAGGACGAGCACAAACATACACAAAAGTAAAATAAAAGTGATATTCCTTTGAAATCCGTCGTCCACTCAGTCCAATTTCCCCTTCAGAGGAAATGACCCGTTTCCCCCTGACTCTCTTTCAATGGTTTCCTTTCATAATGTCCATAATGTTCTGGGCTCGTCATTGTCTGAAACATGAACTTTAACGTAATCCCCCAGCGAGCAGTGACCGAGCATCGACCTGCGCTTTCCCAAGAGCCGCACAAGAAGTACATCTTTCAGAATAGCAAACAGATAAACTGATGTAATTGTAGATGGATTGATGTAGAAACTGAAGGCACATTTAAAATCAACATAATATAGTTAACATCTTAACTCCCGCCTGAACCGAGAGGATCTTTTTCCTCACGTCATAAGATTTTTTTTCCATCATTTTTTTATTGGGTATTCACCTCATTTTTGTAACTTTTTTTTTGTCATTTTTTGTCACATTTTTGTCATTTTTTGGTCAAATTTTGTCAAATTTTGATCATTTTTTTGTCACATTTTAGTCATTTTTTTGTCCATTTTTTGTCATTTTTTCGTCAAATTTTGTCAATTTCTTGTGACATTTTTTGTGACATTTTTGCCACTTTTTCATCAATTTTTCGTCACTTCTTTGTCATTTTTTTGGTCAAATTTGGTCAAATATTTGTCATTTTTTGGTCAGTTTTTTGTCACATTTTTGCAATTTTTTTGTCAATTTTTTGTAATTTTTTGTCAAATTTTTTATCACATTTTTGTCATTTTTTCGTCAATTTTTGTCAATTTCTTGTGACATTTTTGTGACATTTTTGCCACTTTTTCATCAATTTTTCGTCACTTTTTTGTCACATCTTCATCATTGTTTTCGTCTCAGTTCTGTCGCTATTTTCACACCTTTTTCCAGAAGCTTTTGGACTGGGGTAAAGCCAATCTGGAGAAAATGTGCTCTGTATTTACAAACGTCCATCCATCCATCCATCCATTTTCTTCCGCTTTATCCGGGGCCGGGTCGCGGGGGCAGCAGTCTCAGCAGAGATGCCCAAACTTCCCGATCCACACACACCTCCTCCAGCTGTTCTGACCCCGAGGCGACACCAGGCCAGCTCGGAGACATAGTCCCACCACCGTGTCCTGGGTCTTCCACGAGGCCTTGTCCCACTAGGACATGCCTGGAACACCTCCCGCGGGAGGTGACCAGGAGGCATCCGAAACAGATGCCCGAGCCACCTCAGCTGCTCCTTTCGACGTGAAGGAGCAGCGACTCTACTCCGAGCTCCTCCCGGGTAACTGAGCTCCTCACCCGATCTCGGAGGGTGCGCCCAGCCACCCTGCGAAGGAAACTCATTTCGGCCGCTTGTATTCGCGATCTTGTCCTTTCGGTCATGACCCAAATCTCATGACCATAGGTGAGGGTGGGAACGTAGATCGATCGGTAAATCGAGAGCTTTGCCCCGACTCAGCTCCCTCTTCACCACGACAGACCGATACAGCGACCGCATCACTGCTGACGCCGCACCGATCCGTCTGTCGATCTCACGCTCCATCCGTCCCTCACTCGTGAACAAGACCCCGAGATACTTGAACTCCTCCACTTGAGGTAAGGACTCCCCACCGACCTGAAGAGGGGAAGCCACCTTTTTCCGGTGGAGAACCATGGCCTCGGATTTGGAGGTGCTGATCCTCATCCCGGCCGCTACACACTGCAAACCGCCCCAGAGCAGCTGAAGGTCCTGGTTTGTTGGAGCCATCAGAACAACATCGTCCGCAAACAGCAGAGATGAGACTCTGAGGCTCCCAAACCGGACACCCTCCGGCCCCTGGCTGCGCCTAGAAATTCTGTCCATAAAAGTAATGAACAGAACCGGTGACAAAGGGCAGCCCTGGCGGAGACCAACACGCACCGGGAACAGGTCTGACTTACTGCCGGCAATGCGAACCAAGCTCCTGCTGCGGTCATACAGGGAACGGACAGCCCTTAGCAGAGGGCCCCGGACCCCATACTCCCGGAGCACCCCCCACAGGGCACCACGAGGGACGCGGTCGAACGCTTTCTCCAGATCCACAAAACACATGTGGACTGGTTGGGCGAACTCCCACGAACCCTCGAGCACCCGATGAAGGGTATAGAGTTGGTCCAGTGTGCCACGACCAGGACGAAAACCGCATTGTTCCTCCTGGATCCGAGGTTCAACCATCGGCCGGATCCTCCTCTCCAGCACCCTGGAGTAGACCTTACCGGGGAGGCTAAGGAGGGTGATTCCTCTGTAATTGGAACACACCCTCCGATCCCCCTTTTTAAAGAGAGGGACCACCACCCCGGTCTGCCAATCCAGGGGCACTGTCCCCGACCGCCACGCGATATTGCAGAGACGTGTCAGCCAAGACAGTCCTACAACATCCAGAGACTTAAGGTACTCAGGGCGAATCTCATCCACCCCCGGAGCCACCAAGGAGCTTTCTCACCACCTTGGTGACTTCAGCCCCGGTGATGGGCGAGCCCACCTCCGAGTCCCCAGCCTCTGCTTCCTCATTGGAAGACGTGACGACGGGATTGAGGAGGTCCTCGAAGTACTCCTTCCACCGCCCGACGACATCCCCAGTCGAGGTCAGCAGCCCCCCACCCGCACTGTAAACAGTGTTGGTGAAGCACTGCTTCCCCCTCCTGAGGCGCCGGATGGTTTGCCAGAATCTCTTCGAGGCCGACCGATAGTCTTCCTCCATGGCCTCCCCGAACTCCTCCCAGACACGAGTTTTAGCCTCCGCGACCGCACGAGCCGCAGCACGCTTGGCCTGCCGGTACCTCTCAGCTGCCTCAGGAGTCCCACAAGCCAACAAGGCCAGGTAGGACTCCTTCTTCAGCTTGACGGCATCCCTTACTTCCGGGCGCCACCACCGGGTTCGGGGATTGCCGCCGCGACAGGCACCAGAGACCTTACGGCCACAACTACGAGCAGCCGCATCGACAATGGAGGAGGAGAACAGAGTCCACTCTGACTCCATGTCCCCCGCCTCCCCCGGAATCTGGGTGAAGCTCTTCCGGAGGTGGGAGTTGAAGACCCCACTGACAGAGGGATCCACCAGACGTTCCCAGCAGACCCTCACAACACGCTTGGGCCTGCCAGGTCTGACCGGCTTCCTCCCCTGCCAGCGGATCCAGCTCACCACCAGGTGGTGATCAGTTGACAGCTCAGCCCCTCTCTTCACCCGAGTGTCCGAGACACGCGGCCGGAGGTCAGACGACACAACTACAA
The DNA here is from genome assembly GCF_951799975.1 of Gobius niger. NCBI lineage: Eukaryota > Metazoa > Chordata > Actinopteri > Gobiiformes > Gobiidae > Gobius > Gobius niger. Next base: position 4,862,677 of record NC_136852.1, on the reverse strand, counting down.
AGTCGATCATCGACCTCCTGCCTAGGGTGTCCTGGTGCCACGTGCACTTATGGACACCCTTGTGCTCGAACATGGTGTTCGTTATGGACAAACCGTGACTAGCACAGAAGTCCAATAACAGAACACCACTCGGGTTCAGATCGGGGAGGCCGTTCCTCCCAATCACTCCCTCCCAGGTCTCACTGTCGTTACCCACGTGGGCGTTGAAGTCCCCCAGCAGAACAATGGAGTCCCCAGTCGGAGCACTATCTAGTACCCCTCCCAGGGACTCCAAGAAGGCCGGGTACTCTGCACCGATGTTGGGCCCGTAGGCCGAAACAACGGTGAGAGACCTGTCCCCGACCCGAAGGCGTAGGGACGCGACCCTCTCGTCCACCGGGGTGAACTCCAACACGTGACGGCTGAGCTGGGGGGATATGAGCAAACCCACCCCAGCCCGCCGCCTCTCCCCGCGGGCAACTCCAGAAAAATGGAGAGTCCAGCCTCTCTCCAGGAGTTGGGATCCGGAACCCAAGCTGTGCGTAGAGGTGAGCCCGACTATATCTAGTCGGTATCTCTCAACCTCCCGCACAAGCTCAGGTTCCTTCCCCCCCAGCGAGGTGACGTTCCATGTCCCGAACGCCAGAAGCTGCGCATGTGGACCAGGTCGTCGAGGCACCTGCCTCTGACTGCCACCCAGTCCTCTTCGCACCCGACCCCTACGGATCCCTCTGCGGGTGGTGGGTCCACAGGAGGGCGGGCCCACGTCGTCCCTTCGGGCTGGGCCCGGCCGGGCCCCGTGGGCAGAGACCCGGCCACCAGACGCTCGCGTTCGGGCCCCAACCCCAGGTCTGGCTCCAGGGTGGGGCCCCGGCTGCGTCATGCCGGGCGACGTCACAGTCCTTGGATGTCGTACGTCCATTGGGGTCTTCTGCCTTTACAAACGTATACATAACAAATTGAGTATGGGCTCTGCATTCAGAAAAAACGTATAACATACAAAAGTCCAGTATGTAAGATTTGTGTTGGTTCATTAACCTCTTAACTCCCACCT